>NC_054846.1:29241818-29544848 GCF_018345385.1 Vulpes lagopus | reverse complement strand
GGTCACCATCAGTCAAAGCAACTGATTTAAACCCAAGTCTCTGATACCCCACACCAGCCCTTTCCCATTTCCCTACGCTTTCAAAGAAAATACACAGAACCAAGTTATATTATATTATTAAGTTCAAAGCTGATATTTATAATGGTATTATATAAACCTAGATTTAATAGCTTCTCAAAACCTTGGGTATATTTCCTACTATTCGATCTCCGCATTATTAGTGGTTTCTATTTTGGCAACATAATTGACATTTACTTAAGAAACTATGAATTTGAACATATTTAAGTGGAAATCAAGTTAAAATCTGGTTGTTTGACCTTAATAAATCAGGGATGAAAAACTCCTCAATCTTCTCAGTGCTTTTATTTTTTCTTTTTTTTTAAGATTTTATTTATTTATTCATGAGAGACACATACAGAGAGAGAGAGGCAGAGACACAGGCAGAGAGAAGCAGGCTCACATGCAGGGAGCCTGACGTGGGACTCAATCCCAGGTCTCTAGGATCAAGCCCTGGACTGAAGGCAGCACTAAACCACTGAGCCACCCAGGTTGCCCAGGGCTTTTATTTTGAATGTAATTATTTGAATAAAAATGCAGTGTAATAGGGGTGCCCAGCTGGCTCAGTCGGTAGGACATGGACTCTTGATCTCAGGGTCGTGAGTTCAAGCCCCACACTGGGGCTTGGCAGAGAGAATAAATAATTCATATTTATTTGATATAGTTTGTTAACTACTTATCTTCATTTAAACTTGCTGCTGAATACTAATGAAATCTGATGCTTCATACCTATTGCCTCAAATTTATATAAACACAAAAATCATCCTTCAATGATCCCCAAATGGTAAATCTGAATTGCACAGGCAAGTAGATCAGAGTGTGACCTATTAAGACTACCATGAAAACAGCTCAAAGGGCACGTACGATTACTATCCATAGGAGCCCAGTGGCATATTAGTTTTCGACAGACCAACAAGTAATATTCACCGGCTGACTTTTTGTGCTTTTCTGCTCACATTTAATGAACAAGGCGAGAGTCTCAGCTGTTCTTCCTTAATATTCCTCTGTTTTCTTCTGGATCACTTTGAAAATCTACGTCTGCCCTTAAATCGCTTTCTGTAGAATGGAAACTGGAAAGGGAATGAGCTGCTTTTGTTTCTTTATGTCATCACCTCCATAATTAGGCAGTGTTTTTAAAAGAAAACAACCAAAAAGTTCCAGGCAAAATAACCTCATAACCTCGAGCTGTTTTGTAATCCAAGTTGTACACTGACAGCCCTGGTTATTATTCTGTTCTAATCTCAGATAGCCTTCTTCTCTCAGTTGCCAAGGGTACGTTCAGCAAATCAAACCGACTTCCTTCGGTATTTTGAATCTCATTTGTACCCTGGTAGAAGCACACATTTCCTGAAGAAAAAGAGCCATGTCTCTAAAGAGGAAGTTGGAAGTCCTTAAGCAGGAGATAAGTCTTTTCAAAAGAGAAAAAAACAATAACAAACTTTTGGCAGGACTTGAGTGCATCCTACAGCAGTGGAAAGTGGAGACCTGTCTCTTATTTCATGGACATTACTACCCAAATTATAAAATACACCGGTACCACAGCAACCAGCCTTGCAGGATGTATTTGTAGCCTCAAACAGCAACCTCGCTCGAGGGAGGAGAGCAGGTGAGGGGCAAAAGGAACTTCATTTGGGATTTGGGACTTTGTGAAGAATCTATCTTCACCATCCCGGACCCCCCTCAACCCTCAACTCAGGGACAGCGCAGTACGAATGTTCATTCAGGCCTACCTTGTGAAGAACCTCATTCTACTGGAGCAGGCACGTGAACTCATTACACCTTACGAAGCAGGACCAGATAGGGGATCCCTGGGTGGCGCAGCGGTTTGGTGCCTGCCTTTGGCCCAGGGCGTGATCCTGGAGACCCCAGATCGAATCCCATGTCGGGCTCCTGGTGCAGGGAGCCTGCTTCTCCCTCTGCCTGTGTCTCTGCCTCTCTCTCTCTCTGTGACTATCATAAATAAATTTAAACAAAAAACGAAGCAGGACCGGATAAAACAAAGCCCACGAAAAAGCTGATCTAACAGCCAAAGGATTACCTCAGCTGTTCTGCTCTCTTAGTTCACCATCCTCTCCCCTTAAAAAAAAAAAATCTATTTCCATTTTTTTTAAAGAGGTACAGATCCTACAACCACTGGGCCTCTCTCCTGTTAATAAAATGGATCACCAGGGGATCCCTGGGTGGCGCAGCGGTTTGGCGCCTGCCTTTGGCCCAGGGCGCGATCCTGGAGACCCGGGATCGAATCCCACGTCGGGCTCCCGGTGCATGGAGCCTGCTTCTCCCTCTGCCTGTGTCTCTGCCTCTCTCTCTATCTCTCTGTGACTATCATAAATAAATAAAAAAAATTAAAAAAAAAAATAAAAAATAAAATGGATCACCAAATAATGAGTGTGGCAATTCAGTTTCAACCCTCACTTGGAAGACATTGCGTTTCATGAGACGCCCTAGGACTTAACAGCAACAGCAGAAGAAACCAGTCCGTTGATCCTTACTGAGGGTGCGCTGTACGTCAGGCTCTGGCCAGGGGGCACGGGGACAGCCGCGGAATGACTCCCCAATGGAAGCCGGCTGGATGGAGCGAAGCACTGATCTGGGGAGACAAGTGGAGGGCTCTGAGGAAGAAACACGGGGTGCAGAGGACAGAGAGACCCAACCCGAGCTGCGGGTTGGGAAGGACTCCCTGATACGGAGACTGTTACGATGAAGCCTGAAGGAAGGCCAGTTTAAGTGGGTGCAGAAGGAGCAGAGAAAGACAGCCGAGGGGAGAGCGGTGTGCACGTCTCCCTGGACCTATGATGGGGTCACGTCCTCACAAACCCACTGTAACTGTTAAGTCGAACTGGCTCTCGGTGCACCTGCGCCCCGAACATCACAGCTTGGCCTCGCCTACCTTAAGCGCGCTCAGAACACTCAGGGCGCCCGCAGCGGGCCAAGATCGCCCCACGCAAAGCCTGCTTTGTAGTGAGAGCTGGCCACCTCGTGTAACCTATGGAAGACCGTGCTGAGAAGGGGATGCAGAGGGGCTGCGGGCCCCTGGGTGGGAGACCGCGTGGCTGGGCGGAGCTGCGGCCCTTCCTGCTGCCCCCGTGTCGCCGGCGCGTCCTACTGCACGTTACTAGCCAGGGCAATGATCGAAATGCACATTCCAAAGTATGGTTTCTAAGGAATGCCTATTGCTTTCACATCATCGCAAAGTTACAAAATCGTGAGTGGAACCATCAGAAGTTGGGGACCGTCTATCCACTTGAGAAAGGGGGATCTATCCTAGGGTAGCTGGAAAGAGCAAGAGATGGAGCTGAAGAGAAGGCCAGCACCAGACCATACAGGGGCCGGTAGGCCAGATAAGGGGCTCCAGAATATATCACCAGGCCAACCAGAAACCCTGAATCAGTTCTAACCATGTGAGTCATGTGATCAGACTGTTATTATTATCTGTGGTTGTTTTGGGTCGTTCTGGTTGCAGTTGGGGTGGAACTGAAGAATCGGTTTCTTTCTGATATAACTAAATAGAGAGGTGAACATGCATAGGTACCAAACCTACCCCCTCTTTTTTAATTAAAAAAGCCCCTATTATGTAGTGGGGTGCTCTGAGAAGTAGCGTGTGTAGACAAAACTATTTTTATTCAAAACCAGACCATTAGCTGGTTTTGAAGCTTCCTGTGGCCAAGGGAAGATGTTACAATTCATACGTGGGGCAAAAGCATTCTTCGTTCTGTGAAGGAGCATTCTGGTCATGCAAATAGGGGTGCCCAGCTGGCTCAGTCGGTAGGACATGGACTCTTGATCTCAGGTCGCAAATGTGAGTGGGAGGCCTACTGTCCTTGGGGAGCTCTGCAGCCCAGGGATACAATCCAGAAGACAACAGTCTGGACGTTATGTGTCCCTGTTACTAAGTTCCTCCACTGTGAGAAAGGCACATCTTTGCAGAAAGACGCTTTGCCTCTGCTCCTCACAGAGTTGTACCTTTTTGTGGAAAATACCATTCTGCAGCTGGAGGGGCCAGTAGATACAGAGGAAGGAGCCAGGCAGCCACTGCTCTAGTGCAGGCAAGAGGTGAAGTGTGCAGTGTTGAGAGAACATCTGAGAGCTGATAGTGTGACAGAAACAATGGGCCTGGGGTTGCCTGGATGTGATATGCTGAAGGGAGGGACGCTCCCAGGAGGATCCTGAGCAACTGATTGGGTGGTGGTGCCATTTACTGAGACGCAGGACCTCAAAGGAGCCACAGGGGGCAAGGAGGAGCAAGGAGGAGTGACAAAACTAAAACAATTTAGCAACAAGCCCGATGCCTTTATTGGAGGGAAAACCATTCATGGACTGAAGGAGTGCAGCACCTCACAAGCTGTGGAGCACTCTTCCTGAGGAATCTTGGGCGAGAGCGAGTTCTCTCCAATGTTAGAAGAGATAACGTGGAAACCGAATGATCATTAGAAGAGATAACGTGGAAACCGAAATGAGATCCAGGATTTCATTTCAGGGTCCTCTGTTTTGAGGCAAGGTAAGCTAGCTAAAGCTGAGTAGGTTTATGACTGGTTTTTCTTGACAGTGAGATGTTTCTTAGTGCCAGCCACGTTAAGGTTTAGATTCATGACGTGGACCAGGCCCCTGGTGCGGCCTCCATTTTATAAATCCCTATACATGAATTGACTTTATCAGCGTACCTGGGCATATTGAGGGGCCACCAAGTATAGATGGAAGCAGAGAGATTGATAAAGGAGGCTGGAAGTCAGATGAGATGCAGGAGCCAGAGAGTCCAGTTTGGGAGCTGTGGACACATAGACATTATCTGGTACCAAGCATGGGCTAGGAGAGAGAGCAGGAGCAGGGAACAAGGTCTGGGACAGACACCGAGGGATGCTGGACGATTTAAACAGCCTCTCCTCTTGTTCTCTGCTTCTACCCTCACCCCTCAGTAGTCTATTCTCCACCCAGAAACCCCAGCGGTTATTTTAAAACTAATGTCATTGTTTTGCTCAAAACCCTACAATGGCTTCTAATTTCACTCAGAGTAAAAGCCAAGTCCTTACTGTGTCTGGAAAAGGCCAAATGATCTGCCCTGCCCCTCTCCTAACTCTAAGCTACTTCTCTAACCTCACCTCTACCTCTACTATCCTCCTCCTGGGCTCACACCACTCCAGCCATACTGGCTTTTTGCTGTTCCTCAAAAATACCAACTACTCCCAAACTTCAGGGCCTTTGCACCAGCTGCTTCCTTTACCTGGAATGGTCTTCCTCTAGATCTTCTACATGTATTACTGTCTCACTTCCCTGAGGTTTCTAGTTGAATATCAGCCAATCAGCAGAAGATCCGAATAGATATTTTTCAAAGAACACATCCAGATGGCCAACAGACACATGAAAAGATGCTCAACATCACTTATCATCAGGGAAACGCAAATCAAAACCATAATGAGATATCAGTTCATACCTGTCAGAATGGCTAAAATCAACAACACGAGAAACAACAGCTGTTGGTGAGGATGTGGAGAAAGGGGGACCCTTGTGCGCTTTTAGTGGGAATGCAAACCAGTGTACCCACTGTGGAAACCAGTATGGAGTTTCACAAAAAGTTAAAAATAGAACTATCCTATGATCCAGCAATTGCACTAGTAGGTATTTACCCAAAGAAAACAAAAGTACTAATTCAAAGGCATATATGTGCCCCGATACATAAAGCAGCACTATCTACAATAGCCAAATTATGGAAGCAGCCCAAGTGTCTGTCAATTGATGAATGGATAAGGGACACACATGCACGTGGGCGCACACACACACACACACACACACACACACAGGAATATTATTCAGCCATAAAAATGAACGAAATCTTGCCATTTACAACAACATGGGGGTGCCTGAGTGGCTCAGCTGATTAAGTGTCTGACTCTTGGTTTCTTCTCAAGTCATGATCTTGGGGTCATGAGATAAGAACCCAGAGCCAGGCTCTGCACTTAACACGGAGTCTGCTTCAGATTCTCTCTCCCTCTCCCTCTGCCTCTCCTCCTCACCCTGCTCACACTATCCCTCAAATAAATAAATAAAAATAAAATATTTGCAATGACATGGATGGAGCTAGAGAGTATTACGCTAAGCAAAATAAGTCAGGGAAAGACAAATAACTTTACAGTCTCCCTCATATGTGGAATTTAAGAAAGAAAATAAAGGCTCAAAGAAAAAAAAGAGACAAACCAAGAAACAGATTCTTAACTACAGAGAACGAATGGTTCCCAGAAGGGAGGGGGGGGTGGGGGACAGGTAAAACAGGTAATGGGGATTAAGGAGTACACTTGTCGTGGTGAGCCCTGCGTGATAAGTGGAAGTGCTGAAATCACGATATTGTACACCTGAAACTAATGTTATACTGTATGTTAACTGGAATTTAAATAAAAACTTTAAAAAAGAATAAATAAATATCAGCCAATCAGTGAGGACTTCCCTGAGCACCTATCCTAAATTGCAATATCCACCTATCTTCCTTTCCCTGCTTTTGGGAACTTATTAATGCCTGTTTTATGTCCACTTGATGCATAGTTTATAATATAATATTATATTTATATGTTAATACTACATTTATATTTAACATGTATCAATCATCACCTAGTATAATTTTTATAATTTCCCACCCCAAAATGTAGCTCCATGAGGACAGCAATTTGATTTTATTCACTGCCATATACATACCTAAAGCCAAGAAAGGTTTCCTGGTATGAGATATGCACTTGCTAAATTATTTGTGGAATAAATTCCAACATTTCATGATACCACAGAAGAAGAGCAAAAGGCCCAAAGGTGTAGGAGACAAACTAGAAAACACAGTCACAGAAACCAAGGGGAAAACACACTGATACAAACAATGGTTAGCATTTATTGTTGCTTATCACTGTAGCTCAGTGCTTATCACTGTGTTCACCCACTTCCCACAAAATATCTCATTTAAACACTGCTATAATCTTACCAGGGAGGTGCCACCGTCACCTTCTAAATAATTTAGAGAAGCTAAGTAACTTTCCTAAGGTCACTATATATATACTATGTCTTGCTAAGAAAGGCATTGTATTGAGTTCTAAAAACTGTCCACTGAATTGGTTCACAGGGAGACCTTAATACTGGTGACCTTAACAAAAACCTGGGCAATGTCCAAGCTGAAGAAAAGTGAGATACAGAAGGGAGGGGAGGAAATGAGGACAGGGAGGCAGCCAGCTCTCTCCAAAGCTGGCTTATGAAGAGGAGGATGGAAAGAGAGCTAGACCAGTGGTTCAAGGGAAAGAAGGTTCTATTTTAGGTGACAACGAAATAATTTGAATTTCTAAAACCCAACTCCTTTCAGAGTTTTGGTTAGCATATCTATGTGAGCAATCAGCATAGATAAGGTATTTGTTTTTCCCTGTTTCCTATTCCAAAGAAATTCAGATTTTGCTTATCATTTTGGTTTAAAAAAAAAAAAATCCTACGTTATGCATAAAATTTGCTTTCCACATCCCAGAGGATGGAGAAATCTACAGAAAAGAAGATGTGTAATTGGGTCAACATAACAAAGAAACAAAAAGATGACCTACTCCGGTTCTCTTGGGAAGCTGAATCAGGGCTTTAGAAAAATCAATCAAGCCCCACTATTCTGTGACACTGATCTGGAGGCAGAAAACCTTGCTGGCTGCTCATTCTGGGCTAACCCCTGCTTGACACCCCCTGCAAGTCGCCCAAGCTCAGTGTCAGCATATTTATAATGCCTCTCTTGGTTCTGGGCCCGCTCAGATGAGGTGGAGCCAAGAAATGTGCTTTATACAAACGCAAGGTATTCCCAGGATTTCTTGTGATTGAAGGTGAGCATTTAAAGACACCTAGAACATACTCAGCCAAGAAACCCTCTGTTTGGATATGTATACAAACATTCACCAGCGGATTCAAAGGAGAAAAAGATTGAGTGATTGCTTAACAATTCCACGTGTCATTATTGAAAACACCTGCATATTTGCTTTTTATTCCTGCAACTGGTGCTGTTGAAGCAAAATCACTGTGATTCAGGTTAAGCCACACCCAAGCTTGGGGCAATGTCTACTCTGAAAAGTGACCGATTTTCAGTGTGCTCTGGATGTGACAAAGTAACAACTCTGTACCCAAGTCCTGCCACAGCTTAAATGCTTGTGCATTTACTAACCAAAGAAAAACCTGTAAGGCCAGTCTAATTATAGACCCGCCAAGCTTTGAGACTCTTCCTTAAACACTTCAGAATCCAGGCCTCACTTAGGGCAAGATCACACATGACTCCAGCCCTGTACCCATTCCCCAACTGAGCCCATTTCTTATGGAGACAAGGCCATGGCCTTCTCCAAACAAAGAAAACCATTAGGACTTCATTTTCAATTTTTTTTTAATGTTAAAACATTCAAGTCCCGCCCTTTAGCTATCCCTGTATATTACAAATATTGAAGATGTTGGAATGGGGGCGGAGGTGGTGGATTAAGTGTTACAGAGACCAAATGCATCAAGCTTCTCACTTATGTAACATTCTGGGCTCCAGGAACCTCTGAGTGGGAGGGAATCAATCCCACATCCAAGCAGACAGCAGCTAAAATCACCGCCTCAGCACAATTCTGGGCATCCTCTTCATCACTGCAGACTGAGACTAGGTCTCCTTCCTCTCCCAGTCCTGGACTGCCAATGACAGCAACAGCCAAACCACCCTGTCCTCTGGGCTGCCCGGGGCCCCTGTGCCTGAAGGGAGAGTGGCGCTCTCAGGACCTATGAAAGGGTCGAGAGCCATGTGGCCCCAGGAGTAATCCCTGTAGCCTCCATGGGGTGCCTGGGTGGCTCAGCTGGTGAAGTGTCTGCCTTCAGCTCAGGTCATGATCTCCAGGTCCTGGGATGGAGCCCCATGTAGGGCTCTCAGCTCAGCGGGGAGCCTGCTTCTCCCTCTGCCCTCCCACTGCTCGTGTTCTCTGTCTCTCTCTCAAATGAATAAATAAAATCTTTATTAAAAAAAAAAAAAAGTTGTAATCCTGGTAGCCTCCTAAATCAGCCCTGGCCAGGACCCTAAGTATTACAAATGCAAAAACAAAAATAAAAAAACAGAAACAACAATGAAAAAACAGTGCAGTTCTTCTTTATACTGGCTATTCACCCCCAAGGCTGTGTGGACTGGGAGATTGACATCAGGATCACTACTAGAGACCTTCTAGAAATTACCTCTTGACCAGTCTTTCCCTCCTCCCTTTCTGCAGCTCGCCCCACACTCTGTACGTCCGCCCTTCTGCATCACCCACCACTCCCTACACACACACCTGGCCTGCCCCATCTCTGCCTGGCAGGTTATGTTCCTGCCAGGTGGAATCATCCACTCCTCTCACAGAAATTTCTCCCTTCTGGGACCAGATCAAATGCTTCTCAGAGAAGTCTTCCTCAATTACCAGAAGCAGTAACTCCTTCCTCCTCCCACAGATAATATTTTGGTTACAACAGTGATAAGAGCTGGTAACAAGATTGCTTACCGAGCACATTGGGACGGGAACCGTGTGAAACACTTTATAAATTTTTTTTCATTTAATGCTCGCGATGACCTCCATGCGAATATGCTACTATTACTCCCTTTTGCAGGTGAGAAAACCTGTGTGGAGAAAGGTAAAGTACTGTAAAAGGCAATGGGGGCACTGGACTGGGGCCAGAGCAGTCTGACTCCAGAGCTCACTCTACCATATGCTGCCTTCGGGTCCCATCCGCTTCAGGAATTTCTGAGGTCGTAGTATATCCTTGGAAGTCCCATTATATTAACTCTGGGCTTAGCTCAAAGTGGGTCCTTGAATTTAAGCAAAACTAATGCAGGGTGGTCTTACACATTTCTAGACAGATCCCTGTGGCTGGTCTTTCCAGGCTTGCTCTCCCTCTCTATCTGTAATCCAGGAAAAAAGTCTTTACAACAGATCAAGAGAAGCAACTATAACCGGTCTTCCAAAGCTGAGAATCCAAGACCCAGGGAAGTAGGAGAAATCTGACCTACTTTCTAGAAGCACAGAAGGGGCCCACAGAACCTGGAGAACCTCTGTCTCCTAATTTTGGTGACCAGGTGTCTGCGACATAAAAGAACTGCCTCTGTGCACATCAGATAGATCTTTTAGGATGATGAATCCAGGTTGCAGGGGAGGGGGGGTGTCTTTTTTTTTTTTTTTTAAAGTAAGTTTATTATAAAGTTACGTGTGCTGCGGTCAGCGTTTCTTCAGATTCTCTGAATTTTGGTCTCATGGAGAATCAGAGATTCTTGCTGAGAGAACATAGCAGTATGGCTCAAAGGCTGAAAGCAGATGGATGGGCTCTGATGTTAAATAGACGTGGTGGGAATGAGACCCACAGGGAAGGGAGGTCTTCCTTGACCCTCTTAAGGTCCCTGGCTGGGTCTGAAAAGTAAACTGATGATGAAGTAGTTAAACCTGAGTACTTCTACCCTGAGGCTTGATGAAGAGAGAGGACAGTCATGGGGCAACTTGACAGGTCACGGAGTAAAAGGTCAGTGTAGTAACCTGGGGGAGATTTAGCAAGGCCTGTTTGTTAGGACTCTTCCAGGGTCCCCTTGTCTTCAGAGATAAAGATGCTTCTTTCCTCTGGGTATGGGAAGGGCTTCTCTCACAGAAGGTCTGACGGCCTGTTTGGGGGACGGGGGTGGGGGTGGGGGTGGAAAGAGTTCAGAGTAACCTTCCTGCTTCTCCTGTGTTCTCCAACTCCTTCAGCTTAAAATATTCAATTATGAAAAAAAAAATATTCAATTATGCCAAGGTGCCATATTGGGGGGTAGTGTGTCCTGAACCCCATCAGCTCCAACCCTGCCTCCAAGTTTGTGATGTGAAATTAGTTACTTAATGTCTGTGTGTCAGCCTCCTTGTCTGATAATGGAAATAACACCAGCTCTTACCCATTTGTAAGGTGACTGAAAGGACACAATGGGATAATGCATATAAAGTGCCCAGTACAGTGCATCTGGTAAACGTCAGCTCTTATTTAACAATTACTACTATTAATATTACAAGAGCTATTGTTGGTTGTAATGTGTTTACAGGAGCAATTTTTTCATCTAAAAAAATTCTTTTTTTTCAAGATTTTATTTATTTATTCATGAAAGAGAGAGCGGGGGCGGGGGGGGGGGGCAGAGACACAGGCAGAGGGAGAAGCAGGCTCCGTGCAGGGAGCTCGACGCAGGACCCGATCCCAGGACTCCAGGATCACACCCTGGGCCAAAGGCAGGCGCTGAACTGCTGAACCACCCAGAGAAAAATTCTCTACCGAAGGGTACTGTTAGTGCTATTCTTTTCTGCCCAACAGAGCTAGAACACAGGCACCCACACCTCTGAACACGAGGGGCGAAGAGATGTGAACTGCAGAGGTACTGTCTAACAATCAAAGCTGCTTGGAACCTAGGATTGTGAGCTTCTCCCTTGCCCCACCTGTCCCTAATGTCCCCTATGGCTGCTGCCTTGGGTTCAGCTTGGGACGCCTAAGGTCCTTCGTCTAAGATCTTAGCCAGTTTTCCCCAGCCACTGACAAGGAGGACTCTCAAACCTGAGTGAACGTAACAATCAATTCGGGTGTCTAACAAATGCATATTCTTGGGCCCACTGCAGGATACTATGATTTAATAAAAAGTATCCCAAGTGATTCCAATACCAGTGGTCCTGGGAACTACATTCTGAAAAACAGGGCCAGCGATCAACATGTTAGATGTATCTATCGTGTGTGCATTTATTTCCTGAATCAGAAAAAGACCGGAAGCCTTCTTCTAATTTTCTAACTCTACATCTGCATTATAAAAAAAACTAACGTTCATTTGAAGCCTAATCCTTGGATTCCACGGTAATGGGTATATACTGGCATAAATTTTTCTGGAAAAGATTTTACTTTTAAGTAATCTCTACACTCAACTTGGAGCAGACTTACAAATCCCGAGACCAAGAGTCACATACTCCACCGACCAAGCCAGCCAGGTGCCCCTGGCATAATTTTCTTTAGATAGGCCAGGATCTGGACATAGCTCAAATTCTGGCAAGGAGGCCAGAGGCTTCGATTCCAAAGACTACAGTCAGGATGATGCTGGTGATTACAGAGAACAAGATGCAGACATGGCTGCAGTCTCTGAAGTGGAGGGTGTTCACAGACCCTTCTAAAATTCTTTAGCATCTGATATGATCTATATCTGACATCTTCAAAGGCCTGGAACACAGGCTGTTAGGAGAGAATGCAGTTGCAAATGTGGGATCTGCTCCAGGACTAGCAGTCAGGACATTCCCTTCCGTTCACTCCCGTGACTGGAGGCAGCATACCACTTAAGACCAGGGAGACTACAAACTTCAGGGCCAGACTACCTGAGTTTCAAATCCCAGCTCCTATACCCATTTCCATGTGACCCTGAGCAAGTTACTTAACCTCCCTGTGCCTTCATTTCTTCATCTATAAAATGGGATGTTGCAAGAATAAAGTCAGTTCACGGTAAGTGTTAGATGAGTGTTGTTATTATTGAATGGTTATGTGATCCAAACCAAGCCAATGACACATAATGCCAGAACTTTCACTGGAAAGGTTTCTGCTGGAGTTGCTAACATGGTAAAAATGTAAGCTAAGAAATTGCTGTGGCCACTTGTGGAGAAAGTCTTCCTGATAATGGAGCTACTACAGAGGAGAGGGAGCTGAGAGATGGAGAAAGTGCATCTTGGATTTCATGCTATTTGAGACTGGAATCTAGTCTGTCTTGTGTGGGACCTTCCAATGACATGGGTTTTTAATTTTTTTTTTTAAGATTTTGTTTATTTATTTGAGAGAGAGAGAGAGAGAGAGACAAAGACAGAGTGAGCAAATGAGCAGGGGGTGCAAGTAGAAGGAGAGGGACAAGGAGGCAACCTGCTAAGCAGGGACCTTGACATGGGGCTCGATCCTAGGATCATAATCTGAGCTGACGGCAGATATTTAACTGACTGAACAACTCAGGCGCTCCTTAACTCCCCCTTTAAATGTGTGAGTCACTTTGAGTCGGTTTCTGTCACCTGCAAACAAAAGAATTCTGACCTAGCTTTTTAAAGATATTCATATACCACATGCCATATACCATTCACCCATCTAACATGTACAATTAAAAGGTTTTTAGTATATTCACAGAGTTGTGCAACCATTGGTATAATGTAGGATTTTGATCCCAAACTCTTCAGAGACAACTGAATAGGTATGGCACATGGGTGGCAGTAGGGATGGGCAGGTGCAAATCTGCTTCTAAAACCATCACAATTTGAAAACTACTTTAAAAGTTGGAATCACCAAATTTATCGGTGTTGAAGTAACTTAAAGCTGAGCGCCAGTATAATGTAAAAGGAATGAGCTAGCTGTTAGAACCCCTGGCTTCTTTTGAGGGAAATAAGAAAATCCCCCCCCCCCAAAAAATAAATAAATAAAATAAATACATAAAATAGAGATGCCTGGGTGGCTCAGTGGTTGAGCGTCTGCTTTTGGCTCAGGGCGTGATTCCAGGGTCCTGGGATCAAGTTCTGCATCGGGCTCCCTACATGGAGCCTGCTTCTCCCACTGCCTATGTCTCTGCCCCTCTCTCTGTATCTCTCATGAGTAAATAAATGAATAAATAAATAATAAAAATCTTTTAGGAAAAAGAAAATCCCTATCCCCTTCACATGTTACAAACTACAGTTTTAGTCAAATCCCCTCATTTTTCATGGTAAAACTGAGGACCAGAGAGGCCAAGCCACATGCCCAACTTGACAGAGACACATTCAAAATACACATTCAATACACTGTTGGACACATTCAAAAATACAATTCAGTCTTCTGTGCTGTTGGTTTCAAGCAGTTCTCACTTTTTCTGCAGGATTTCATATTTGAGGCCCAGGTCAATCTCTTGAAATAGTTGGAGGTAAATAGAGACTTTATCATGCCAATTGAATATACATTCATTCACTTAAGAAGTACACTGTGATGAGGGTCTTCCCTATATTTATGTTCAATTCTAGTGCGTCCCTCTTCAGATAAGCTAGTATTCCACCTATAACCTAGAGGAAAGTTAGTATACTTTCCTTGAAGTGGCATATGATAGGGAATTTCAAAAATATTCTCTGGTGTTTAGTGCGTTAGGCAGATAGTAACAGATTTGCGAGTTCCTACATACATTCGTGTCATAACCTTGGTTTGCTGAATCAGGAGCTATAATTACAAAGAAGGACTGCTAGGGGTAAGATGAATGATGGCTAAGGGAATAACTCTACTCTTTAATAAAAATAAAGAGATTTGATAACCAAACTGGAAATTCAGAATAATTTCACTTCTAACAGCCCTCAAGGCTGCAGACAATTTAGCGAAGACATAAAGAACCTTCTAGCGCTTACTCATTACAAATCTGTGTATCTAGGCACATGAGAACTCTCTATAAAGGCTTTGGAAATTTTTAGAAACACACTTCCTGGAAGAACCTGAGCAGTTTGGATCTGGCTAACAAAATGTAATACAGTCTGGGGCAGGATGCATTGTACTGCATTCAAGGACAGAAAGTCATTTGCTTCATCTGGGATATCCTGTGAAAACACATTAAGAACACCAGGGAAATATCATCAGCAGGGATATTATTTGTGGTCATTGTTGTTTTTAATACATGGTTTTTCCTCTGGACAAAATAAGCTGAATCCTGTTAAGAGTACTGGATGTCTTATTTAAATTATGGGCAAGAAGTGGTAGAAATTTTTTTTTAAGACTTTTTTTTAGCATTCTCTATGCCCAACATGGGGCTTGAACTCCCAACCCCAAGATCAAGAGTCACATACTCTTCCAACTGAGGCAGCTGGGTGCCCCAAGAGGTGGTGGTAGGACTTTTATTTTTTTAATTTTATTTTTTTAAAAGATTTATTTATTTATTCCTGAGAGACACAGACTGAGAGAGAGGCAGAGACACAGGCAGAGGGAGAAGCAGGCTCCCTGCCGGGGGCCTGATGCAGGACTCAATCCTGGATCCCCGGATCACAACCTGAACCGAAGGCAGGCGCCCAACCGCTGAGCCACTCAGATGTCCCGGGTGGTAGGATTTTTAAACTGTGTTTAGTCGTGAGGTCCTTGGATGGACTTCAAGGGGAAAATAGTGAAAAAGAGAAGAAAACCCATTTGTTCATAATGATACAACTACTATGATGACTTTGACAGCTCTCATTTACTTTTCTCAGTGACCTGTCCGTTATCCTGAGGTCAACCCCTCTCCCTCTACTCTGAGTCCTAACCAGACTTCCTTTTTTTTTTTTTTAAAGTTCCTCTGTTTTTTTAAAAAAAAAGATTTTATTTATTCATGAAAGACACAGAGAGGCAGAGACACAGGCAGAGGGAGAAGCAGACTCCCTGCGGGGAGCCCGATGGGGTGACTCAATCCCAGGACCCCGGGATCACACCCTGAGCCAAAGGCAGACGCTCAACCACTGAGCCACCCAGGTGCCCCCAGCCAGCCTTCCTATTCGAGTGCCTCCTGCCAACAATTCTCCCCTGTCCTTCCTACATCATCACGTTTTCTCTCTCCATGCATTATTTCCAGGAGCACAGCAACATACTGTTAATGTTCCCCATCCTTAAAAATCCCTCTCTCGACCTTGTTAACCTGTGTTACAACTAAACCAGCAATTGCACTGCTGGGGATTTACCCCAAAGACACTGATGTAGTGAAACGCCAGGACACTTGCACCCCAATGTTCATAGCAGCAACTTCCACAATAGCCAAACTGTGGAAGGAGCCACAATGTCCTTCTACAGATGAATGGATAAAGAAGATGTGGTCTATACATACAGTGGAATGTTACTCAGCCATTAGAAACTACGAACACCCACCATTTGCTTCGATGCGGATGGAACTGGAGGGTATGATGCTGAGTGAAATAAGTCAATCAGAGGAAGACAATCATCATATGGTTTCACTCATATGTGGAATATGGGAAATAGTGAAAGAGATTATAAGGGAGAGGAGCAGAGACCCGGCCCTCTCACCCCTGTTTACCCCACTCCCGAAGTCACCTTCCCACTTAGTGTTGGAGTCCCCGCTCCCCGATGGAGGATGGGGCCGAGTTGGTGATGTCAATCCCCGCCCCAGCAGCCAAACAGTAATTTCCAACTAGAAACATGGCCTTGGCCATTGCCTCAGGGAGCCGGGGAGCAAGGAGGCACCACACCGAAGGCCCTGTGTGTTCAGTACTCCGGCTGACACAATGGTTTAGCACGTTCGTGTTTTCCTCCTCTGGAGGAAAGCTGGTTTCCAAGAAGGATTTCCCCTCTTTGTGTTCCCTCTTTGTTCACAGCTTTAGTGTTTGCTTTTGCTTTTTATCTTTGCAATAATCCTTGTGGTTTCAAGAATCTGAAGAGATTCTGGACTAGAGTCCCTCACCCTTCCCTGAAAATCTCTCTGGTTCATGCCAAAGGGGGCTGACACATTTTCCTGGTTTTCCTTTCACATCACAAAGAAGTCATGTGAACAAACTTGGTATTTGTTTAAGGATTTTTTTCCCCTAAGTCTTCAGTCAAGGTTTTGTGTGACAAGAAGTTCAGGTCAATGGAATTCCTGGATTCCTGGAGAGAAGGTTCCGGATGGCATGGGCTGCAGACCCGCTGATCCATTTAGAAGTCCGGCAGGGTGGAGGAGATGGAGGGCCTCTTTGCCTGGAAGCGAACAGCTGTGCCCCCCCCCAAAGCAAGTGGGGGGCTGACCTCCAGGACTCAGTTCATCCACGACAGGGGGATGCGGGCTGAGCCTTCCAGAGTTTCTGGAGCCGCAGCAGGAGCAACACACTGAGGGCACGCCCAGCAGAATATGATCTCCGCGAATCAAGGAGGCTTCTTTTTGTTTTGTTCACTTTGTTCTCAGCATCTAGCTCTATGTGCAAGTTCTGACTGGTATTCAGTAAATATTTGTGAAACGAACAAATGAATGAGGTAAGAATTCTCTTGATTAAAAAGTTTTGAAAAAGTTTAAAACCTGCTGTTGTCACATTTAATTTTCCAAGAAAATATCTGTAATTCTACAAAAATCCCAGTTTGATGTGGCCTGGAGAATAAAACAAGACCAAAGCTTTTTTTTTTTTTTTTTTTTGCCATCTATGACAAACCAAAAAAGAGACTTCAGGCAAAAATCATGGGGCCTAGTGTGGCCAAATATGGTACCAGGTAGGAGGTGAAAACCTAATAACAACTCAGGGTCATGAGTTCAAGCCTGGTAGGCATAGAGCTTACTTTAAAAAAAAAAAAAAGATATAGAGCTATATAGATGTGAATTATTATGCATGTGTACACAGAGATATATAGAGTTACAACTTACTGAGTACTTGCCTCATGCCAGACACTATTTTCTTACTTGAGCTACAGTTGACATACAGTATTTTATTACTTTTAGATGTGTCAGACACTAACTCATCCCATACTACTAAGGCAATTTCCATTTTACAGATGCAGAAATTGAGGTTCTGAGAAGTTAAAAAAAATGATTGAATACAAGGCAACCTTAAAAATAAGGTGATTCTTCCTACTACTGAAAACTACTACTTCCTAAGATACACACGTACACACGAACACACACCACATCTTCTTTATTCATTCTATCGATGGACATTTAGGTTGCTTCCCTATCTTGGCTATTGTAAGTAATCCTGCAATTAAGAGGGGGGGGCATATATCTTTTCCAATTAGTCTTTTATTTTCTTTGAATAAATACTCATGGGGTGATTACTAGATTATGGGGTAGTTCTATTTTTAATTTTTGGAGGAATCTCCACACTGTTTTCCACAGTGGTTGCACCAGTTTGCATTCCCACCAACAGTGTATGAGGGCTCCTCTTTCTCCACATCCTCACCCACATGTTATTTCTTTTTATCTTTAGCCATTCTGACAGGTGTGAGGTGATATCTCACTATGGTTTTGATTTGCATTTCCCTGATGATGAGTGATGTTAAGCATCTTTGCACGTGTCTGCTCACCATCCATTCAGATCCTCTGCCCTTTTTAAAATCAGATTTGTTTTTCTGGTGTTGAGTTCTGTAAGTTCTTTATGTGTTTTGGACATTAATCCCTTATCAGACATATCATTTGTGAATATCTCCTCCCATTTGGTAGGTTGCTTTTTTATTTTGTTGATCGTTTCCTTTGCTATTCAAAAGCTTTTTATTTTGGTATAGTCCTAATAGTTTATTTTTGCTTTTGTTTCCTTTCTTGAGGAGACATATTCATAAATATACTGCTATGGCCAATGTCAGAGAAATTACTGCCTATGTTTTCTTTTAGGCATTTTACAGTTTCAGATCTCATATTTAGGTCTTTAATCCATATTTAGTTTATTTTTGTATCTGGTGTAAGAAAGTGATCCAGTTTCATTCTTTTGCATGTAGCTGTCCAGTTTTCCCAGCACCAATGTGGAAGAGACTGTCTATCTCCCATTGTATATTCATTCCTGCTTCATCTAGATTGATTGACCATAGAGGTGTGGGTTTGTTTCTGGACTCTATTCTGTTCCACTGGTCTATGTGTCTGTTTTGTGCTTGTACCATGCTATTTTGATTACTAAAGCTTTAGAGCCTAGCTTAAAATCTGGGAACATAAATATCTCCAGATTTTTTTTTTTCTCCCTTGAGGGCTAGAGTTTCTTTAACCAGTAATTGTTAGATAGGAAAACTTGTGTTTGGAGGCCACAGATGAGATTTCATTTGTTGAATTTGAATCAGAAACACAGACACTGAATCTAAGGCTACACCAAAGAATATGAGAATAAATAGATTAAAGGAAGAAATCTAAGACCCATAATATTTTTCTTCCAGGGAGATGAATAATGTATAATCAGATGTCTATTAATACTTTCCTATTTGATTCCATATACATATATCAAATGTCTTCATCATCGCTAGAGCCACTTTTTGAGTAAACGAACAGTTTTCTGGAGTCTGTTTACTATGCCTATTATGTTTCCTCAGTAGACACACACATGAATATAAACACAGCCCCCTCTTCCACCATGTTGTTTAAATACTTGCATATTATCACAGGATATTTATCCATTCTCAAAATTGAACACTGGATTGTTTCCAAATGCTCAGTGTTCAAAAGGGCACTAAAATAAACACCCTTATAGATAAACCTGTACATAAGTTCTAAATGATTTCTATAGGACATTGCTATGTCAAAAGTGTCAACAGTCAAAACCTTATTCCTAAGGTGGGTTTTTTTTAGGATTAAAAAAATAATTTTTTAAAGTATAGTCTACTCCCCATCATGGGGCTCAAACTCAGGACTCCAAGATCAAGAGTTGCATGCTTTACCAAATGAACAAACCAGGTGTCCCCTAAACCCTGCCTAAGGTTTTTTAATCCACACTGACAAACTCTCCAGAAAGATTATATCTGTCAGCATACTCTATAGTAAGGTAAATGTTTCATTATGTTTTTCTGGTATTATCCTTGCTACATTTATCAGAGTTTGGCTTTAGCACTCAATACACTTTCTAAAACAAACAAACAAACAAACACACATTTTTATTTAAGTATAATATATAAGAAGCTAGGTAGGTCAAGCTCATAATCTAAAGCATGCAATCTTAACAATTTTTATATAGGTATATCTCTGTAACACCATCCATATCAAAGTATAAGAAATTTTCAACTTCTAGGATGCCTGGGTGGCTCAGTCAGTTGAGCATCTGATTCATGGTTTTAGCTCAGGTCGTGATCTCAGGGTTGTAGGATCAAGCCCTATATCAGTCTCCATGTTCAGCATGGAGTCTGCTTAAGATTCTCCCTCCCTTTACCTGCTCCTCCCACTTGTGTTCTCTCTCTAAATAAATAAATCTTCAAAACAACAAAAATAAAGAAATTTTCAACTCCCCAGAAGGTTTCATTACAAGTCTTCTAAATAAATACCTCCCTAACCCCATTCCAGCATAAAAGGCATAATCTTTTTTTTTTTTTTTTTTTTTTTTTTTTTAATTTCTCTCACCATGGCCAGCCTGGGTGGCTCAGCAGTTTAGCGTCGCCTTCAGCCTAGGGTGTGATCCTGGAGACCCAGGATCAAGTCCCACATTGGGCTCCCTGCATGGAGCCTGCTTCTCCCTTTACTTGGGTCTCTGCCTCTTTCTCGCTCTCTCTCTCTCTGTGTCTCTCATGAATAAATAAATAAAATCTTTAAAAAAAAATTCTCTCACCATCAGTTCATTTTACCTGTCCCTAACTTCATACAGGTACTCTATTTGTGTCTGGCTTCTTTTACCCAACATAATATCTTTGAGACTCATCTATAGTTTTGCATGTGTCATTAGCTCATTATTTTATTTTATTGTTTAAAATTTATTTGAGAGAGAAAGTGCATGAGTGGGGACAAGGGCAGGGAGAGGGACAAGCAGACTCTGTGCTGAGGGCACAGCTCAATGTTGGTCTTGATCCCACCACTCAGAGATCATGATCCCAGCCAAAAACAAGAGTTGGCCATGCAACCAATGAACCACCCAGGCGCCCCTAGCTCATTATTTTAATAATCAGTTCACTGCTTTTATTGCTGTGAAGTATTTCACTATATGAGTGAACCACAACTTATTTTATCCTTTTCCCTGTTGATGCCTATTTGTTATTAGTTTGGAGCCTTTATGAAGAAGGGTGCTATAAATACCCTTCTACATGTCTTTTTGGTGGATATATGTATACACTCATTTTTCTTGCATATAGACCTAAGAACTGTTGTTCGTGGGATAGGTATTTGTATGGCTTCAGTGGAAACTGCCAGTTATTTAAAATCAACAACTTAATTTACATTCTCACAAGTGAGGTGTGAGTTCCTACATGATTACCAACATATTATCTAAACCTTAAGGCTCTTGGTAGATATGTCATGCAGAGCTTTTACATGTTCAGTTTATATTTCAGTAATTCTGGGTTTCACCTGTAGTACACAGAGTACAATAACAAAGATGACAGTTAATTCCAAGTGGTTGATTCCTGGTAGAAAATGTCCCAATTATCATCCTGGTCAGCATGTTTGAGACTACCTAACACACAAAAAGACCAGAGAATAATTCCTATGGCCTTTCAAGTCAAGCCATTTACCTCCAAGATGAACCGCTAAGATGGATAGTCCACAATATGCTACAGAGTCAGCAATCTAAAATCAAGGGCACTCTTGGGGCACTAGCTGGCTCAATTGGTAGAGCATGTGACTCTTGATCATGGCGTTCTGAGTTTGAGCCTCAGGCTGGGTATGGAGATTACTTAAAATTAAAAAAAAAAGCCAAGGGCAGTTTTATCTAAAATCTAAACAGCATAAGAGATTCATATTTAATTACTAATGCATATTATACTCATATTAAAACTTCCCATCTCCATGAGAAATCTCAAAACCTGTGCAGACTAACAGAAGCCACATCTGTCTCTGAGAAGGATGTATTCTTGTATTCATTTATGTAAGTGAACTGAGTTTTTTAAGAGGATGGCTCATGCAATAGTGAATCGGCTTCAAAAGCTAGGTAGAAGTACCAACTGTCATTCTTTTTTGTCTTCCAACTAAATCACTGTCAGAGACTTTCCACATGTACATTCATAAAAAGCAATTTGTGACTATCTACCTAGTGGATCCAGCCATCTGTTCAACAGCTGGAGCTAAGAATGTCTGAATCTGTACAACCACCGGGAAGTGTGATCTTGGTGTGCAATGCAGTTGTCTCACCATTTCCTAGTCATGCCTAAGGATCCCAGCAGTGCTGATTATCTTCCACCTGCCCCTCAGGATTGCTCTGCTTGCTCTGGGAACCCTCAGAGATGCATTGCATCTAGGGGCTTCTAGCTGGGCTTACCCCTAGAGAAACTGGGAGGGGGAGGTAAGGGAGAAAGGAGTGAGGCTGAGTATTCATCTCCTCATTTTCCTTGTCCATGTTTCGCTGGCTGCATCCCTTAACCAAAAGTCACAAATATGGTCAGGCAACTCCCTCCACATGGTGTCTTATCCCTGGGTTCTGGTAACTACTCCCTCTCTCTTTAGGTCTGAGACTAGAGTCAGCACTTCTGCCACCCACCTGAAGTAGTCCTACTCTATCTCCTGAATTGTCTCTCCTCTTTTGTAAGGAGGTTCTTTATACATTTTTTAAAGTAGGTTCCATGCTCAGTGTGGAGCCCAACACAGGGCTCGAACTCACAACCCTGAGATCAAGACCCGAGCTGAGATCAAGAGTTAGATGCTTGGGTGCCTGGGTGGCCCAGTCAGTTAAGCATCTGCCTTCAGCTCAGGTCATGATCCCAAGGTCTTTAAAAAATAATAATTAACCCTTATAACAGTCTTCTGAAGTAGATGTCATTTTCCTCATTTTAAAGATGAGAAAACTGAGGCCTCATGAGTTATGTCACAAAGAGGCAGAAAAGAAATCAGTTCTTGACAGGGGATAGAAAAGGCTATAGTGATTTTCTCACTGTGCTTTCTATGTAAGTAGAAATTCTTCTGTGAGCCATAATTTCCAAAAGATAACTAATGTGTTGGTCAACTGAAATGTAAATACACACATATATGCCTACACAACACATGCACATATACATACTAAAAACCAGAATAAAAACCATGGTATCTTTACCTAATAAGTACCCTTGATTTTTTTGAGTCCTTGATCAATAAAATACCCTATGCTTACTGAATTCAACTACTGAGTGCACTTGCACTAAAATATTTGGTTGATGCCTTCTTAAAATATTCTGTGAAGAGCTATGGCACCATACATCTTGGATCTTTAATTGAGGATAAAAGTGTCTTTGGGGAGTTACAGGGAGTCTATGATTTTATGACCATGTAAGATAGAAAAACACTTACGTAAAAAGAAATGCCATTCTTTAAAATGGATCATCTTCTCATTGTTCAATACAACATTTAATTAACCCGAAAGAAGTCTGACTACTTCCTTTGTTTCACATTTTTTTACACCATATACATTTAGGATCTTAAAATCTCCTGCCACTTTACATATATACCTTATTTCTATTAAAGGCCAATAATAAAACATTTAAGAATCTTCTGCTATCCTTTTTAAAATAAATTAATTTTTTAAAGCAAAGAAATTGGGGTGGCTCAGCTGGTTCAGCATCCAACTCTTGATTTTAGTTCAGGTCATGATCTCAGGGTCATGGTACTGAGCCCTGTGTCGAGGTCTGAATTCAGTGTGGAATCTGCTTGTCCCTCTCCCTCTGCTCCTCCCACTGCTCACATGTACACTCTCTCACTCTCTTAAATATATAAATACATAAATAAATAACATCTTAAAAAAAAAGGAAAAACAATTCATCTGAATCCTGTCTGACACCAGATCTGTATGCATTCTATCATCACCAGGTCACACTCCCCTTTATCTGCCTACCCTGGGCTGGGTTTCACAACCCACGTAAGATATACCACATATGTGACCATGGCTCTCACACCCTTCTCCCCAGCTGAATGATAGAAGAGAGTCCTCTTTCTAGTTGATTCTCAGAATGCCTCCTAACATGCTACCTCAACCAGCCACTAATTATCAATCGGAGTAGACCTGTGAGGTGAAACTCATTTGTCAGCCCTGCAGGAAAACATTACTTCAGGTGAATAGGACAAAATCAGATTTAACAAAGAATGTGTGCTCCATAGATCAGGAACTTTGTTTTGTTCACTCCTAGTTTTCAGGGCCTAGGAAAATGTCTAGTACACAGAAGGCACTCAGTAAATGTTTGTTGAATGGATGAAGGAAGGAAGGAAAGGAAAAAAAGGAAGGAAGTTGTGATCTATAGCTCCAGTGCCATGCCTTCAAGGAAATTTATAGAAAATGAAGACAGACGAAAGAAGAACATAAACAACCCTAATGCAAAACAGCCTAGGACAGGTACCATAAAAGCTTTGTGGGTCAAATGAGAAAAGAGAGTAGTCTAAATTGTTCTGAGTAACACAGCATTTAAAAAGAAATACGGTAATGCTTTCAAGCATCTATGTCCAGGCAGATACATTAATGGGCCTCCTTTAATAAGCAGATGAAAATATTTATAATTAGTAACACCACTTGCCTTACACTGTTTATAATTTAATAAATAAATCTCTTCTTGGGGCACCTGGGTGGCTCAGTCGGTTAAGCACCTGACTTCACTTCAGGTCATGATCTCCTGGTCTTGGGATCGAGCCCCTTGGAGGGCTCCCTGCCCAGCTTGGAATCTGCTTTTCCCTCTTCCTCTCCCTTTGCCCCTCCCCCTGCTCCTGTATGTGTGCACCTGCGCAAGCACACGCATTCTGTTCCTCTCAAATAAATAAAATTTTTAAAAATAATATAAATAAATAAACAGATCTCTTCTTTTTGGAGTGAGCACACAGGACTTTCAACTCAAAATCGAGTAGGTGAGTCTGAATGAATGAGAAGTATTTTAATATGAGCCCCAAAGGCAATCACATGTCATCCCCTTCTCACTGAAACCTATCAGAGCACTTATATAGAGACTTTTGTTGCCTTTCACCCTAACACGGACATATCTTTAATTTTCTTATTGTAAAATTCATTATATATATATATATACACACACACACACACACACACATATATATATATATATACACACACACACTTGTTCTAAAAATTTCCAAAATATGAAAGTCTAGAAAGTAGAGGGCACAGGGCACCTGGCTGGCTCAGTCAGAAGGGTATGTAACTCCTGATCTCAGGGTTGTAAGTTCAAAGCCCATGTTGGGTACAGTGATTACTTAAATAAATAAAGTTTTTAAAAAAAGAATGTAAGTCGAGGGTGGAAAGCAAGCCATTTCCTCTCCCCCCAGTCATTCAACTCTTACCCCACCCAAATGACAACAGGGTCAGCAAACTATGGCCTGTGGGCCAGATTTGGCCTGTTGCTTGTTTTTGTACAGCTTGGAAGCTAAAAATGGTTTTTATATTTTTAAATGGTTGAAAAAAAATCAAAAGAAAAATATTTTGTGGCATGTGAAAATTTAATGAAATTCAGTTTTCAATGTCCATAAATAAAGTTTTGTTGGCACATGGCCATGTCCATTTGTTTATGCATCGTCTGTGGCTGCTTTCTCACCAGTTGCAGACTAAGTAGCAACCCTGCTCTAACACAGTCGATCCTCTCAGCCTTTCTGAAAAACCCCTTTTTCTAACTCATTATCTTTTATCCATCCACCTATAGGCCAAACAAATTATTCGATGGAATGCCTCCTGTTTGTCAACCTGCCTTTTTTATTCAGGTACACCACAGCATCTTAAGTTTTCACAAGCCAAACACCTTTCCAACAGGCATCTCACCACCAGTCATAACCGTATTAAGTTTCTCAAAGGTCTTTTACTACCGCTGTACTATACATTCAAGAGCAGTTCTTCCCCTCCTTGCTTATCTTATAGAGAGTACAAGCATATCCGCACAAACTAGAAATGGCTGAGGCGCAATGGGAACAATAATCCCATGACTTTCCTTTGGAGTAAACACACCAGTAATCAATCACTCTCCAACTTGGCCTGTCAGGCCTCATGGAACACACCCTATGTAATTGTGCTGTCTTGTTGGGAAAATATTTGCCAAGCAAATGTCTTGTGTGAGTGGGGAGCTCCAAAGAAAACTGTTAGATGATATTCTTTTGCCCTTTTAGCTAATGTGAGGAACTAACTTTAGACTGTGTAGCTCTTTTACCTAATTTCCAGTGACTCATAGATTCATATACAGTCTGATTTTACATTGATTCAGCTTCTGCAATTATTCTGATGGCGCTTTGTTGACACTCTACCAGCAAATGTGTTTTTTCTTAGAAGACTCCAATTTAGTCAGTAAGTGCATACTAATGTGGGTGGTCTTTGGTAATTGGCTTTAGTGAGGACAGAGAAAAAAACATCTTTATGCAAGACTGGTTTCTGGGACTGAATTTCAGGGCTGGTTTGAATTAAGAGTTACATTTTACCTAGAGGAGACTTCCTGTGATACATAATATTAAAGGAAATGAAACTTTTTGAGCTCACATTTAATCTAACTTATATTGGCTCAGCAAAGCTGGCACGTGTTCTGGTTACCTGCGGCTGCATAACATACCATCCCCAAATTTAGCAGCTTAAACAGCAAAAGTCATTTCTTTATTTGTGAAGTCTGCAATTTGGGCAGGGCTCAGTGGAGACAGCTCATCTCGGCTCATCATGTGCCACTAGCTGGGGTCACTCAACTGAGGCTGGAGGATACACACCTATGGCTGGAAAGTTGGTGCCAGCCATGGGCTAGGAGCTCACCTGGAGCTTCTGGCCAACATCTTTACTTCCTTTTCCTCTGGGCCTCTTGATGGGGCTCCTTGGGCTTCCTTACATCATGGCAGCTGTATTCTAAGAGTCAGTGGCCAAGGAAGCCATGGCAGATGTGCAAGTCTTCTTATTGTTCCCCTCGTATGTCACACAGTGTCATTTTCATTGCATTCTACCAATTAAGCAAATCACCAAAGTCAGCTTAAATTCAAAAGGAGGGGAATCCAAAAAAAAAAAAAAAAAAAAAACAAAAGGAGGGGAATCTGATCCCACATTCCAATAGGAAGAGTAGCAGAAAATTTATGGCCATCTTTATTCTTCCATAGAACATAAAAGAACAATGTAAATGTGCCTCTGTAAAGCACGCTTTGGATATTGCACAGAGTGGCAGCACAGAGAAGCCAAGAAGAGAGTCAGAGTACCTCATGACTGAACACTCTCCTGGGACGAGGCAAGCACAGGCCACCTGGTGTGATTTGAGTTTGGTCATGGACCAGTATGACCATGAACAGGACTGCCTGACCTTTCCATGTCCACATATCCTCATCTACAAAGAAGGGAAAATAGTGATGTCTATTGCATAAGGTCTGTCCAGAGAAATCAAGACTCTGCTTTTTAATCAATCAAAAACCTTTAAAACACTTATGAACAACACGTATAGAAAAATACAAAAAAAAAAAAAGTAATCTATGAATTTTCACAAACTGAATAGACTCATCTGATCACCATCCAGACCAAGAAATGGAACACAGCTAAGACTGGGAAGACAACAGGGAGTGGTAAAGACTTTGCTCCCTCTAATGGAGACAGCACACTCTTGGCTATTGCCAGTGGGTGCCACATAGGGATAAAAGTGGCATGGCAGGCTGAAGAGAGTGGCAGAGGGCCAGACATAGCCCACAGGCTCCTTCTTAGAACTTTGCAGGAGAGTCTGGAACAGTGGTAAGGGGATGGAAAGATAGGAAGGGACTGAAGCCCATTCAAGGACATGTCAGCATAAGAGAGGTCCACATTTTCGGTACAGCTAAGCAGGACAAGCATCATGGGTATGGAATGGGCTCAAGGTTCTGGAAGGCTTGGCTTGAAGTTGTCCTAATCTTTCCTGATTCTGGGAAAGACTCAGGGACAAACCTGCCACAAAGCTAAGTGCTCACCCTGCACATGTGCCACCTATTTTAATCACTAAACATCATAAGGAGCTCCACTACTGTGACCAACTGTCCTAAATCTTTCTCCTGCAACACATCCTCTTTTCTCCTTTCCAGTCAGAGGGAGACTTTTACTCTCTCCTTTCCTCACTGTCTTACCTTGCATTTTTATATCTTGCCCTTCTGTGTAGAATTCCTATGGTTCTCTCCCTCTTTTGAAATGTCTCATGGCACATGTGCTGTTGGAAGATTTGGGCACTTCAAATCCTTTTTTGGAAGGAGACAGATACAGTTAGTAAAATGAAAACAAAGTCTTGCTCACAGCTCCATCTCTGAAGCTAGAGGAGTCTGGGAGATCTCTTCACATAATCTCCTCACCCTGCTATGGCACATGGTTGCAGTAGTGGCGGATGGAATCCTGAGTAGTGGTAGGAGGAGGGGAAATCTAGAATCGTCAGCAACTAACTGCATAACTGGCAGATCTAGGGAGCCCATGGGATGCAGCTGGTAAAAGCAACATCAGGAGAAGCTTGATTTATTCAGGAACATTTGGAATGAACTACCACCTGAACATTATACATGTGCCTACAGCATACTAAATAAGACCATGCACAGAGACGCCTCGGAGGCTCTGTGGTTGAGCATCTGCCTTTAGCTCAGGGCATGATCCCGGAGTCCTGGGATCGGGTCCTGCGTTGGGCTCCCTGCATGGAGCCTGCTTCTCCCTCTGCCTGTGTCTCTGCCTCTCTCTGTGTGTCTCTCATGTATAAATAAATTTTTTAAAAAATTATCGTGCACAGCCAAGAGTTAAGCTTAGTGCCCAGCAAACAGCAGGTGAGCTCTAAAACTCCTTCCCTCTCCTACTCCCTTCCTCCCTTCTATGTCTCTATCTGGCTGTACTGTACATGGTTACAGGTCATTTACATATGAACCCTGCTAGTTACAGCAGTGCTTTTTCTTAAGCTCTTCTCCCTGACTGAACTGCATGGCCACACTGGTTTTCTGTTGACCTGGCAAGAAAGGTGATTTTGAATCATTTCTTTCATGTGTTAAAGGTGAAGTCTCAGGCAGCCCAGGTGGCTCAGCAGTTTAGCGCTGCCTTTAGCTCAGGGCCTGATCCTGGAGACCCAGGATCGAGTCCCACATCGGGCTCCCTGCACAGAGGGAGCCTGCTTCACCCACTGCCTATGTCTGTGCCTCTCTCTCTCTCTCTCTCTCTGTGTGTCTCTCATGAATAAATAAATAAAATCTTTAAAAAATAAATAAAAATAAAGGTGAAGTCTCTAGTTCAGGAATGTTGAGTGTTTGGGGAACTATATTTTGTCATAAATCATCATCACCTTGGAGGCAGTATGATGGTACAGCTGGTTTGTTCACGTATGTCAACACATTTTTATGCTCAGCATACACGTTATTGGGACATCTAGGCACTTTAAGTACATCTAGAAAGAGGCAAGGCACAAATTAACAAAATCAAAGTGAAGAAAGAGATGTTTTTTTCCCCCCCTGAAATCTCATTTTTTTTCCACCCGGTTTTCCTTACATATAATGCTTTTTTACCAAACACTGTCTTGAGTATTTTAACTAATGCAGCATAAAAATAAAACTACAAAATAACTATGTATTGGCTCCTTGCTGGTTAAAAGAGTACTAGATTCTTCACGCTGACAATAAAAATCCTTAATAGTTAGGATGAGCTACAACTTTTTTTTTAAGAAAGTCGGGATTATTTAGGAGAGTATGAGTGATGATGAGAACATGCTTTAGGCTCTACAAATAGTAGTAGTTTATGAGACAAAGATAGTTTATACCACTCAGAATTTGGCAAGGAGAGTCTACATTTTGGTTTAGACCTTAAAATATTTTTATTTGCATCTACATTTTAAAGGCATTTAAGTGTTAGTATGTTATTCTAGAAATACAAATGCACATATCTAATTTTATATAAACTGGACTATAAAGTCACTTTGAAACCATTTTTTCACAAACTTAATAATGCAAGTCTTTATTTTACAATAGCTATATCTACAAGGTTAAAATTATTAAATCTATGTTTAGATATTATATCCAGTGTTTCATTATTTTAGACGATCGCAATTTACACTT
The DNA here is from genome assembly GCF_018345385.1 of Vulpes lagopus. Classification (NCBI taxonomy): domain Eukaryota; kingdom Metazoa; phylum Chordata; class Mammalia; order Carnivora; family Canidae; genus Vulpes; species Vulpes lagopus. Next base: position 29,515,288 of record NC_054846.1, on the reverse strand, counting down.
ATCTTGACATGCCTATCCCCCTATTTCCTCAGGATAGTCTCTCTTGGTAGTGGAATATACTGGAACAAAGAATGTACATATTTTAAAACTTGAAATATAGACTTCAAACTTTCCTCCCAAAGGATCGTATCAATTTACATTTCCACCAGAGTGCTCTTCCCCATACCCTTCCTAGCACAGGAATCTTCATTTCTTAACTATCTTTACCATTTCACTGGCATATTTATATTTATATATAGTATATATATATATGTATGTATATGTAATTTTAAAAATTTTATTTCTTAAGCAATCTGCACACCAAATGTGGGGCTCAAACTTATGACCCTGAGATCAAGCGTTGCAAGCTGCATCGACTGAGCCAGTCAGGTGCTCCTCACTGTCATGTATTTTTAGTGACATATCTTTGATTATCTGTGAGGCTTATTTTTCTCATAAATTTCCTGCCATCTGAATTTCTTCTATTGTGAACTGCCTATTTATGGTCCATGCAGGTATGGCAGTCTTGGTCATGGTTTTACCACACATATTACTAATGCGTAGCAGACATCACAGGCCTCCAAAGGCCTGTATGCACTTCTGAAACAACTGTGGCTGTAAAATATAAATAGGGCGAGACAGAAAAAGGAATGATTCAAACAAAGCTCTTAACTTCTTGTCTGAAGTAAACAAAACATGCTCTCCGGTGCCGGTCAACACAATGAACATTTCTTGCTAAAGCAAAAGGGCTGGTTCCAGCTGCTAAGTCAGTTAAATAAATAATGTTCTACTTGGCAGCATGACTTTAATTCCTTTTGCAAATAAAAGGGGCTTACAGCTACTTCCAGCTTGAGGAGTACATTACTGACAACAGGATAAATATATCCACACGCAGACCTATATACATATAAAACAAGAGTCCGATGTTTTACAGAAAGTTCAGTAACTATCCTATTATTTAATCCAGTTCATCTTTCTTTCTTAAACTGGGACATAAATGCCAAATACAGCCAAGCTAGAGATCCCTTTAAACAAAACATCTGAAATCCAAAAGCCCTTTTTAATCACTTCAAGTGTTAAACAGTATCTTGTATTCAAGGATGTGTCCCTGGTCCTGCAAGCTCACCCCTTCCTTTTCCTGGTTTGCCTCCTATATTTATTATTTCCATCCTATGGCATGGCTATCTTCTCTGGTAGCAGGCTGGAGACTTTGGCATAATCTTTCTCTCTCCTTCTCCCCTGCCCTCTGTACCTAATCAACTGCCAAAGTGTGGAGATCTCCCTTGGGATATACATATATATCAACTTTTCATCTCAGAATAGTTTTATATTTATAGCAAAATTGCAACAAGAGTGCACAGTCGTCGTATCCTACCAACCTAGATCCCCCTAATGTCTGTGACAGCTCCTCACATTTTTCTCTGTGTGTGCCTGTGTTTTCCCACACTTTCCTGGTTTTTGATAACCTGCACAATTTTGGGGAATACTGGTCAGGCATTTTAGAGACTGTCCCTCAATTTGGGTTTGCCTGACATTTTTCTCATGTTGAGACCGAGATAGCCGGTTTTTTGGAGGACGGCCACAGAAGCCAAGTGCCACTGTCATCACGTATCAGGGGTGCATGCTACCCCCACGACTCGCCACTGATGTTAACCCTGATCACAAGGCTGAGGTGACATTTGCCAGGCTTCTCCATTCCTTCTCCTTTTCCATTCCCAATTTGCAGATGAAGAAATGGAGGCCAGCCGTTGAAGGACTATGTCAGGCCTAAAAAGTACAGCTGCAATCGCAACGCAAGGCTTCTCATTCCTGACTGGGCGTTTCTTCTCAATACCAGGGGCTGGCAAACTACCGTGGCCTGTGGGCCAAGTCTAACCGACTGCCTGTTTTTATAAGGCCCGAAAGCTAAGCATGGTTTTTGTATTTTCAAGTGGTTAAAACACATATCAAAAGAATAATATTGGGCAGCCCCGGTGGTGCAGCGGTTTAGTGCTAACTGCAGCCCAAGGTGTGATCCTGGAGACCCAGGATGGAGTCTGACGTTCGGCTCCCCACATGGAGCCTGCTTCTCCCTCTGCCCCTCTCTCTCTCTCTCTCTGAATAAAAAATAAAGATTGATTACCAACCCGTATTTAAAGAAATGTTTAAAAAAAAAAAGAATAATATTTTGGGACATGTAAAACTAATGTGGAATTCAAATTGCAATCAAAGTCGACCAGGTGTGACTATCCTCTTTGTTCGCGAATCGCCCAAAGCCACTTACAGGACACGACGGCCAAGTTCGGCCAGCTGGGGCAGAGCCTGTACGGCCCAGGAAGCTTAAAATATTGACTGTCAGGCCCTGGACAGAAAACTCTGGCTGGCCCTGTACGACACCTTGATGCTAACTAGCCACCAAGCAGCCTCGGCACAGGCACAGGATGGAGAAAAGCCTCGGCCCTTCTCTTAGCTGCGCAATCTATGTTTTAAACGAGACCCTCTGAAACGTGTCTTTAGGGGCCCAGGTGTGAGGTGGGCTGTGCCTTGGCGCTCTCAGTGATGAAATCATACCCACGGGGTGGAGGGATTGGGGTGGGGGCAAGGCGGGGATGCCGAGATGGGGGACGCAGAACAGAGGGAGACATCAGAACAGGGCAGTGGAGGGGAAACTCCCTCAGCTAACACATGACACGGGAAATTTCTGCAAAGGGCCCAAATCCTGTACCCCGGGAGACTATGTGCCAGAGCAGGCGTCTGTGCCTGCAAAGAAGGGCATTCTTAGAACCTTTCCCCACTGGTCCACAAGGCTCAGCTGCTCCAGCACCATCTAGAGAAAGCCCTTCGCAGCCTGCTCCCTCATGCACAGTGTGACTGACCCCCCTCATTCCTATCCACAAGCGGCAAAGCTGGCTCTGCGCCCCACTCCGAGGCTGCACTCTATTTCGAGCTCTAGGAAATGACAGAGATGTCCCATGATAACTGTATTCCAGGGTGTTATTTTTAAGTATCTGATTTTTTATCGTATATATAATACAGAAAATTGCTTTTTATCCCTCCAAGCCTTTATGAATAGTCATTTTTCTCTTTCTGAATTCCTATCAAATGCCTATGAAGTTTCTTAGGAGGCCCCTCCTTTCAAAGAGTATTTTGCAAAGCAGAGAAGCAGCTGGCACTCATCAAGATTCAGGAAAATGGGATCATTTCTGGAGAGGAAAATGCAACTGTCACAATAAGACAAAGGGCAAAGGGCAGGCCATTTGAGGAAAGTTCATGGAAGTAGATAATAAGCAAAAGAGCTGACCTTGGGAAGTTCAAGGTTAAGGATGCTGCTGAGGCTGTGTAACCATGCTGACCTCAAGAACTCTACGGTCGTTTAACAATTTCTACTTTCCTAAATGTGTTCATCACAGCAACCCTGTGAGGTTTGGAACTAGTCTTGTTCTTCAAGTAAAACCCAGAGAAATCAAATGGTTCGTTTTAGTTACCTCCATGAGGTCAGGACTCATCACTACAAACCCAGAACCCATCTTCACGCCTTAAAGCACAGCAAGGGTTCAATAAAGAGTTGGGGGAAAAGTGACATTTGGCCAGTTAGCAAACCCCCAAATCTTCCATGTCCTGCTATTTACATTGCTAATGGTTAAAGATGACCCCTTGCTGCAGTCACCAACCTTCTCCCTCCTATTCCACTTGCAAAGTGGAACTTGATGATTCATGACTTGCCAGTTTGGACATCATCTAGAGGCAATCTGCCACTCTGTCAGTCAGCTGCAGATCCAGAAAAACCAAGATAAAGATTGAACAGCCCCGTTCCTGAGCACTTGAAGCTAATTCCATTTTAGGGGATGGATTAAATTAATCTCAAGAGGCAAATGTGGATAAAGCATTATTTATAGAAGATCAATATTTATAGAGGAGATGCTACCTTTTAATAATTAAGTCTTAAGGTTGTTCTCCAAGCTTACAGATGGGACTGGCTTTACTTAAGTTTAGCAATAATAGAGGGCAAGATGAGAATTCTGCAGAATCCAGACCAGCATTCTGGTAAAAGCTTATCTATACAATAATAGAGAGGTAAAGATGCATACACGCACACACACACACACACACACACACAAAAGCAGAAGAAAAATCCAGCTGTTTGTTATTTTCTCATAAAGGCAGCCGAACTCTCAATCACAGATTTTGTTCAATTGATTCATTAACCCCTATTTGCATAATGACACGAGTATTTTGAGGCCAGAATTGTCTTTGCAGGAGGCACAGTTAAAAGCAAATGTCATCATAATGCTACACAAAGCATGGAGATGACAAGTGGGCAGTGTCATGGGTTTGCTGAGCCCCTTTTAAAATTTTCTCTTCCCCTTTCAATCTCTGAAATGAACAGGGACTTTCTGGTAATGCCATTTTAGGGACATATTGAGGATAACAAGGCATGAAATTGCTTTGCAACAGAAATCATTTTTCTGATTCAGAAGTGGTGCTGAGGGGTGGGAGTGGGGGCCTATTCAATACCTGGTCTGAATTAGGGATAGCAAAGAAAATATTTAATGCTATTCAACTTAGTCCTGGACTGAGATATTGGTTCTGAGAGATGATGAGAAAAGAATTTATTTAAAAAGAAAGCCTAAAGAGCAGAGAGATTGCTTTTGTTATTCCCAAGAAAACAGTATATTGTCCTCAGAATCTGGTAGCAGGCCACCCAGCTATGATGGGATAACTAAATATATAAAGCCTTAGTGTCTGCCAAGGGCAAATTGGTTCCTCAGGCAAAGCAGTAATAAGTCACTGGCTTGATGGTGAAAGCAGCAGTAGGCTTTTTTTCCCCCAAAGACAACAGAGAGCTTGTAGTCCCCAGAGAGAAAAGTTATTTTCTTGCCAATATTGGTCAAAAGTGCAATTCTTTAGGAACAATTCAGCAAAGGCTTCTCTCCCTCTACTCCACCAAGCCAGGCAATAGAAATGTATTTTCAAACTGAATGTTTTAATAATACTTAGGTTTTTGAACAAATGTGATCACAAAGGTGACTTCTATTTGCTTTATAAAATGGAGACAAACTGGAATTGATTGCTTGTGGGGATTTTGTGGGTTTCATATCCTTCTGTAGATGTTATGGAATTTCCAAATCCTGAGACTAGAAGGAACTTGGAGCAGTCACCGATTGGCACTGATCATGGATATCCCCCAGCTTAGACAAGTAGCATCAGCATCATCTCAAAGGCTCTACTTCAGTTCTAATTAGAATCTGCTTTTAATAGAGGATCCCCAGGTAGTTTGTATGTACATTTGCATCCCTTTCTTCAATTTGAGAAGCACTCATCTAGCCTACAGATGGCTGGTGGTGGTTTTCAATCTGAAAATCAGAATTGCTTTGGCTTTTGGTAGGACAGGTACCTGGGTAGTGCTAAAACCAACAACAAAAAGAGACCAGCCCTGAAAATTCCCTGAGCAGACAAAACCTGTTCAGCCACTCAAACAAAGTATAATCTAACTTATTTTGCAAGGCTAACTTGACCCGAGACATGTCTTGCTTATGTTTCTGGAAATCATAAGCAGAACTTAAACTATTTCCCAAAGTTGATAAGAACTAACCATTGTTCAATTCATTTAAGAAAATTCTAGGGATGCCTGGGACACTCAGTTAAGTCTCCTCTGACTTTGGCTCAGGTTGTGATCTCAGCATCCTGGGATTAAGCCCGGTTGCAGTAGGGCTCTGCGCTCAGTGAGGAGTCTGCTTCTCCCTCTGCCTCTGCCCCTTCCTCTGCTCTTACTCTCTCTCAAATAAATGAAAATATAATAAAACATTGGAGAGCCTGGGTGGCTTAGTTGCTTGAGCAACTGGCTCTTAATTTTGGCTCAGGTCATGATCTCAGGGTCATGGGATGGAGCCCCACATCGGGCTCCACACTTAGCACAGAGTCTCCTTGTCCCTCTCTCTCTGCTCCTGCCCACCCTTCCCTTTCGTACTGTGCATGTGTGTGTGTGCACATGCATCCCCCTCCATAAATAAAATCTTTAAAAAAATAAAATTCTAGTATTATAACCAATCACTGTGAAGAATAAAGTCATTGCTTTCTCACTATATGAACTGCTCTATGACAATATCCCCCTGAGCCTCATTCCATGTTTTGGTTTGAGTGTTCCCAGTTTGCAAACTGTCTTTTTGATGTGGGCACAATAAACTTTCACCAGTTACTACTTGGTTTTACTTCTGTTATTTCTGAACTTTGACTGTAGCATGCTCACCTCTGGAAGGCTGAGAGTTGAGATAGAAAAAAAAAATTTTTTTTAAAAAAAGAAAATTAATCAAGGTGCTATTACCAGAAGAATAGGGAATGGATGAACAGTAAGCAAATCAAAAGATACTCCTAGGGGATCCCTGGGTGGCTCAGCAGTTTAGCACCTGCCTTTGGCCCAGGGCGTGATCCTGGAGACCCGGGATGTAGTCCCACATCAGGCTTCCTGCATGGGGCCTGCTTTTCCCTCTGCCTGTGTCTCTGCTTCTCTCTCTCTCTCTCTCTCTCTCATGAATAAATAAATAAAATCTTTAAAAAAAGATACTCCTAGAAGTGATCAATTGTTAGGGATGAACATCTGACCCAAGCCAGGTCAGTGAGGCTCATCTGTGGGATTTTTGCTATATCTACAGAGAAGGGAAAGCTCTTGGTTCCGAGGTTATAAGGCTGAGGTTTACCAGAGATGAAGAGCTACAAGGGCTACTCCTTGTAAAAGGCCTTCCTGAGAATAAAGCAAACTCCAAGCAAACACAGAGCTAAGAAGTTGGGAGAGACCAAGGCCTCATGACATCAGCTGTGCCCTGCACATAGCCACAGATTCCAGGGGGCGCAGTCACATTGTTTTAGGAAGCAGCGTGACTGCGCCCCCTGGAGTTGCACAACAACATAGCGGCTCCTCCTGGATATAGCTGTGCCTGATGTAAATACGACCCTGGACTTCTGTTATATGTGCCAATAAATTTTTCCACCTTTAAAAAATTTTTTTTCGATTTAAGATAGTTTGAGGTATATTTTCAGTGATTTGTAACTAACACCCATGCGGTGACTTTTCAAAATACTCATGTTCATAAGCCAGCCCCAAACCTCCTCTCCTAGCCTAGGTGGGGATGGGGACAGGAAAAGCAGTCAGGGGTATACGTTCTGGGAAGGTGTACATGAATAAATCCTGTATAGGAGGGCAATTTGGTAATTTTTATTAATACTAAAAGGATATTTTAGTACCTTTTGGCCTACTAATCCTACTTCTGCAAATAAATTCAGTAGATAAATTAGCACGTGTGCTGAAGATATATGTTCAAGGATATTCAGTTAAGTATTTGGGGGATGGCAAAAGATTATATAGGCAAAATGTCCAACAGTAAACAACTAATTAATAATGATCCATTTAAACAATAGGACAAACATTCTGTAGCTATTAAGAAAGAACATGACAGCTATACAAGTGCTACCCTGGAACACTTCCCAAGATTTATGAAAAAAAAAAGTAAGAAATGGAATAATATGTATAGCATGCTACCATCTGTGTAAAGAGGATAATTAAATAAATATTTGTATTATATGTGTATATACATTTATGTGTATATATATATAATATGCATAAGCATTTATATAGGAATGCGTTTTTTTAAGTAAACTCTACCCCCAGTGTGAGGTGAACGCATGACCCCAAGATCAAGAGTCACACACTCTACCGACTGAGCCAGCCAGGGACTCTATATGGGAACTGTAAATCTTTATAGAAATAGACAGAAGCTTAGTGGTGGTTGTTTCTGGGGAGGGAACAGGATTGAGAAACAGATCTACTTTATATCCTTTACATTTTGTAACACTATGTGTCTCTATTACATACTTAATGCCTTGAGGTATCTGGAACTTTTCCCTCCTTCGTCAGACTTAGGGCCTAAGGAAGGTGGAGATGCATGTCCCAGGCAAGAAGTCCGGAGATCAAATGATCAGCAGCCTCCTCTTTGGGAAATCAGTCCAGGAGCTGATCATATCATAGCTTCTAAAAAACTCTCTAAAAACCACTGAAAGAACTGAATGTAATCAGCAAAGAAGTAAGAATAGGAATTATTTTCCCTGGGAGCAGAAGGGTACAAAGACGGCGCCCTCAGACCACCCGCCCTGCTGTTGGCACACTGCAGGGCAAGAACGGCTGCCAGCTGCCAGGCACCAGAGCTGTCCTATGGGTGACTTCTTTCTCTCACGTGGCCTGAATCCTCTCCATGGCTGCTGGCCTGTCCCATTGGCCATTTAGAATCCCAAGTATCCCCTGCTTTTTCAATGTTCATATTACTTCACTTTGCTTTTACAGAAGACCTACATGAGTACCCATTTTCGATAACCAAAAGAAACCTAGAGGATTTTTTCTGCTTTTAAGAAAAAAAGGCAAAAACTGAAAATAGTAGTGTTGTTTGCAGCAAGTCATCATAAAGGTAGCACGCCCCTGAGCAGCGAGAATGGCCCCTCCAGGTTATCTACCTGGGGACTCAGCTGCTCAGCATCAAGCACCACAACTTTGAACTTTGGGAGCTTCTGTGCTTTATTTTGATCTGCGTATCCATTAACAAGATGCATCCTCAGGCATCAGAAAAGCTTTACAGAGGTTATTTTTGGGGTTTAGGAATGCTGAAAAATGTTTTTCATATAAATTAAGGACAATCATTTCTTCACTTTGCATCATTTTGGCTTATGAGAAGTTTCATAAGAAACCTTCTATGTGGAAGTTGTGAACCTCCTTCAGAACACCACCACACTAATTTCTGAAGATCTTCCCTTCTAATACATGTGTAGCTGGAAACATTAAAGGCTTCAAACGCAATGAAGATGAAAAGTGTAAGCAAGTCTGTGGGTTGATTCTGAAGTTCTGACTCTCCTGATTACCTGAGGAGTAGATGGTCTCTTCCATGAGCCCAGGATGCTCTGCAGCCACCACTGTGTGCTGACCATGACACACAAATGCAATGCAAGAACACATCAGAGTGACCTGAGACACGCAGCCAAGTCTGCCTACACGGTGACAGCTGCTGTTGGGGGAAGCTCAGGGACAGGCATTTGAGTTTGCTATCATTTTACTGCTTTAAAATGTGCAACTCAAGCATGATGCTGCTGTTATTTCCATTAAGCTATAAATCACCTACAAATTAACCTCTGCTGCACTGATCCTGCCAAAATGTTGTTTTAGAAAACAGTTCAGATCCCAACTTTGATAAACTGATACTCATTCTCCTCCTCCCTTTCCCCAGCAAAGTCAGTCCCCCTCACAACCCCAAATCACAAAGTTTACTGGTTATGAGAGTAATTGCTGGTAGCCTTCCAAAACTCATGTTTTTTTATTCATGTATTCTCATGGGGCAGCAGGAGTGTGAGTGGGGAAGGTGGTACATATTTGCCATCAGAGAACACAGAACGCGTTATAATGTTGTCTCTAATGGACGCTCGAACTTCGCAGTTTGTATCTTTCCAGGCCTCAGACTTCTCATCTGCCACCGTCCCTGGGGAATTACATGATATCAGAGTTTCCTACACCACACCACCAGCTCTCAAAGCAAAAACACCCGCAGCATCTAACAGATCTGCCAGTTTTGTTATTGTTTTATTACCGTTGGACTTTAGTGTGTGTGTTCTGATCTTTCTACAACGCCTAGCTTAGGAAATGCTTAGCAAACACTCACTGAACTGAGCAAACTTTGTCCCTGTGCCAGCAGCCTATAGGATTGTGTGTATATTCAGCTTAAACATTAAAAAAGAAAAAGTGCAAGTGTGGATATTTTGCAGAACACACAACTTAAATGTCTTCAAAATGGACTATAAATTTATTACTCATTATTATTTATTGGTGGGCTCAGAGGAAAATGAGCTCTTTTCATCTGGGGAAGTTTAAAAGACTACAGGAGCAGTTGCAGTTTAAACAAACTGGCTCGGGGCCTCTTGAGTTTGAGGACACCTATGACACAAGCCCAAAGAAAGCCACACACTGTGTGCGCCTTGGGTTTCTGGAGAAATGGCTCCACCTCTGCTTCAATGTAAGCCTTTCCCAACCCCTCATTTACCACACAGGACAAGATGCAAAGCCACAACAGGTGCTGGATGTCCCATCTGTCCAGAGAGTTCTTTACACACATCAGTCTGGGCAGCCACAGCCAGAATTTGACCCTGTTCACTTTACATGTCATCAGTTGAGTTAGATTGGATTATGGACAACAATCCTAACCGAAAAATGTCTTGAACGGCCTGTGAGCAAGTCTGAGTTGTTGTTATACCTCTGGCAACAATGCCAATGCTTGGGATATAGGAGATACTCGATAAAAGTTAGTTGAATGAGGACTAAAAAGGACTAAATCCTCTTTTTTTTTTTTTTTTTTTTTAAGGCTTAAACTCATGACCTTAAGATCAAGAGTCACATGCTCTTAACAACCGAGGTTCCCCTCCCCCCCCCAGGACTAAATTCTTTTTAAGGAATCTGTTAAACCAAATCCATAGCAATATCTAATTTTCATCTCAAGAAAGGAGTTGAAAAAAAGAAAGGAGTTTTATAATCGTGGGTGGGGCCTGGGGGGCAATGAGAGTACTGTATGGTACTTACTCATCCTTTTATTCCCATCACCTTGATAATCCTGATGGCAACCTTATGATGTAGGTTAAGCAGGTATTATTATCATCATTTTACAGATGAGGAAACTAAGGCTCAGAGAAATTGTGATTCGTTTAATATCTTATCTTTACATTCAACAGAGCTGGGAGGAGAGCTCTCGCCTTTCTACTTTACCAGTGCATAGGAAGCTATAGTTATTGTGGTTTATCTTTTAAAACCAAACTACACACAAACATCCTCTCTGCACAAGCACACCCCGCTCTGCAAGTCTTCCTTTATCCCTCACTGGGCTGCCTCAGTGTTCCCACATGGAAACTGACACACTGACCTTGGGGGCGGGCAAACTGGTGATTAGGTCCCAATTTACATCTTTGTGACTTTGGACAAGTAACCCCCTAAGGCTTGGCTTCTTCCTCTGTTAGATGGGAATACTCACTGTCAAGGGCCATCCAGAGGCTTAAAGGGAGGTCATACAGGTAAAGCGCTTAAATACAAAGTCTGACACAAAGTCAACATCTATTAAATGACAGCTTTCATCATAGTGAGGGCAACCCCAGAAGAAGTCATCTGGGACTGAGGTGGAACTGAGGGTTACACAGCCTAGCCTGTGGTAGCGTGTGGCTCATAGGTTCAGATTTGATTCCCCATTGAAAGAGTTCAGGATCACTGGGAACAGGCTGTACAAAACAAGAACCTAGCCATGTACTGAGATTTTCACATCTGTAAGCAAAGCATGTACACAAGCATATACACAAATGTGTACATACTTTCGTACAATGGAGAAACATACGCTTTCCCACATTAAAGCAAACTTCAAGATACATTGCTAAAAGTCACGAAATCAATGGATTTCTTTTTTACTACAAACACCACCAAAAATAGAGAAAGATTCACTCTGATAGGACTCTAGATCTACTACAGGTAAAATCCCAACCCTGAAAGTACCGACAGACAGTAAAAATCCGAACAGTTTTCTTTAAGTCTACAAATTAGTTGTGACCCCCCAACTGTAATAAGACTGTAGCTGTTGAAAGCTCTTTGACGTATTTCTTAGTGTGGAAGTTCAGGAAGACTCTAGGGATATGGATATTGATGGGTAACAATAATTAACCAACCTTTAAAAAAAAAATGGAAGCCACTAATAGAATGTATCAAGGAGCCAAATATTCCTCAGTAATAATTCCATAATGAGCACAGATTCTGGAGTTGGACTGTCTGGATTTCAATGCAGATTGTACCACTTCTTGCTGTGTGATTTCTAGCAAATTATTTAATCTCTCTGTGCTTGAGTTTCCTACCTATAGAGGGGGAACAAGTGGGACCCTTGGGTGGTTCAGTCCTCCAGGCATCTGACTTCAGCCCAGGTCATGATCTCAGGGTCCTGGAATCGAGTCCTGTATTGGGCTCTGTGCACAGTCTACTTGAGGAGTCTCTCTCTCCCTCTCCCTCTGCCCCTTTCCCCCTGCTTGCTCTCTCCCTCAAATAAATAAATAAGATCTTTTTAAAAAGGGGGTGAGTGAACAAGAGCACATACTTCATAAGGTTTGCTATGAATATTAAATAAGGTAGCAGATATAAAACTTTGAGAAAGGTACTTAACATGACATGGTAATGCGTCAGTGAATGTACTACGATTATTGTGTGTATACAGAAAACATGCCCATTTAACAAATACTTCCTGCTCTAATCCTATATCTATCCTACCTCAATGCCAAGCTCAGTATTTCCACCCAGACAACAATGATGTGAAATTGGATTTATCTTGCCTTCCCTGCTTCCAAAGGCCTGATACTGTCACTACCACAGAGTAGTTGCTCTGGAAATATTTGATGAGAGAATGAAATGATGATAGCAGTATTTTAAAGCATTTTGAAAATATGTCATGAAAAGCATGATATTCACTGTGATCCTCAAGGGTAAGGGAGAAAGGGGAGGTATTCTAAGCTTAGATAGTCTCTCCTCCATGTGATAAGAGGGAAATTAAAAAGCAAATACTGCAAGGTGCACTGTAATTAAATTGTGTCAATTTCCCAGCATGATGGTAACGGAAAACCCCCTCATGGAGCCAAGGCTGGTCCCCTATTCATCTGTCCTCTATTTATCTTTTAAAAAACAAACCCCTCTCTCACACAAATTCTCTCTCACCAATGTACATGAGCTGTTAAGAATGCACATGAGGGGTGCCTGGGTGGGTCAGTGGGTTAAACATCGGCCTTCGGCTCAGGTCACCAACTCAGGTCCTGGCACCGAGTCCCATATCGCTCTCCCTGCTCAGCGGGGAGCCTGCTTCTCCCTCTGCCCCTCCACCCACTCATGCTCTCTCTCTCTCTCCCGCGCTCTCTCAAATAAATAAAACCTTTAAAAAGAAAAGAATTCACGTGATATAAAATCACAGAAAAGCAATAGGAGCAAAAATGTTTTTTCTAGCTTTCACCAATGTTAGGCCCCCCCAAAACAGTAGGCAACAGAGAGTGCAGGATTTCAACAGACTTTACAGTTGCTGTCTGACAGCAAAATCCTGCAGAGGAGGTTAGGGCTGATGCTTCCCATGGGGAGCCCATGCCAGGGAAGATTCATAATCAGACAAGTGAGAACTGCCCAAGAGTTACAATTAAAGCTCTGGTCGAAGCACACAGAAACTCCAGGCTTCAGACGAAGTCTTCCACACAAAAAGCTGAAATTACCCCCCAGTGTGCAGAGGCTGCACTGGTACAGAAGCAGAAGATCTTGTTCTCTTTAGGGGGAAAACCATGATCAACTGTTCCAACATAAGGTTAAATGGCAAAGTATCTATGATATATTAAGCTTCTGCCCAGAAAGAGAAAGTTGTAGACCAACACAAGTAATGAGTCCATTCATTCAATTAAATAAAACCAAAACCAAACCTTCTCTATTATCCCTCTATCTCTCTGTAATTTATACATTAAAATTTCTGGGCAAAAATGTATGCCAAATTGCTAATACTGATTACCACTGGAAAGTAAGTAGAGATTTTCACTACTATTTAGCTTTTCATCAAAGAAAAAAAACCAGGGGTGCCTGGGTGGCTCAGTGGTTGAGTGTCTGCCTTTGGCTGAGGTCATGATCCCGGGGTCTTGGGATCAAGTCCTGCATCAGGCTCCCAGTAGGGAGCCTGCTTCTCTCTCTGCTTGTGTCTCTGCCTCTCTCTCTGTCTCTCTTATGAATAAATAAATAAAAATCTTAAAAAAAATAAAAATAAAAAAAAAACAGATTGACAACCTCAATAGCATTACTCAGGTTTAGCAATCATCAATTCTGACCAATTTTGCTTCATCAATACCCTCACTTTCTCTCTTCTGCATTATATTGACTTGAATCACAGATATCACACTATTTCATCTGTAAATATTTCAGTATGTATTCCTAATAGACAAAGACTCCTCTTTAAAAACAATACCATTATTATATGTAAAAAACCTTCATGCTTCAAATATCCAGTGCTTAAATTTCTTATAAATCCTAAGCTTTCTAAACAAAATTTATTTGAACCAGTTTTCATATAAGGTCCACATACAGGGATGGAATATCTATCTTTTAAGTATTTCAGTCTGTCAATCTTTCTTCCATCTTGTTTTCTTGCAATTTATTTGCTACATTTTAAGTTTCATATATCTATAAATATAAAACTGGCCACAAATGTGGATTTTTTTGATAAGTCAAGAAGGGCAGGGGAAGGGATGACAACACAGCACTGAGTTCCTTCACTTCTCAAAACTCAGAAAAGTTAGCAGTGGTAAACTGCTGGTAAAAGGTGCAGCTTCATTAATGGGTCTTTCTCTGTCCTCTAAAATGCAATTAGATAAGAGCATACCAATATACAAAGATTGTTTAAAAAGTACATTTACAAAACCAATGGATTATCATCAATAGCATAGTAACAAAGACGGTGGTGCAAGAGGTTATGAGCAATATCATCGGAGATCCATGTGAATCAACAGCTAAATGAGCTTAGTTTATATAAGTCTCTCCCTCTCTCTCTTTTTTTTTTTTAAGATTTTATTTATTTGAGAGAGAGGAATCATGAGCAGGGGGAGGGGAAGAAGCAGACTTGCCCACTCAACAGAAGCTTGATACGGGGCTCAATGCAGGCCTCCATTCGGACCCTGAGATCATGACCTGAGCCAAAGGCAGACACAGCCCACTGAGCCACCAGGCACCCCTGTGTAAGTGTGTCTTGCTTTAGCCCTAGTAAACATCTCCTTTCCTAGGTAAGTAACTTCCAGGCAATGCAGATGCAATGACTACATCTTAATAGACTTTTTTTTTTGTCATTTTTCATTATAAAAGTACAATCCATGCGAACTACAGACAATTTTGCAAATATAGTTAAGTAAGAGATAAAATGAAACCTGTAACTTCATCACCCCAAAGTAACTAACATATTGATCACTAAGGAATCTTTTGGTTCTAAGTCAGGGGAGACCTAAATCAATCTGACTTAAATATAAAGGAAGACTTCTATATTTGGCAAGTCCAGGGGTTGTTCTGGCTCCAGGCAAAGTATAATCCAGCAGCGAGGTGATGTCATCAGAATCTGATTTTCTCTTATCTCTTACCCTGTTTTTCTTAGTGTCAGCTCATTCTGAAACTGGCCTTACCATAGCTGCATGATAGCTACACAGTTCCCAAACCACAAATTTCTTGCTCAAGTCAAGCGAGAAAAAGAATATGTCTTTGTCCCAGCCTTCTCAGTGACAATCCTGAAATATACTCTGATTGGTCCCGGTTGGACCATACGACTGCCTTTAACCTCACAATGGCAAGAGGGATATAATAGATGAGTCAGCTTAGCCTAACATACATGCTGCACTTCATGATTGAGGTACAGTCAGCTTCCCCAGAAACACACAGGTCTCTACCCGGAAATGGGGGCTTTTAGGAAGATGGAAGGGAGAAATCATGTTTGGGAAGCAGCCAATAGGTGTCCAGTGCCATCCCTGTTTGTATTTGTCGTGCTGTGACTCTGTTTTTATTTTTTTTAAGATTTTATTTATTTATTTGAGGGGGGGCCACAAGCAGAGGGAGGATCAGAGGGCGGAGGGACAAGCAGACTTGCCACTGAGCGGGGAGCCTAATGCGGGGCCCAATACTAGGGCCCCTGATGACCTAAACTGAAGTCAGGCACTTAACCGAATGAACCACCCAGGAGCCCCTGTGACTCTGTTTTTAAATGTGGAAGATGCTGTCAATGCTGAGATTAATTTTTAATATGTAGAAGTTTGGGGAGGGATATTTTCAACAGCCAAAGTACAAGATGATGCTTCACACTTGGTAGGTACCAAAAACATCTGTTGAGTTGATTATAAACTAGTGTAAAAGGCTTAAAGGCAGAATGCCCAAAGATGCTTCCCAAAGTATGAGACCAGGAGCAGTAAACTCACAGGCTCCGTCACTCCACCTGCGTGACAATGCCTGGCCCTTATTTACACAAATGTTTGAATTTTTGGTTGGTTATGCAAACAAGTAGCATTAAGTTATTCAAGTATTTGTCATGGTTTCTTTCCTTAGAAATCAAAAGAATCATAACAACCCAGGTTTCTCACAATTGGGGGTGGTGGTGGATAACCTTTTACAAAATAAAATCCTCCAATCTACCCCAACACCATATGAAATACATATGGGCCTGATGAAGAAAAAATGGAGCATGAAGCCCTTTGTGTGGATCCTGCCCGGCTCCCTCTTCATACCAGTACCCCTTCCTCCGTGTCAGCTGGACTATGTCGAGTGACAGAGAGTTGAGCAGATCATCTCACAAGATATAATCTTACTTTAATCTCAATTTCTGATGCTAAAACAATGTCTCACTACTAAACAAAAGTCTGCTTCCCTGGAAGGTCTACTCAGTGGCCCAAACACCCTTCTACAAGCTTCACCTGTCTTATGAGGGCTCCCATCCTGCTCTAGGGCAACATCCTCACTGCTTCCACTACTGCTCACTAGTCATGAGCTCCATTCCTTTTATTATCCTGCTCCCCTTCCACCAGGCATTCTGTTGAAGCTTTAAGAATATGCCCTTGATCCAGGGGACAGGTGCCAATTGCTCAGTGTCTGTGGAAATTATTTCTCAGGCCTTCTAACATCACACGCACTTGCTACCTGTCTACTCCTAACCCTGATAGTATCTTTCAATGTTTGCATCTCAGCAGCATGAGGAGGTGCTCTTGGAAACTCAGCTCTTGATTCCTTGCTCCTCTTCTGAACCTGAAGTTATCTTCTCCCCTCCACACTGTGTTCTCCTCAGATTCTCCTCAGACAAATTCATGACAGACGTCTTGTGCCTGTGACCTGCTCCAGCAGACAGTGATGCCAGGGCTGACACAGCCACTCTTCCCAGCTCAGCCCAAAGGCCTGGCAAGGACTGTGTCCGCTCTTATCTGTTTCTCTCCTGAGGTGGAATGCAACTTCAGATGTGCTTTGATCAGCTCAGAGATCAGGGGGCCTGTTCTTCAATACAGTGATTCTTTTCAGGCAGATGTGGGTTTTTCAGCAGCTTTCCTTCTCTGTTGGTTCATCTCAAGCTCAAAGGTGATGGTCAGTCTCCACTAGGTACAGCCCCACTCAGCTGTCTCTGGGGAGCTGGGCCTGGCAGATTTGGTGAGGGCCCTGAGCCAGTGACAACCAAGATTGATAACATAGTAAGACAAAGGCTCTCAATGACAGCTGCACCTTAGAATCATCTGGAGGCCTTTAAGAACTCTCAATGCCTTGTTCCAACTCCCAAGATTGATTCAGTTGATCTGGGTATTCCTTTAAAAAAATCACTTTTTATTTTTTTAAAAAAATCTCTGGAAGTGGGGCTCCTGGGTCTGTCTGTCAGTAAGTGTCTGCCTTTGGGTTAGGTCATGATCTCAGGGTCCTGGGATCAAGCCCCATTAGACTTCCTGCTGAATGGGGAGCCTGCTTCTCCTTCTCCCTCTTCCCCTTCTCCCCACTGCCCACCCCAGCTCGTGCTCTCTCTCTCTCTCTCAAAAAAAATTTTTTTAAAAGTGATAGATCATCATAGGATGATCAGATTCACTGATCTGCAGGATTCAGAGTCATTGAAGGACATCCCTAACAGCTTCCCGCCTGGAAACAGAGTCTAAGGTGCCCGACAGAAACTACCATACAATTCAGGAACTGTACTAAGATTTCACAAACCACATGTAATTCTCCCAGCAATTGTGGGAAACATTATTACTATCCCCACTGAAAAGATGCCAAAAGACAAGCCTCAGAAATGTCAAGTAATCTGCCCCAGACACACAGAGGAAGAAAGAGGTGGACAGAGAGTATTTTGGCAGAGTCCAAAGACAGCATCGCTAATCCCAGTATACCTTCCAGTGTAGCCCTGTTCCTTGGCCCTCCTCCCAGAGTCCTGAGAGCTAGACTCCTCTCAGTTCTCACAGGGGATTCGAATCTAGTCTTTTTTTTTTTTTTTTAAGATTATTTATTTATTTATGAGAGACACACAGAGAGAGAGGCAGAGACACAGGCAGAGGGAAAAGCAGGCTCCATGCAGGGAGCCCGACATGGGACTCAATCCCAGGTCTCCAGGATCAAGCCCTGGGCTGAAGGCGGCGCTAAACTGCTGAGCCACCTGGGCTGCCCTGGAATCTAATCTTGAACCTCTACCTACTTCCTACCAGCCTATTGTCTCTGATAACCAATTTTTTTTCGCCTTGAAGGAGCTCTGGCCCTTACGGCTTGAACACCTCAAAATCCAGTCTCAGGTCACTCCCTTGGGTACAACTCCCTCTGGCCACTGACCTCCTGCCCCTACCTCCAATCCAAACTATCATTTTCTCCCAGATGCTGCCCATAGTCAGTCCTGGTTTACTCCCAGTTGTACACATGCTGTGCATCCAGGACTGGCCAATTACAGCATCAATTAAATCCCTCTGATTTTTTTTTTCCATATGAACTGTCGTGAAGCCTTTTTCCCAATATTACGCTGAAAGGAATGATAGGGGTGCCCAGGTGGTTCAGTTGGTTAAACATCTGCTTTGAGTTCAGGTCATGATCCTGGGGGGTCCAGGGATCAAGTGCCGCATCAGGCTCTCTGCTCAGTGGGGAGTCTGCTCCTCCCTCTCCCTCTACCCCTCCTCACTACATGTGCAGGCACAAGTGCTCTCTAACAAATAAACAAATAAAACCTCAAAAAAGGAATGATAGTTTTCAGTTATAAGCACCCATGGGACATCTTTCATTTGAGTATTAAACCATCACCAGCATGTGTAGCTCTTTTTATGCTTTAACACTTCCCCCAGGAATGTCTTTGAGGAATAGGATCACACCCTATACCTTTTATTTATTTATTTATTTATTTATTTATTTATTTATTTATTTATTTATTTTTACCTCTTTTGTATTTAGAGTGGCTGCTGTGGGCAGCCCTGGTGGCTCAGCAATTTAGCGCCACCTTCGGCCCAGGGCCTGATCCTGGAGACCTGGGATCAAGTCCCCCGTAGGGCTCCCTGCATGGAGCCTGCTTCTCCCTCTGCCTGTGTCTCTGCCTCTGTGTGTGTGTGTGTGTGTGTGTGTCTCATGAATAGATAAATAAAATCTTAAAAAAAAAATCTCTAGAGTGGCTGCTGTACCTGACTCTCCCAAAACCCTTACTGCCCAGATGATTTGTCTAAACCAAGGATCAGGCGCTTTTCCTGCTTTGCGGGCAAGGCTATCTGCTTTGCAACTGACTGCCCACCCAGGCTGCTGAGGGTGACAGCAGCTGGGGCCGTCTGTAAATGAGTGGGTGTGGCTGGTGCCAAAATGAGTACAAACACAAGTCTAAGCCATTCGTGGCAATTCCATTTCCTCAGCAAGTGACTGGCTTACAGGTGGGCGTACGGCTCAGTCCTGGTGCATGGGTTGTAAGAAAAGTCAGCTGAGAGGCTTCGAGAAAAACACTATTTCACATTTAAGACACAGAAAGAAGAAACCACTTTTCTTCTGTTTCCTTTGGATGTTATGAGATCTGGATGCGAACCCCTGCAGTCATCTTGCTCCTGACCAAACGATGAAACCATCAGAACCCAGAGGGCAGGGACACCTGGAGGTTCAGCAGTTGAGCATCTGCCTTCTGCTCAGGTCGTGATCCCTGAGGGTCGAGTCCCATGTCGGCCTCCCTGCATGGAGCCTGCTTCTCCCTCTGCCTATATCCCTGCCTCTCTCTTTCTGTCTGTCTCTCATGAATAAATAAATAAAGTCTTAAAAAAAAAAGAATCAGGAGGGCAGAGCCAGGAGGAGCAGAGAGGAGAGTGGAAACTAGACCTGCTGTGCCTAGAGGCTGCCCTACCTCATCTGTAAGATGACAAATTTCTTGATTGCTTGAGCCACTGAGGTGGCCAAAATGCATCCCAATTACTGTGCGCCCTCCAGTGCTCAGCAAAATACTTCCCAGAGAGAGAGAACATGTTCAGTAAACAGTATTTTGTTGGTCTGGCTCAATCTGAACAAATCTGTACAATCTGAACCGTACACATACACAACTCCGAGCTCTTTCTACTGCAGGGGCGCCCGGGGGGCTCAGTCGGTTAGGCATCTGACTCTTGATTTCGGCTCAGGTCATGATCTCAGGGTTGTGAGAGGAACCTCACATGGGGCTCTGCACTCAGCGGGGAGCCTGCCTGAGATTCTCTCCCTCTCCCTCTGCCCATTCCTCCCTGCACGCGCACACGCATGTGCACTAGCACTCACGCACTCCCAAAAAAGAATGCTTTCCGTTGTAAATAACAACCTGGTTTCTCTTTAAAACGAGTTTATTTCCTATTTAAAAAAAAAAAACACCACCAATGAGAGGAAATAATAGCAAACTTTATCTTTAAAATGAATGGAAAATATTTGACAATTTTCCACTTTCCTGAGAATACGTAGGTTTCCAGATTATCCACTCACTGTACATTTCCTCCCCTTCCTTTCCACTTCCTCTTCCTGCAGGGCCCTGAAAGGTGCACTGTATGCAAATATGCATATGCTCATCAGTCTTACCAGGCAGAGTTCCAACTGGCCACCCCACACCAACACAATTAAAAGTTAAACATCAATTAAAATTTACGAAATCCATTTAGCTCTCTGAAAAAGCACTAAATAACTGTACACATTTGGGGCACAAATTAATCTAAATTGTTTTTCATTACTCTTTAGTAATCAAACATACAGGGCCTCGTTGTAGCCTGTTAATTGCTCATTCAGCTTACACTGAGGAGGCGATGAAAAATGATCCCAGGACAAAAGATAAAAAATGTGGACTGAAATGCCACACTTGGGTCAAGCTCAGAGAGCCAGGTGTCATGTGGGTGACAGCGGCACAAGAGAAACTCTGGAGGGCAGACCCTGTCTGGGTGAGTGGTCGTGCAGATGATCTCTCTTCTGAGACCCCCCACTGATGTAGTCATCTGCTTATTCCACACAGACCTGGATGTCTACTGGGCATCTCAGGTCTAAGCATGTCCAAAAGAGAACGTACAGCTTCCTCACCTGAATCTATTCCTTGTTCTGTCTTCCCCCATTTCAACAAGTGGCATCCAACTCCCAAAACCCAAATTCAGCATCATCCTTGATTTTTTTTTCCATTACCCCCACAACCATGCCGTCAGCAATTCCTATGGGCTCTGTATCCACAATCTGTTCATTCCTCTTCAGCCGCTGCCACCACCCTAATCCAAACCTCTGTTACGTCTCTCCTGAGATTTTTACCCGCCTCCTAATGGAGGTCCCTACTGCCCCTGGCGCCTCTCCAAAACCCATTCCTTTTTTTTAAAATTTTTTTTTCAAAACCCATTCCTTTAAAATATTAATATGATTCTATCACCTCCGCACTTAAAACTCTTCAATAGCTTCCTGTTGCATTTTGGAATTAGAAACCTGTACTGGTTTCCCATCACTGCTGTGACAAAGTACCACCACTCGGTGAGTAAAACAATACACGTGTAATCTCTTACAGTTCTGGAGATCAGACATCTTAAAAATCAAGGTGTTAATAGGGCTGTGCTCCTTCTGGAGGCTTCAGAGAAGAATCTGTTTCCTTCACTTTCTTAGCTTCTCGAGCATTCCTTGGCTTGTGGTCCCTTCCTCATGTCTCTGACTCTGAGCCTCCTGCCTTCCTTTTATTAGGACCTTTGTGATGACACTGGGCACAGGACAATCTGGGATAATTGGCCCATCTCAAGATCTTAATCACATCTGCCAAGTCCCTTTTACCATGGAAGCTAAGATAATTTACAAAGGTTCTAAGAACAGGACACAGCGATTTGGAGGGCATCTTTATTCAGCTCACCACAAAACCAAAACCGAAATATAACACCAAGAACAGCTCCTTATGGCCTACCAGCCCTCCAGGAGCCAGCCTTGCCTGGCTCTCTCCTCCTCCTATCTCCTGCCTTCCTCTCCCCTCTCTTCTCTTCTCCTTCTACACTAGCTTTGATCTGTCCCTTCAAGTGCCAAGCCTGCTCTCAAACTCGGGATCTTCACCCTCTTCTTACCTCCACCTGGAGCATTCTTCCCCGGTTCTTGAGAGCTCACATGTCGTCTCCTCACCACCACCTGAGGTCACCTTGTTGACTTACATTCTCCTTGATTCTTGGTCTGTCTCGCTCACTGTACCACTTTAGAACAGTGACTGACACACGTAGCAACTTAATATTTGCTGAAGGTGTGAATTATGTGACTTTGAAATGTTAGTGATTTCCCCATAACATATCTTCATAACCCATTCTGGTTTTATAATCCATAGGTTTATTATACACATGCTTTTTAAAACTCATCAACAGGTTCACCCTAGATCAGTTCTCAGGGTAAGACTAACCAAGATAAAGTGTAATAAAAACAATTGTAAAGGCTACAAAATATTCGGGGGTGGGTGGGCAGGGCAGAGGTAAAGTGAGGAAACAGGGCTGAGAAAAATAGGAATAGCTTAATATGTAAAGAAGACTCAGAGGGATTAATTCAGTTGATTCTTAACTCAGTATGACTTGCCAGCATGACACAGGCACCAAAAATATGGCCTCCTGTGCAATGGAGATTTTCAAGCAAAAAGAGAACTGTATCTTATACACAGCTTGGTGACTAAAATTGGAGCATTTATGAAGAGTATAATCTGAACTAGACACTGTAGTAACAGCTTTACATGAAATATCTCATTTAATCCCCAAATACTGTTACGGAGAGGGTGCTAAGAATACTTCTCATTTCACAAATGAGAGAAGTAGATTTCCAAGAAGTCCAGTAACTTGCTCAAATTAACCAAATGTTAGTCAGGATTCATGATTCCAAAGCCTGGTGTACCAGCTCTATTAATGCTCTACTGTACCAGCTTTTATTGATTATGCTGGATGCAACTGAGGGCTGCTCTGGAGAAGCCATGGGATTTCAGAATCTGAGCAGCTCTATGCTGCCTGGTGAAGCTTATAATCCATGAGCTGGGAGATGATTTATAGCTACAGAATATCAACATGCTGGTTAACTCCAAAAACACTACCACCTCCCAATAGTTCAGGCTTCAAAATCCTCTGATTCTTCCTTCTACTTCATTCTCTGTCTCCAGTGGGTCATAAGGTCCAGCCACCAAATTCTTCTAACATTTCTTTCTATAATTATTGTATTCCAAAATGAAAAGATATATACTTATGGTAAGGCAGGCTAACACTAAAAAAGATACATAATAAAAAGTGAGGCCTTCTTCCCATTCAAGACCCCAGCAGCCCTTTTCTGATACCACTGCTGCTAAGCATGCTCGTGTGTGCACACACACGTGTGGGAGACAGTGGCAAGCTCAGTGACGAAGGGTCAGTGCAGGTGAGGCTCAATGCCAAGAGACCAGTATCCAGGTGGGTCATGACAAGACAGTGAAACAGGACCATGGAAACATGAAGAATTTGTGAAATGTTTAGTGGAAAGTGTCGATCAGATAGAGCCAATGCTTGGATTTGGGGATGAAAGAGAGTGAAGAGTTTGGGATGGCTCCAACATGCCTGGTTTGGGCACCTGCCTGATAATGGTTCTGATGCACTGAAATAGCAACATGAAGGATCAGTTCATGAGTTCAGGCTCAGAGGTATTCATGGTATCTAAGAGACACAACAGACAGATGGAAATGAGGGTCTCGAGTTCCAGAGAGAAAGAGGTCAGACTACAGCAAAAGGGGGCTGTGGAAGCCATGGACAGGAGGCGTTCACTCAGAGAGACATGGGTGCCTGAGCAGAGTGAAAGCATCACTAAACTGACGGATGGTCAGAGGAAGCACCGTGTCATCACCATTGCAGGGACAACAGTGGACTTGCCCTTTCTGATCTGCCAGAAACTTATTTTTATCTGGAGACATGTTTTGGCACTTGCTTACTTTCAGTCCTGTTTTACTCTTCTATTATTTCCTATGTGTATGTCCTGCTGTCTTGCAACATTTGCAGTCCTTTCAGAAATTGAGATTTGGCAGGTTTCATACATAAGGGATGCAGCCTTTTTGCATTTCAGTCACATTTTCTTAAATTAGGATATGTAGACACTTGCAGTCAGGCTGTGTTCAAGCAACGTAACAAGTGGGGGATTGAAAGGCACACGCACTGTCCACTTGGCTGTCTTGTGTTTCTGCCATTACCAGAGGGCTACCCCAGCCCGCGTGGAGCCCAAAATAGGCACGTATGGGGCAGAGCCGCCCTGGCTGACCTGCAGACGTGTGAAGGAGAAAGGAGAAAGCTTATTGTCTATCATGCCCTGAAATGTGGTGGTTGTTATGCAACATTTGTTCCTTTTATTTTTATTGAAGTATAATTTATACACAAATGTTCAGATCTTAAATATACCTTGAATCAATTTTGACAAATGTGCTTGTGTAACCCAGACCCTTCACAAGGCACAGAACACTGCCATAACCCCAGAAAACTAGCTACTGGTCGCTTTGAGTAAATCCCCACCTCAGCCCCAGCAGCAAACCCTGACTGACAGCCACAGAGTGGGACAGCTGAGGTACAGACCACATGGCCACAAAGCCTAAAGTACTTACTACCCGGTCCATTGCAGTCTGTCCACCCCAGACTAGGAGAATTCTGTCTCCATCACACATATGGATCCAAGTGCTGGAGCCAATGTTGAGAACCAGGTGTTCTGAGTGCTCTTTTAATTACATTCATAACAAGCCAACCATAAAAACCATACACATTCATGGAAAGTCTAAATATTATCAAAGGACACAATGTGAAAGCAAGAGCCTCTCATAGGCACAGCCCTTAATGAGAACAGTCTAAGATTTCAAAGAAAACTAAATCAAAAGGTACAACTCTTGCTTAGTTGTTATTGTCCTGTATTATTTTCTTATAAAAGTCAGCCCCCCTGAGATAGGTTATTATTGAAAGCGCAGTAAACAGGAACAGGCCAAAATCAGATAGAAAAGGCAGGGAGCGTGCCAACATCTCCTCTGCAAAATGCAAGGAGAAAAAGGAACTGGAGCCAGATCTCTAGAGTAACGCTGCATTGAATGTCCAATTCAAGCCAGTCTGGGTTCAAAAGCCCATGGCAGATCGGGCACAGACGGAAACAAGAGTCCTGCAAGGGAGGGGATAGAACTAGAGCCCCCACACGCTGTGCTGGCTTGGGTTTGCCAAGTGGAGGTGTGCGTGGCTGCTTCAAAAACAGCCTGAGTCTTATCCTAGAATGCAAAGTTTGCTCCCTCTTGGCTAATAAAGTGCAATGCTATTCCTCTGCAGGGAACACTGAAAGCATTTACATTATGCTTTTAGGAACAACACCATCTGGAGATGTCCCTGAAGAATATGGCTTTGGTCAACAAATCCAACTCCAGAAGCCCGTTCCTTCAAGCTCTGCCTCACTACCTCAACCTTCATTAATATGAATACCTCTCTTTTGCAGGAATGATTTCTTGTCTAATTGAAAACTGTTTCAGCACCAGAGAAGGAAATGGGGAGTGGGGGTGATGATGGATCTGGGTATCTCTGCAGGGCTTTTGTCATACCAATTAAGAGACACGAGTAGGAGTTGAGTTTCACGGGACAACAATGGAAAAGCCGAGTGTCATCTTCTCGTGTCATCTTCTCGTGTCATCCCTTTAAAACATCTTATTTGTTATAACTAATCTCTACACCTAACATGGGGCTTGAACTCACAACTCTGATATCAAAGAGTCTCATGCCCTACCAACTGGGTGCTCCTCATGTCATCCCTTTAAGTATATGCTACACAAGTATTCAAAAATATCATGTTGAAGGGTGTCAAACTATGAGCTAGCTGTGGATGTCCACGTGTGTGTGATGGTCTCCTGAAAGCTGTGGATCCTTTCTGCAGGGAAACACACACATGTATACACACCCCAAATTAGTGGGGCTCTTGGACTCCTGGGGCATGGCCAGGGATCCCAAGGTGAAAACCTTACTATGGAGTACACAAGCGTGCCCCAAGGGGCTGTGGGAGAGGCATTCTAAGACACCGTGTTCTCATAGTCTGACTACTTGTGGAGTTTGCCCTAGATGGAATGTCCATGGGGGAAGGGGATTGATAACCACCCCCCAAAAAAAGCCTTTTTTTAGGGTTTCAAATTGTAACTTAGCTTATCTTTGGGCAAGGTCTGAAAGTATCTGACTTGAGGGTGAAGTCACGCATTTCGGGATTCTAATGCTGTGTGTACGTGTGTATGTTGTGTATATACATGTTTATGGGCATCGGCCCCCAAGACATGACTCACTCTTTCTCTCCGGGTGCCGCTTCCTGGCTTACCGGACTGAAGGAAGAGCCGGCCTGCGGCCAGGGCACCCCAGCAGCTGGCCCCAGGGGAGCAAGGGGAGCAGTCACCTTCTGCCCAGCTCCGACTGCCCCACCGGCCCCACTGGCCCTGTTTCCACGGGGCTGAGGACACCAGTCCGCACGGAAGCCTTTCCAGCAGCTCCGAGACCTTCTGATCACAGAGACATGATCTGCTGCTTCTGGCTAAACCTCCATAAACTCCATCCCCCTGTGATGCCTGAAGGGGATCACCAGCTGTCACGGAGCTTTTATCTTTCCACCTACCCAGCAGCAGACAGGAGAGAGCAAAATGTGACAGAAATAAGAACTCAGAGTAAAGGAATTCCCAAAGGGGTGAATCTGTGTCTCTCTGAGGCACCGAGAGCATCCCACACAAAATGTAAAACATGCATCTCAGGCTTTCCTGAATTCTCCTGTCTTTTCTTGGCTCAAAGCATGAGACTGATAAGTAAGTGTCTGCCAACTGCTAGCTCTGACCAAAAACAACAAAAAAATCCCAGCGGGAAAGGGAGGCGCCTGGATGGGCCTCCACACGGGCAAACACGCACAGGCCCCGGACTCGGGGAGAAAGCAAAGCGAAGGCCACCACCCTTCCTGCATTTTCAAAGGCAGACATATAATTGTTTCTGAGGGTGATCTGGACAACACAGGACGTCCTGAGGGGTCAACTAAGGAAAGAGAACATTTTCATTTCACAAGGAGCATCAGATAATGGTGCTATTTCTGTGTGCACGTGTTCACCAAGGCAAGCAAATAAGTCTGCTGTCCTATGGCAGCAAAAGACAGTCTGCTGACCAGTACTCTAGTTTATTTTCCCAGGTCTGATACCTATTCCAGCAACCCTTGGGATCAGTAGAATGATCAGCAGAGTAACAGCTAAAAATAGCTTTTTTTTTTTTTTATTTAATTTTTTTTAGTAAGCTCTACACCCAACACGGGGCCCAACTCATGACCTCAAGATCAAGAGTTGCACTTTCCACTAACTGAGCCAGCCAGGTGCTGCAACAAAAAAAAAAATCTTTTTTATTGTGCAAAGCCAAGTGGCTCAAATCACCCCAAATAATTTTTTTTTAATGTGTACCATTTAAAATCTTTCAAAGGATTCCCACTCCCCTAAGGATAAATGCTCAGTTCCTATGTTGGCTTCTAGGTAGAGTAGACTACATACTTTAATGGTCAAAATCAGGGTGTTTGGCAAGTGAGAGACAGTGCTACTAACAATAATGCTGGATCCACCACCACAAGCCAGATCGTTCACGCTGAGCCACTGAGCCACCAGACGAGGGGCCTCCTGCCTTCGGGTAATCTGGCCTTGCCCTCAATCCCCCCTCTTCTCCCTCACCCCCAGTTTGCTGGCTCTCTCCTCCAGCCATGCTGACTTGTCTCCATTTTTTTTGAAAGAGACAGGCCTTTTCTAGCCTCCTGGGCCTCACCTCACCATGCACTTTCCTCTACCTGCCCTACCTGCCTACCTGTCCAAAGCACTGGCAGCCTCTTCACTTGCCTTATTCCTACTCATTCCTTCTCTGGCTCTGTCTCCATAAAACGAGGGCAGGTAGACTTCCCCTGGCCCCAGACACAAAGTTGGCTCCTTCTTATAGGTTCCCACGGCACCCAGACACGCCTCATCACATCAACAATCAACTTATTGGACGGTGGCTGTTGCCTTCTGCAACACACAGGGGGTCTCTGGGCAGTGACAAGGCTGGCTTTGCTCGCCACTGAATCCTCAGTCTCCAGCACCATGCCTGATGAAAGGAGGTGCTGGTTCTTCTAGCCTCATCTCAGGCATCCCCTCTGAGACGTTTCCTTCACCCCATAGCCCTTCCCCAGCCTACAGAGTTCAGAGCCATCCTGAGCGCTCTGTGGACCCCAGGCTGCCTCCGACCTGGCCCATGACAAGGGGCTGACATTGGTCCCCCCAGTGTTCTAGGGGTCCCTTCAGGGCAGAGACCATAATCCATTCATTCATTCAGGCTCAGGGTGGCTGATGAGGACGATGCTGGTACACAGTACATAGCAACAACCCCGCATTTAAAACCTTGGGCCCAGATGCATTTCAGAACTAAGAATTTTTCATTTGAAAATAGTAAATTGTGTAATATTGCCAGTGGAGCTAGGGTAGCACCCTGCAATCCACCACACTGTTTCTGCAGCAAAATGTGTGAATATTCACACTAAGTGGCTAAATAAAACCTCAAAATGTCCTCACATCCCTTCAGGTCAGCCATTTAGTTCTGATCAGGAGAGAATTTTCTGCCAAAGTTATGAAGAAATTTTGGTTGTTAAGAGCTTTTGGATTTTTAGAATTCTGCAAAGGGACTGTGGTTTTGTAACAGCTGATATTTCATTAATACTCATTTGCCAGGTACTGTTCCAAGTTTATATATAATTATATGTGAAGTAACATATAATACTATATTAATATGTATATTGTATTAATAGATATTATATATAAGACACATAAGATATGTATACAAAATCTTATTTAATCCTCAAAACAATCCTATAATGTATGAGCATTTACTCCTATTTCAGATAAGGAAACTAAGGGCTACAGAGAACATACAGGTAACACACACATGGTAAGCAGACCACAAAACTGGACACACGATCCAGAGCTGACACCCAGGAATCACTGAGTAAAAGGATGAAGGAGTGAAATGCGGGTGTGTGTGTATGTTATACACAGAGAGGTGGGCTTGAAGTATACACACAGCAAAACTGCTGAAGTGGCCTTGTCACTTCCCACGGGTCTGCAGCTAACCCCTTTCCCAGGCATTGCTTCTACCTCAACTTAAATGTTTATACAAATAGCACTATAAAGTAGCCCACCCTCCCAGATGAGGATGCTTGGTACAGGGATAGGGTCCTGACCCAAGTTAGGGCAATCAGAACAATTCCCCAGAACTTAGGCAATGGAATCACAAAGTCATTCTCTTTCTGGGTCCCTGGATTATAAAACAAATAGGAAACAGAGGAAAACAGGGAACAACCATATATAGCCTAAATATCCAGACAGAGCCAGACATATTCTAGTGTATAATCTATGTTTTCTACTTTTTCCTTTTTTAAAAAAAAACATTTTATTTATTGGAGAGAGAGAGCACTCACATTTGTGCATAAGCAGGGGGAGGGGCAGAGGGAGAGGGAGAAGCAGACTCCCTATGAAGCAGGGAGCCTGATGTGGGGCTCCATCCCAGGACCCTGAGATCATGACCTGAGCCAAAGGCAGACACTTCACCGACTAAGCCACACAGGTGGCCCTCTACTTTTTCTTTTAAAATGAAACATTGGGGGATCCCTGGGTGGCTCAGCGGTTTAGCGCCTGCCTTTGGCCCAGGGTGCGATCCTGGAGTCCCGGGATCGAGTCCCGCATCAGGCTCCTCACATGGAGCCTGCTTCTTCCTCCTCCTGGGTCTCTGCCTCTCTCTCTCTCTCTCTCTCTCTCGAATAAATAAATAAATAAAAATTTTACATGAAACATTGGGGGCACCTGGATGGCTCAGTCAGTTAATTGTCTAACTCTTGGTTTTCAGCTCAGGTCATGATCTCAGGATCCTGGAATGGAGCCTCCATAAGATTCTCTCTTTCCCCTTCCCTCTGCCCCTCCTGCCCCTGCACTCTCTCACTCTCAAAAAATACTTAATTAAAAAATAAATCAGTTGAGGGTGCTTGGGTGGCTCAGTCAGTTAAGTGTCCAACACTTGATCTCAGCTCAGGTCTTGATCTCAGAGTCATGAGTTCAAGCCCCACACTGGGCTCCATGCTGGGCATGGAGCCTTCTTGTAGATAGATAGATAGATAGATAGATAGATAGATAGATAGATAGATAGATAGAACGAACACTGATTGACACACAGAAACTAGCAGGCCAGTTGGGACTTTGTTCCTGATTATTGTCAGGAGTCATTTGGTCATTCAATCATTCAACCACTGTTTCACTGTTTCCCAGGTACCTATGGGCTAAACACTCTGCTAAGTGGATGATAAACAAGACAGATATGGTTTCTGTTGCACGGGCCAAGGGCAGGCTGTCCCACATAGGGCCACTCTGGCATGAATATTATTCTGAGCTGAAGGTAACTGAAACGCTATGGGCTCAAGAAAACTTCTGCCTCTCCCTGAACCACCCAGAAGAATCTAAATTAGGGTCTTTCCCAGAATAAGGGTCAATAGTAGAGATAAATCTTATTTGGGTGACCATACAGCATCCATACATACAGCAGGAAAACATCTAATTACTGAACAACTGCTCTCACTGCGCTATGAAGTGCACCCCTTCCCTCTGAAGTCCCAGGCCCCCAAACCCCCTACTCTTTAGTTCAGGATGACACAGAGACCTCGTTTGGCCTGTCTTTGGAATTTCCATGCTGGTGTAGGTTCCCTGTACATACACTATTAAATTTTATTTTCTCCTGTTCGTCTGATATCAATTTGATTCTTAGTCCAACTAGAAGGTCCTTGCTCTCCAAGGACCTTCCTGTCCTCTCGACAGGAATTCGTGCTCCATGACACTGTCCAACCAGGTGGTATAGTCGTAGTGACACGTACACAACAGTGTGAGTGTTGTGACCCAGGAAATAAATGAAGAATGGAGAGAATATGCAACGCTAGGTTTAAATCAATTAGCAATTGGAACTGAAGTGTAACAAAAATTAATTATACTATTTATGAGCTGTTCAAGCTTAATTCCAACAAATTTATATATTACAACAAACCATTTGGTTGTGAAGAATTACTGATACAAGCAGTAAAGATATGAATGAAATCTCCATGCACACACTGAGTCATTCTAATACTCCTATGTCAAGTATGGAGCATCCAGATGCACTTATTATCGACAGAAGATTAACAAGATTTGCATACATATTATGAATCTCTGATTAAATAGCTTGATAGTAGAAAAACTAATAGAATTTGGGAGTGCAGCTTCCAGAAAGCATGTAGCCCAACCAATGCCTTTTGCCCACTTTTTTTTGTTTTTAAACCTACCCCTGGCCCTGGTCCTAACTTGATTTTTTGCCCAAAGTCAGGGTACTCCAATGTAAAACTGCATTCTGCAGAAAGCACTTTGCAAAAGTATCAGAACACACTTGAATTTCAAGAGATGAAAGAACAACTCTAAAGGAGTTTCAACAACAGTAAATGTGATGTATTCACTATGGTAATAGAAACACATCTGATGCCATATATGCCAGACTCTGTTAGGTGTGAACACACTAATCTTCATTCCTTTTTTCCTTGTTAACATAACCCCAATTCTGTTCAGTACTTTAACATGCCCTACTAAATATATTCTTTCTCAGCTTCCCTTGAAGTCACAGATGGCCATGTATTGTGGTTCTGGTGAATAAAACCTAAGGAAAAGTCTGTTTCTGGTTCCTAATACAAGGAGACAGAGTTGGCGAAAGGAATTTCTTTCCTACCTTTCTTCTCCCCTTGAATGTAGACATGATGGCTGGCACTGCTGCCTCCACGTTCTCACCACGAGGATGAACTGCCTACCCCTACATTTCATAGTATGTGGGGGGAAAATATACTCCTTATTTGTTTAAATCATTGTTCTTTAATTTTTCTGTTATCTGAAACCAAATATTCCTAATAGAATAGTCCAAGACAGGAGACTGTACTTGAAAGTTTGAACCTTGGGTAAGTGCGGCCATGAAGATAGAAGAATTCTCTGTAATTAGTGCCGCTGGGCAGACACTAGGAAATAAGCAGTCTTGTGGGGAACAGCATGAAATATTGATCATCCCAGGGCAACAAATAAGGACTGTGGCAGAGGTGCCTGGTTGTTTACTCAACATACGTTCCCCATCTTCTTTCTCACCAACATTTCCCTGTCCCAGACCAAGTTCCATTTCAGCCACCTAGTCAAAGCCTACAGGATATAGGCAAGTTAGTCAGTTCAGGTTTGGTGCTCTGCTAACTATGCAGACAGATAAGAATCTTCCAATCTCCACCATATATCCAAGGAATTTCAACATGGAATACTGATTTAATGTGGTTTACCTTAGGGCATGTCCAACAACACTGTCAGAACCCTCAGGTCTTTTTTGGTTTGAGCTAGTAGCAGGCTTCTAGATACCTGGTATGGCTGACACAGTGTTATTCCTTAATTCTTATACTCAGTGGCAGCTTTTTAAATGGACACCACAGAGGTAGAAATCCTTCCCCTTTTGTAATTTAAGAAGTAGTCTGTAAGGGCACTTGGGTGACATAATCAGTTGAGCATCCATCTCTTGGTTTTGGCACAGGTCTTGATCTTGGGGTCCTGGCATGGAGCCCCGTGTCAGGCTCCATGCTCAAAGAGGAGTCTACTTCTCCCTCTCCCTCCACCCCTCCCCACTACTTGTGTGTTCTTTCTACCTCAAATAAATAAAATCTTTTTTAAAAAAGAAGAAAAACATTAAAAAAAAAAAAAAAGAAAAATCGCTTGGGTTGCGTGTTGGGAAGCAAATTGCAAGGCAGCACAAAGAAGTCAGTTACAAGATAGTAAGAAATTATGAGGCCTGAATTAAGGCCATGACATGAGAGGTATTTAGGATGTAAACAGAAAGGGGCTGGTGCCAGACTGGATTTATACAGAATAGAAAAGGAAGATGTTAAGGTGACTCCCAGATACAACAAGGAGATGGATGGTCATACCAAGCACAGAGACAGAGAACACAGGTGGGTCAGGTGAACGAGGGTGTCATGGAGAGGTGATAGGCAGATGGTGCACGCAATCTCTTTTTGTGCACGGTGGGACAGGTCATGGAGATGAACACTAGACACGAGAATATATGGGTCAGGCACTCAGGTCTGCGCAGTCACTATGAGTGCAAAGAGATAACAAGCAAAGTCATGGGACTTACTGAGATCATCCAAAGAAAATGAACAAAATGGGAAACACGTAAGTGGAATCACAGAGAATACCAGTTATAGCAGAGATGGATGAAAGCAGCAGCCTCCACAAAGAAGAATATAAAGAAATGGCCGGAGAAGCAGGAAAAAAAAAACACGGAGGAGGTGGGACAGGGAGCTGGGTGGGATGCCCAGGGAGGAAGCTGCAAGGACTGAGTGGTTTGCAATGCCCATCACTGCAGAGAGCCCAAGGGCTCCTCCTGCCCAGCACGCACAGGGGCTGGCCCACCCCAAGTGGTACCCATGATCCTGCTCCCCCCCCACCCCACAGTTAATTGGTCAAGAGACCCAAGCAGCATAGAAACCACCCCTGGGAGCTTGGCATGCCATCTGCCACATGGACTGGGAGGCAAGCAGAGAAGAGGAAGCAGGAATAGGACAGGGAACCATCCTGGTCTGGGAAGACATCCGTACTCTGATAAATGACTTTTATGCTAAGGCTGGCTCCAGTTGGTTTCTCTTACTTGGAACTATAAAAATCCCAATATATATCCAACAAGAGAGGCAGGAATATAAACGGCTGTATTACCTGACAGAATGAAATATGTGCTAAATGGAGATATAAGGAGGGGGTTGTGGGAGTTGGGGAGGAGGAGGGATTAATTTTGGCTGGGTTGAAGGAATGCTTCCAGAAGGGAGGTGGCATCTGGGCTGTCACTTTAAGAATCAGGATTTCAGAGAGAAAGTAGGGAAAGAGTGCACTCTAGCTGAAGGATGAGTGCCAGCAAATGTGACAAGCATGCAAGTAAATGGAGCTGCGAGGCAAATGTGGCCACTGCCAGCCTCTGGTCTGGTGAATTCTGGCGCTAGCACATCCTCCGGGACCCTGGAGACCTTCCCACCCTCCCGCGGCGTCAGCTAGGATACAGAGGGAGTCACTCAGATCACAGGGCTGAAAGCTATCAGCCAAGGGACCAAGGGAAGGGACAAAAGCAGAGAAAGAATGTGTTTTGTTTTGAAGAACCAAGAGTTCCAGAAAACGAGAGGTCCAGGGGCGCCCAGGGTCGGGGGTGGGGGCTCATCAGTTAAACATTCAACTCCTGGTTTCCACTCAGGTCATGATCTCAGGACGGTGAGATCCAGCCCCAGGCCCCGGGTGGGGCCCAGCGTGGAGTCGACTTAAGTTTCTCTCTCTCTTTCCCTCTCCCTCTGACCCTCGCTGCCCCCACCTCCCTCCCTCCCTCCCTCCCTCCTTCCTTCCCTCCCTCCCTCTCTCTCTCTCTCTCTCAAATAAATAATCTTAAAAAAAAAAACACAGAGAGAGAGGCCCAGCTAGGTGTTTCACCTGAAAGCCCCCATGGAAGACAGTTTGAGAGGGACTGGAGCTGAGGACTTGAAGAAGCTCCCCCTCCAGAGCTGTCCCGAGTTACCTTTAATTCATTATAATACTATGATCTCCTCCCACAGGTGGAGTTTTTCTCCCATTTTTTGACCATACGATGTAGGCGCAAGCATGCGGACATGAACTGCCTAAGCCACTGCATCCAAGTGCCTGGGCAAGCTCCCTGCCCCTGACCCTAATATGCTGAATAAAAGCTTCCTGTATGAACCCCATGGAGAGATGTGCTGTGAGAGCTCTCTCCCTGTCTCACCTGTGACAAGGAATAAAACGTTCTTTGCCTTCAACAGTTCTTTGGATTGTGCTCAACTTCATGCACCCCAAGCGGTGAACCCCATGAGTTCGGTTACAACAGTCCCAGGCAGCCCATCGCAGCCCCTGCCAACTGGACTGGATGCACCTGCCCATTTATCTTTGTTCATCCTACGCCTGCTACGGAGCCTGGTACAGAGACTGGTGGAGCGAGGGCTTGGCGCAGACTGGGCAATCTCAAGCTACCTCTACTCAACCAGTGCGTTTAGAGGAGGGGGTCTCTGTAGGGTTGAGAAGGGAGAACTGAGAAGGTTGCCTTGTGAAGACTCTCAGGAAAAAGAACATTAACTTGTTTTTTAAAAATGTGGTGGTTGGAGGGGCGGGGGGAATGCCTGGGTGGCTCAGTTGGTTAAGAGTCTGCCTTTGGCTCAGGTTGTGACCCCCAGGGTCCTGGATCAAGCCCTGGCCTGGGCTCCCTGCTCATGGGGGGTCTGTTTCTTCCTTTCCCTCTGCTCCTCCCATCCCACTTTTGTGCTCTCAAATAGCTAAATAAAATCTTTTAATAAATAAAATTAAAATGTGACAAAATAAACATAAAATTTACCATTTTGACTATTTTGAAGTCTACTGTTCAGTGACATTAAGTGTATTCAGACTGTAACGCAATCATCACCACCCCCCTCTCCAGAACTTCATCTTTTCACACTGAAACTCTGTACCTGCCAAACACTAAGTCCCATCCCTGCCCCTGGCAACCACCCTGCTACTTTGTCTCTATGAATTTTATAATCCTAAGTTTCAGTAGGTGGAATCATCCAGTATTTGACCTTTTGAAAACAACTTCCATTTAAATATGCTTTCAACTGTCAACATTTACCAAGTGCTATCACTTCCTTTCCACAAAGTGGGCAGGGCAAGGACTATGGGTCTGGTTTTGAAAGCTGAGAAGCTGAGACCCAAGAACGTGACATGATCCATCCAAGTCTGGGCTCCTAGGGATCCCAAGTGTCCCATGCTGCACGAGGTGCTAAACTCGGCTGACCCTGTCCACCCAATGGAAGTCCCTTCAGAATCTCTTAGAGGGCCATTACCTCAACCCACATCCCACACCAGCTGGCCTTCTGCGCCTAGGGACAGATGGTTTGAGCACCTCACTATGGATTAGCAATCCAAGCAGGAAATAATCAATGCCATAGAGTGGAGCCAAACACAGGTTTAACCTTAGGCCAGGGTGTGTCTCCCTATGGTCAGGTGCTCTCTGCTCTTCTGGAAGCAGCTCAGGGAGGTCAAAGCCATTGCCAGCATGAATTATTAACCTACATGCTTGTCTGGGGTCTACTGGCATAGGCAGCACAGTAGAGTCACAGCAGCAAGTGCTAAATGATTAATCCTCCTTCTGCCTGAGGATCTAGCTCCTGGGCCAGCTCCTTTTCTCCAGAATATCAGGAGAAAGGTCTTGCTTTCCACAATCAGGCCAAACAGTTTGCTTGACTTTTGTTTTCTGCATAGTAATGTTCAACACTAATAACCGATTTGCAAACTGACAAGAAATTAGGGTTTCTTCAGGGTTGGTTGTTCGCTAGAATTAGAAATGTTTCAAACTGTGCATTATCTTCTAAATCAATGTGAAAAGCTCTTAGTGAATCTGAAGAAAATGAGCCGCATGCATTTTGTTCTCATCAATACCGACTAATTTATCGGGTGTATGTAAGTGTATGTGTGTATGTGTGTGTGTACACATATATATAGGATCTAATGTTAGAAGGTAGAGATGTTAAACACTTGTTTAGGGGCACCTAGGTGGCTCAGCTGGTTAAGCGTCAGACTCTGGTTTCATTCAGGTCGTGATCTCAGGGTCATGATCTCAGGATCTCAGGATCATGAGCTTGAGCCCACGTCAGGCTCCACGCTCAGCAGGGAGTCAGCTTGAGCTTCTCTCTCTCCCTCTTCCTCTTCCTCTTCCTTCCTCTGCCATTTCCCCCCATTCTCTCTCAAATAAATAATACAATATTTTTTAAAAAACCACTTGTTTAAATACATTCATACTTTTCCTTTACCTCTAAATGGACCTGTAGGACAGAATCAAAGCCTAATTAGTTTGACTCCCTGTGGCTCAGTGGTGCAGAAGCCCTAAGATTATGCCTCAGAATTTAAGAATCTCCCTTTGGGTGGTTTAAAAATAGAAATCCTGTCTTACCTAAAGACTGTAAGTGAACAGGCTTGACGAGGGGACAGGTATGAGGTGGAACCAAGGAGACTAAAGAGGCAGAAGGATCCTGCGAGGTGGAGCAGGACAGCCTAGATTCACAACCTGCCTCCAGTACTTCCTACACACAGTGCACTAGGGCCAGTCTCTTTATCTGAGGCTCAGTGTCCTCATCTGTGAATAGGATTCATAACTTTACCAGAAACAGTACAGAGATTACATAAGAGCTGTGATCTCAGGAACAGTACACTGAATGCTTACAATGAGCCAGGCACTGTGCCGGGAAAAATACTGTAAGGCACTCAACAAATGTTAGCTGTAATAACAGTATCACTGTTGTGGTTTACTGACAATTCCTAGGGCTTCAGTAAATTTAGAGAATGTGGGCAGGTTTCTTCCACGTTACTAATATTTTAGAAGTTTAAAATTCCATATTGCCTGAGTACCAAGAGTCTTACTTCCCAAACACGGCTTTGAGCCCATTAGGATCTGCCTGCTTTCAGTTCGATCCCCTCTTTGAGGGAAGAAATGAGAAACTGGACCAGAAGCAAGACGACAGGGAGCTAATATACAGTAATATACAGTAATCTGGCACCAAACATTTGTGGCCAGAAACTATTCCAAATGTCAGATGTACAATGATTATAAATAGGAATAATGTCAAAACATATCACAATGCTGTTTCCCCCCTTCTGCATTTGAGGACTGATGGACTGGCAATGCACAGGGACGTGGACACTAGTGGTGAATGGCCATCTCCATGGGCTCCTCTGGTTGTTGCCAAAAGGACACCCTGGAAAGCCAGGCAGCACCATTTATAGATGAGCAAAATTAGGTACACACAGGTTAAGATTAAGCACTTTTCCCAAGGTCACACAGATACCAAGAGTCTGGGCCTTTCCAAGAGATTGCAGACCAATGAAGTACAAAACACATAAAGAGGAGAGGTTTACATGTTGAGTGCAATGGCAGAGATGTGAGCAGGAAGTCAGGGACCCTATAGGGAGGCTTAAATCCAGTCTGAGCAGAGCAGGGAAAGCTTTCTGGAGGGAACAATGTTCATGCCCCTCCTTCCTTTTATAAGGTATTATTAACATACAACAAAACTCATAGATGTTAAATATTCAGTTTAGTAAATTTTGGCAATTGCATAAATTTGTGTAATCGTCATCAAAAATAAGCCCTAGTGGGGAGTCCTTGGGTGGCTCGGTGGTTTGGTGCCTGCCTTTGGCCCAGGGCGTGATCCTGGAGTCCTGGGATTGAGTCTCACATCAGGCTCCCTCCATGGAGCCTGCTTCTCCCTCTGCCTGTGTCTCTGCCTCTCTCTGTCTTTCATGAATAAATAAATAAATTAAATATTTAAAATAATAAAAAAAAATAAGTCCTAGACCATTTCCATGGTTCTAGAATTCTGAGGGAGAAGAAGACAAGCTGAGGGTAAAGCACATGCTAACACCCCACAACCCCTCCCCACACACATGCAGGACATTCCTCAGGCACTCCTGGCTGCCCGAGAACCAAGAGAAGTTAAAAACAAATGGTTAACTGATAGAGATCACAGTCCTGCTGGACAGGGGTCTCCATCAGTTTGCAAGGTCTTAATGATTTACAACAGAAAAACACTCTCCAGAAACCTATAGGCTCAACTTCCTGGAGCCCTAACATCACCCTCCCCTCCATAGGATAGAAAACCTTATAAAATCAGCCACTCCTCATAAGCCCGGTGCAGCTCTGTTCACCCCGGGGTCCTGTCCCTGTGCTTTAATAAAACCATGTTTTGACACCAAAGATGTCTCAAGAATTCTTTCTTGGCCATTGGCTCCAAACCACTCCACCCCAAACCACAACAAGAATTTTCGTCCTCCCATGCCTCTTTCTAGTCAACACTTTCCCCTTCCACAGTTTCTGACTTCTATTATCACAGATTCATTTTGTGTGTTCTTTGACTTGGTAAAAACACAATAATCATCCGTATGTTGGCTTTTGTTCTGGCTTCTTTTGCCGAACTGAGGCTTAAACACTGAATGGAATGTCAGGTGAGCAAAGGGGCAATAAAGCGGAAGCACAGAGGTGAGAAGCAGCCTGGTGATGTGGCCAGAGTCTGGAGTCCTGGACAGGCAGTGATGGGGATGGGACAGAAGACAAGGGGAGAGGGCCCGTCACAAAGAGCCTAGGACCTGGGTTTCAATCTAAGGGGCTTAGGCTTTATTTCATAAAGCAAAGGGGAGCTAATAAAGCCATAAGCAGCTCCCAAGCTTCTATGACCCACCAGGTGTACACACTGCTTTGCACATATTATAATATTTCAAATTCAATAATCTTAGAAGAGAGATAATAATCCCCCCATTTATAGATGATCAAATTGAGGTTGGGAGAGGTGAAATAAAATTTCCTGAGTGATAAGCCAGGATTCAAACCCAGCCTGATTCCAAATATCCTGCTTCTTCTACCCGTAGAAAGCTCCTTTGGAAGGAAAGGGGAAAAAACAGTTTAAACTATGAAGAGCTCCAGGACAAAGACAATGAAGAGTCCCCGCCCAAGGTTTAAATGTTACTCTGCATATGACAATGGGCACTGGAAAGAGCATGAACACTTCAGGGAAGAGAAAAGGCTGGAACTCTGGCAAATCCAAGGAGATCAAAATCCAGATACCTGCTGGCATGCCTGCTTCTCTTCTTTGGGGCGCTATTAATTACTCAACTAAACCTCTTTGGAGAGCCAGGGGGCCAGCTTGCCAGATGGGACAAATATAAAAAGATGTGCTATCTCTTACTTTTCTGGATTCTCTTAGCAGTCAATTTGAAACCTAAGTGTTTGTTTATGTTGGGTTTAAACCACTCTACCCTGACAAAATATACCCTGCAGCTCTCATAGGGGGGAAAAATCCCCAAGACTACAAAACATTCTTTCAAATCCGTATTTACTACATTTTTAAAAAAAGATTTTATTTATTCATTCATGAGAGACAGACAGAGAGAGAGACAGAGGCAGAGACACAGGCAGAGAGAGAAGCAGGCTTCATGCAGGGAGCCCAATGTGGGACTCGATCCTGGGGCTCCAGGATCAGGCCCTGGACCGAAGGTGGCGCTAAACCTCTGAGCCACCCGGGGTGCCCCCATTTTTTTAAACCAATGTATCTTTTCATCCCTCCTATCTCATTTCTTTATGTGATTCCTTCTACAATGAACCTAGAGCAACACTCAGTCCTCTTCCAGAAAATGTCCTCAGAATGACCCTTTCCTTAACTCCAAACTTAAAATCTGCTGCAAAATATGATAAAAAAGTAACAGTGAGCCAAAAAAGGTCTGGCAATATTTTTAAATTAAAAATTAGGGGGAAAAGTGAATTTACCTACATCACACAATTCAGTGACGCTCAGTAGACTGACTAAACATTAGAAACTCCAAGGGCTCTACAGAAAAGCAGTCCGGTAACATGGTACGCAAAAAAAAAAAAAAGACGTGAAGACAGTTTGGGACATACAAAAACCTATTAAGCTTCCTTAACTTTATTTAAACATAATACTTTTTTTTAAAGAGAGTATGTGCAGGGAGAGGGCGCAGAGGGAGAAGCAGACACTCTTAAGCACAAGCACTGGGGGATTCATCCCATGACCTCGAGATCATGACCTGAGCTGAAACCAAGAGTTGGGGCAGCCTGGGTGGCCCAGTGATTTAGCGCCGCCTTCAGCTGGGTGTGATCCTGGAGACCTGGGATCGAGTCCTGCGTCAGGCTCCCTGCATGGAGCCTGCTTCTTCCTCTGCCTGTGTCTCTGCCTCTCTCTCCCTCTCTCTGTGTCTCTTATGAATAAATAAAATCTTTAAAAAAAGGAGTTGGATGCTTCACCTATTTTTATTTAATTTTTTTTAGATTTTATTTATTTATTCATGAGAGACACAAAGAGAGAGGCAGAGACACAGGCAGAGGGAGAAGCAGGCTCCCTGAAGAGAACCTGATGCAGGACTCGATCCCAGGCCTCTGGGATCACACTCCAAGCCGAAGGCAGATGCTCAACCTCTGAGCCACCCAGGCATCCCAAATTCTGGCTTTCCTAATAAGAGGTAGATATAGCAGCTGTCACCTCTCTGCTCTGGAGGTGGACTCAACACCTGGAGCTGCAACAGTCCTCTTGGGACCATGAGGTATCTGTCAAGCATTAGGAAGCTCACAGACACTACAGAGATGCAGTGCTGATGCTGCTTACTCACGGAACTAATGTCAGCAGCTGCCTACATTATTCCAACTTGTTCTTATGTGAGAAAAATAAATCCTTACTTAACTTCAGCCACTGCAAATAATTTGTTTTAAATAGGCTCCCTCCCCAGCACGGAGCCCAATATGGGGCTTGAACTCATGACCCTGAAATCAAAACCTGAGCTGAGATCAAGGGTTGGACACTTAACCGACTGGGCCACCTGGTACCCCCAAATAATTGTTTTTAATTAACTGTGGCCAAAAGTATTCTTGACATAAAATGTAAACAGCTTTCCACACCATTAAACATATTATACGGTATCATTTTATTTCATCATTCTTTTTTAAGTAGGCTCTACACCTAACGTGGGACTTGAACTCACGACCCTGAGATTCAGAGCCAGCCAGGCGCCCCTCCACAGTATCATTTTAAATGGCCATGTAGTGTTCTCAGAGATGAGCCACAATTCATTTAGCCAGTTTTCTCTTGTTCAACACTTAGATCGTTTCCCATTTAACACAGTGGGGAATATTTTTACAGACAAACCTTTGCACACATTCCCGATACTTTCTTAGAATAAAATCCTAGAGATGGAATTTCCTGGTCAAAAGGCAGGGACGCTTTTAAGGCCCACACCGATGTGTGCTCCAACCAGCAGTCTGTGCGTGTCCATCTCTACTATCTACTCAATCTGCGGAACAGTCATCTCTTAAAATTAAAAACCAAAAAAAGTTAAATTAAATTACATTAAAAATCAGGTCCCCTCCCAAAAAACACACCTCATTACTACACAATGTCTAAGGTTTCTTTCTCAACTGACAACTCTGATTCAACCTGTGAAAAGTGAGAGATGCAGATGTGAGTTTGAAAGGACGGCCGCTGAATTCTGACTTGCAAGTTATTTCCGGAGCGATGCCAACAGTGCTGGCGGTGAGTCACACCTCTGACAGGCCTACCCATGACCATGAGCCCATACTCCTTCCAGGACCACAGGCTTCCCCAACCAAAAGTCAACAGAGGACAGCTGTGGGGGTTCAGGGACGACCCACGAAGACAAATGGTGGAAACTGGAACCCAGAGAGAGAAACTCATCGATAGGAGGAAACACACTTTAAAAGAGAATAAGGAGAGAATAAAGGGGAAAAAAAATTGTACAAAAGATGGAGCCCATGCCTCACCTCCAGGGTGCTCACATCCTGTTTTACCAGCAGGTCAAGGCAGGTCAAGGCTGCCTTCCGATCTCTGCATTCCCTCCATCTGGAAAGCTGTTCCCCTAGAACAGCTGGCTCTTTCTCGTCATTCGTGGCCCAGCTCAAAGCGAACCTCCTCAGAGGTGTCCTCTCTCATCTCCCAACCTAAAGTAGCTCTGGTGTCTTCCCCAACCTTCAGTCCTGCATACCGGTCTTCCTGGCACTCACTTATCACCACCAGCAGTGCTTGTGCCCATTTGTAGGTGTACGTGTTAATCATCAGGCTCCCCACAGTGGAACATATCTTCAACTCATTGCCACATCCCAAGCTTCTAGACTAATGTCCAGTTAATATTTGATGAATGAATGAATGAATGAATGAATGAATGATCAAACAAACCAACAGTTTCCCAACCTCTAACCGAAGAATCAGAGACCACTGCGGAAAGCAGAGGATGAAGTAACTGCTCTGGGGAGCCGCTAAGTCTACAGTTCTTGAAACAACTCCCAGAGCTGAGAGAAGCCTCACACCTGCGGACAGCTGCCACCTCTGGGCACCTCTGCTCCCCCTGGCTCATCAGCATCTCTTCCATTGAACTCTGGGGTCCAAAGAAGGCACGGCATCCAGAGCTGGCGGTCTCCAAAGGTATCAGAGGGTGTCCTGCCATGTAGGGCGTTTCACATTTCCAGTCAGCAGTTTGTTATCAGTCTTTTAAAAGTTGTTTGAGATTTTTTTTTCCCTCGTGAAAACTTTCAGATTAACAAGGTAAAGGGTATAAAAACCCCATATATCCATCACCCTTATCTCATATCCTCCCACACTGCATGTGTGTTGGAGCATTTTAAAGCAAATACCATATGCCATGTCTTTAACACAATTTTTAAGTGTCCTGTGTCTTAAAGATGCTGTTAAAAGGAAAAGAACCTTAGAAATGCCCAGAACATACATAAAGAACGCCAACAGATAAAGGATGCCCGGTCTAACAGCAGCATGCTGCCTTCTTATCAACCTGCATGAAAGGGAACATGCATTTCTACCTAAATGCTTAAAAACACATTCAGAGGGAACAAGCCTTTGATCTCTATGAAAACTTAGGTGGAGCCAGGCAATTTTCCAAAAGCCCCAGAGTCCAAAAACAGTTACAAGCCAGGTCAAATGGACATTTCTGCCTGTACCCAGTTATTTCAGTTGTCACCTGTGGTTACTTATTTCCCCTGCTTCATGCCTCTTAGATCCTGGAATGAGCCTTGCTCACCAACTGGCACTGCCTTTTCTTTTTCCTCACATGAACAAAAGGGGAGTATTAATTAGGGGTATTTCTGAGACCAACTGATTTTTTAAAAAAGATTTTATTTGAGACAGAGAGAGAAAGAGAGAGTGTGAGCTGGGTGGAGGGGCATGGGGTAGAGGGAGGGAGGGGAAAAGAATCTCAAGCTGACTCCGCTCAAAGCTGGATGCAGGGCTTGATCTCACGACCCTGAGATCATGACCTGAGCCAAAACTAAGACTTGGGATGCTCGCCGACTGAACCACCCAGGGGCTCCGAGAGCAGGTGTTTTTGTCTAGCCACAGAGGGATGGGGTTTCTGGGGTCAGGGATGCTGAGCTCTCTGCTGATCCAGTCAGGGATGGACACACAGACACAACCCACAACTGCTCAAGCACAGGGCCTGGACCATGGTAAGCATGAAATGAACAGCTGAATTGGTGACTTGGAACTAAACAGGCCAGAGGCCAAATGGAATTCTGGAATGCTGACCGCCCAGGAGACGTACTGGGAGCAATACAAACAGAAATACTAAAAACAGATCGCAAATACAAAACAACTCAAACACAACTTACAAAATGACACATTAAAATGAGTTTTTTTTTAATGAGTTTTAAAAAATGTATCACCTTAACACAAGAGTGCTTATCCTTCTTCCACTTAACTTCTAAATCTTCACCATCTGCAGATGCGTTCGACACAGCTGAAATCCTGGCCAGGGGGCAACTTCCACTGCTCTTGTGCCTCCTCGTGCCCACCATCCTCCCACCCGGAGCACCTGCCAGGCCCCCACCTCCAGGCACCCAGCCCACCCACGGCCCAGGGCTCAGTCCAGGGGTTACTGCGTCCAGGGAGCCTTCTCTGCCTTCCCTGCTGCACCTCAAGAGTCTAGGCGCACATCATGGTCTGTACTGTACCTGTCCTTTATTTTTTCATTTGTTTTTATTGAAGTTCAATTTGCCAATGTTAGTGTAACACCCAGCCTTGAGAGCTACCGTCTGCCGGACTGCGTGGAAGCCGCTCTTCCCAATGCTCTCCCTCTCCTTCCACCTTCAGCTCCCTTGGCTGCTTAAGGGGAAGTGACCCCGCCTCACCACCCACCAGCGAGGCTGCTGCGAGGATCATGGAAGGCAATACTATGAAGGTGCTTGCACAGC
This sequence comes from Vulpes lagopus, assembly GCF_018345385.1. Taxonomy (NCBI): domain Eukaryota; kingdom Metazoa; phylum Chordata; class Mammalia; order Carnivora; family Canidae; genus Vulpes; species Vulpes lagopus. The sequence continues at coordinate 29,470,453 of NC_054846.1, read as the reverse complement.
ATAAAGGGCTCTAAAAATGTTGATAATTCTTATTGATGACATATCTCCTACCTAATTTTTTTTAAAGGTTTTATTTATTTATTCATGAGAAACACACAGAGAGAGGCAGAGGGAGAAGCAGGCTCCATGGAGGGAGCCTGATGTGGGACTTGATCCCAGAACCCCAGGATCACAACCCACGCCAAAGGCAGACACTTAACCACTGAGCCACCCAGGGGCCCCTCTCCTACCTAATTTGAAGTAATACAAAAGTCAGTCACATAATTTTCATCTTTTGAGGATCACAGGTTCACGCAAATAATGAAAGCTAATACTTGTCGAGTGCCTACACATACTGTGCTGCTTACAGATACTGTGCTAGGCATTTTCTCATTGTAGCTTCATTCAAACGAATGGGCTTAAGATCTACTCTCATTCTCATTTTCCAGGGGCTCAGAAAACTAAGCAGTTTTAGAATATTATGCTGAGAACTCAGTGCAGGCCTCTCAACACCAAAACATGCCCACACGCACATACACACAAAATAGTCCAGAAGTTCATGGATCCCCTAAAGTCCATCTTCTTTGGAACCCTGTCCAAGGCCCTGAGTGTGGGAAAAGGAATCCTGCGGAAACTTTCAAAGATTCATCTACCTCACAGGTCAGGGAGATTAAGGGAACAGACCATGTCAGCAGGAATTCTAGAGAACACCTTACAGCCTGAGAACAGGCTGTAAATCCTGAGGTTTCACTAGACATTGTTTCCTTGGCAATTTAACTTGCTGGGCTGACTGAAGACTCTTGGCCCAGTGAGAGCCACATGGCATGAGCACTGGTATAAATCAGGTGCTGGGAGAAGCTGATGGTGCCAGCTGTCAAACTCCAGTCACCAGCAACAGCAGCCAGACACTTCATGGTATAAATAGTTTCTGAAGACACTCATTGCTTGATGTACTACACAAACTGGAAAAGCAATAGCTAAACAGAACATAAGAGGCCTCAAGGAACCAGAATGGAAGCGGGAACAAGAGTTTGTCAAACCATCTGGCTTTGGCCTGTTAATCTCAGAACGGCTTTGCAAATCGCGAGGCATCGTCGTGGGAGCAAGAAGCGTGTGCGTCTCACACGGAGCAGAGTGAGAGACAGCAGCCTGGTCACCAGGCAGGCTGAAAAACCCATCCCTCTGCAGAAAAATCCTTGGGATTGTGCCGCGAGCCAAAAAAAGCAGTTAAAATGTGAAAAGTAAACCTGTGGGCCAGACTGCGTTTTTCAGCGTGGCCCCGTGTGGGCAAAGTCTCGGAGACCACCTGGGAACGCAATGAGATGAGCCAAGATGGTTTCCATGGTGAAGGCTCCCAAAAACCAAGGAACAAAGGCTCAGGGAGTGTGTGGCATCCAGAAATGCAGGCTGCTGAGTTGTGTGAAGTATGGCTGATTCTCACAAGGACGATGATGGCAACAGACTGTTCTCCACATCTACTTAGGAGACAACAAAGGGAATGTGGCTGAAGGAATTGGTTTGGGTGGAGGTCAAGGGCGAGGATCCTGAGCACTGTCAAGGTTGGAACTGAGCTTCCAAACAGGCACACAGAGGAACGGCGCCAACCAGCCCCTTCCATGGAAACCAATTTTATTTTGCTTCTAACAAGGAGTAGGAGGTTCCTCTATCATATTGTTGACGGTGCAAAAAAGGAGAAAATTATGAGGGTGGCTGAGTGGCTCAGTTGGTTAAGTGTCCAACTCTTGATTTCAGCTCAGGCCATCATCTCAGGGTCTCGAGACTGAGGCCTGTATCAGGCTCCAGCTCAGTGGGAGTCTGCTTGAGATTCTCTTTCTCCCTCTCTCTCTGCTCCTCCCCCACTCCCACTAGCTTGCACTCTCTCAAATCAATCAATCTTGTTTTTTTTAAAGGCAGAAAATTATAGATTCACGATCCTTTATCTGCAATTCTGAAACCCCCAAAGTTGTGCAAACTCCCAATTTTTTTCTAAGTGTATGCAAATCATTTGGTAACAAAACCTGATCTGAAGTGACATAATTATAGTTTTTACTTATTCCATCTAGTGTGAATAACAGTTAAGTCACACTGCAGGTATATTTTTAACATGTCTGACTGCAGAGTGCCAGCCCAGTCCTACTGGGGGTCAATGCAATATAAAGTGTAATAAGCAAAGAATTTCCTTTAAAATCTCACATATACAATTATGGCCACAGATCTATTTTCTACACATCAGTAAAAATGAGAGAAATGTTTGACCATTTGGGATGGGGTGAATTTAAAAAGGAACCTGCAAGATCTTTAGTCTCTTGGTAGGAATTGGCTTTGGAGCAATTTGTTTCTCTTCACGGGGGCCATGGACAAATCTATGTTTCTGGTTCTAGTTTATAGTTTACCTGTGATGTTTAAATCTGTTACATTCTAGCTCTGCACCCACATAAGTCCAAAGTAACATGAGACTTTTTATTCACACAATGAAATCTGGAAGACTTTCTACTGCCATGGTGGGAATGGGTGGCAGTCATGGGGTCCCTTGCTTCTCCCCCAGCAGAATGTGAATGGATGAACCTGACTCTTTTCATCTCCAGGAGTCTACAATTTTAGAAGAGGGGGAGGATAAAAATAAGTTAAAAATGAAAAGTTTTTTCAAGGATTCAAACAGCGTTTCCAATGAACAAGAGACAGGACTCCAGGCTTATCTATCGGATGATCTACTTTTCCTATTCCATGGCAAAAGGACCATGTTGGGAGCTGGGGAACAAGGAGAGAGGATGAAAAAAGGAAAGCAAGATGGTTTGTTAGCAAAAGGGATTCAAAGCCAGCTACTACTACCTCATAGCTGTATAACCTTGGAAAGTTTACCCCCCTGAGGCTGAATATCATCTGGAACTGGAAGAAAAATGTTTCCTCAGTGTTTTTATGAGGATTAAGTGACATGTAAAACATCCTGTACGTGGTAGGCATTCAATACAGGGCAGTTCTTATTGCTGCTGCTGTGAGATTCTGGAACCTGAACAGCGCCTGGCTTCACTGCTTATTTCACCAGATTGCCTGGCTCAGCAGAATGCAGGGGTATTGACTTGATGAGCACAGAGCCAGTGGATAATAAACACACATAGCAACAAATCACACTGGAAAACCAATCTCCCTCAGCTAATAACTGCTTCCCAGGCTCCTGCATTTTCTTTGTTAGAGGAACTAAACAAATCCTAATGGCTATGAAACCAAATCATCTAGAAGAGGGTAAATTTCATCAGCATTAGAGTTTCTGTGAGAGTCGGGCACTGTGGGAAAGTCCATGCAAAGCCACCCCATAAAAAGGAGACCAAGAAAGAAAAAGAAAATCCATACATCATACCAGTATCCATTAGAGGTGCTTATGTAAACCTGGCATGCTTTCTGAGGCTCATCTTATATTCCCTGTTCTTCCAAGTGACAGACATTTACTGACCATGCACTATGCATCCGTGCATATTTAAGTGCTGGGGCACAAAGATGAAAGATCTGGTGCTTTCCCTCTAGGGACTCAGGCTTGTGGGTGAGACAGATGTGTATCTCATATAGTGTATGCTCTAAGTGCTAGTGAGAGAGGTCTGGACGAGTAGTACAGATGAAGACTACCTAAAACACTGAGGTTTTTAAAAATGTTTAATTTCACTGTAGTGAACATACAGTGTTATATTAGTTTCAGGTACACAATATAGTGACTTAACAGTTCCACCTATATTACTCAGTGTTCATCACGATATGTATAATCTCAAACCCCATCACCTATTTCACCCATCCCCGACCCACCTTCCCTCTGGTAACCATCAGTTTGTTCTCTATAGTTAAGAGTCTGGGTTTTTTGGTTTGTCTCTTTTTATTCCCCTTTGTTTGCCACTTTGGTTCTTAAACTCCACACAGGAATGAAATCATACAGTATCCGTCTTTCTCTGGCCTATTTCCCTTAGCATTATACTCTCTAGCTCCAATCATGTTATGGCAAATGGCAAGGTTTCATTCTTTTTTATGGCTGAATATCATTCCATTGTATATAAATGCCACATCTTTGTGATCCATTCATTTATCATGGCTGCTTGGGCTGCTTCCATACTGTGGCTATTGTAAATAATGCTGCTATAAACACCGGGGTGCATGTATCCCTTTGAATTAGCGCTCTTTCATATTCTAAAAGTACAGAGATGTTTTATATTTCCTTAACATAAAGTATTTCCCCAATGTTGGAATTTTATACAGTGAACACGGTTACTTTTGAAATCAGAAAAAAAAAAGTTAAAGGGAAGAATAAAGATGGTAGTGTGGTGGACACAGATTATTTAACAAATACTCAAAAAAATGGGATGATCGCCAAAATTTGGGAATCTAATAGCACTTTGGGGGAACATTTGAGAAGAAAGGAGGGGCACCCCACAATGCCTGGAGGTGAAGGTGACAAGTCAGGCTTTCCTAAGACCCTTCAGATGAGACAGGAAGGCTAAATGAGGGTTTGCGATGGGAGTGTAAATTAGCATTAAGTACTGCCTCTTTTAAAGGCAACTTTGGAATATTTGTCAGTATTTAAAATGTGTATACCTGGGCCCTCCTGGGTGGCTCAGTGCTTAAGTGGCTGCCTTCAGCTCAGGTCCTGATCCCAGGGTCCTGGGATCCAGCCCCAGGTCCTCAGCTTCTCTGCTTAGCAAGGAGCCTGCTTCTCCCTCTCCCTCTGCCTGCTGCTCTGCTTGTTTATGCTCCACCCACCCACACCCCCATCACATAATAAATAAAATCTTTAAAATATATATATAAAAGAGTTTTTTTAAGAGTTTACTAACTGGACACTTATAGATACAAAAGAACAGGGATGTTAGAGAAAAGTGTGTTTTCAGAAACGGGCTTTAGCCCTGCTTGAGTCCAGGAAGCATGAGAGTCCAGGAAATGGGATTTAAGGAAGATTTTGGAGGAGAAACAGCAGTGGGGCCTTCAGCACGAAGGCCCAAATGAACAGGAACTGGGGGTGCTGTCTAGAGAGACAAGAGCGCTGCACAGGAGAGCGGACCAGGGATTTTCAAAAGTGGGAAGCAGCTACTTTATTTGGCAGGAAGCATCTGAAGAGCGGATGTACGTTCTTTTGAAGAAGAGCATCTATTAAAGAATTAGAAACCAAATGTTCACTAAATACCTACCATACCTTTGATAGCACAGCCAGCGAGGGAGGCAGAGGGAGAGAGAAAATTATTCTAAGCAACAGAATCAGTTAATTAAAGTCATTAAAACACCAATTTCCCCACAAATTGTTCCATTACAAATACCAATGACACAATGGGAAAGCCCCCTGAAAAGGAAACCTGTCATCCAAGTTGAGTCTTAGACCAAACTGCACTGCTCTGTACTCTGGTTTCTCCTTTCTGGCTCTTTCTTCTCTTGGATCTCACTCACCTCATCCCATTTTTGGAGCCCAGTGCTCCTGTCCGAAAGATCTAATGTAACCTTAGACATTTACATCTCGGTGTAAACTTACAGTCCTTCTTACCTTTCAAGGTATTTTAACTTTAGGCCTTAGCTTGAAATGCAAATCCCTTATTTAGAGAGAGCCCATCCTATTTAAAGCAATTTTGAGCATAAGGCAACAGGGAGAGGAAGAGGAAAGGAGATGGTTCTTGGTAGCCATAGGATAGAGGGTCACCTGCACTTGGGAGCTAGTCCTTTTCATATGTCTAACCAACTTAGAAACAACTCTTAGAACTGCTATTTTGGCCCAGTGTTCATATACTGACTTCTAAAACACTGATGAGGGATCCCTGGATGGCTCAGCAGTTTAGTGCCGGCCTTCGGCCCAGGGTATGATCCTGGAGACTCAGGATCGAGTCCCACGTCAGGCTCCCTCCATGGAGCCTGCTTCTCCCTCTGCCTGTGTCTCTGCCTCTCTCTCTCTCTCTCTCTCTCTCTCTGTATGTCTCTCATGAATAAATAAATAAAATCTTAAAAAAAAAAAGAAATACAACATTGATGAAGTGGGAGGAGAAGGAAACACTCCCTGTACCACGTACCCAAAACACATCAGCAGATGAACTTAAGATACAGCAATTTTCTGGTTAATCAGTTATAGACAAGAAAACTACATAATTCTGCTGGAAAGAAAAAAAAAAGATCTTTCTGTGGTTAAATGGTCTCTTTGGCTGTCTACATCCTTCAAATTAATTCCATAATTCTAAGCTCTCATCTCATCTCATATTGTGTTATAGGAGTATTACTTGGCAGGTTTAAATGCTGACATCTTAATAAGCATCTCACCATCGTCTCTGGACAGTCTGGCAGCTAAAAATTATCTTTATCCATTCCTCAAGGAAGGTTTTAAACAATACCTGACTCCCGGGGGCAGTACCAGAAATGGAGCAGTTGAAACACTGCCCCACTTGGACAGGGACTTCAACTAGGAAAATGTGATGACTGAAAATGCTTTAAATTGACTTTATGCTTCCTGACCTGAAGAATAATTTTAAGGCATTTGGCAAATGGGGGGTGGGGGAGATAAAGGCACAGCAGGCTGATTTTCCTACACTACCAATATTTGAAACAATAATAAAAGGAGAAATTAAATAGCAAACATATTTGAAGTCCAAAAGTCCAACTAATTAAGATTAACATGAGTGACCATTTTTTACCTATCAGATGAGAGTGTTTTTCTTTAATATTCTTTCCACTGTGGGAGAGTTTTTAATAAAGCAGATGCTGGTGGGAGTATAGATTGCTACATTTTTTTTCAAAGAGTAATTTGAAATTTTGTTTTAAATATTTTTTAAAAGATTTATTTATTTGAGAGAGAGAAAGAAAGTGGCCCACGTGCCCAGGGGCAGAGGGAAAGGGAGAGAAAATCTTAAGGAGGCTCTGCTCTGAGCACAGAGCCCCACGTGGAGCTCAATCTCACGACCTTGATCTTGCGACGTGAGCCAATCAGAAACCTAACTGACTGCACCGCTCAGGTGCCCCTTAAACATTTTTCTAACGTGCGAACCCTATGATTCAGCAATTCCATTTCTAGGAATGTATCCTAATAAAACAAACAAGTATACAAAGAAACAAGTACAATCTTTTTTTTTTTTAAGATTTTATTTATTTATTCATGAGACACACACACACACACACACACACACAGAGGCAGAGACATAGGCAGAGGAAGAAGCAGGCCCCATGCAGGGAGCCTGACGTGGGACTCAATCCCGGACTCCAGGATCATGCCCTGAGCTGAAGGCAGGCGCTAAACCACTGAACCACCCAGGGATCCCCCAAAGACAATCTTCATAGGGATATCTATAATAGCAAAAAGTTGTAAAAATCACAAATGTCCATCATAGTGAGCTGTGAGTAAATTCTTAAATGGAACACTATATAGTCATTAAAAGTAATAACGTAGGTGCACCTTGGTGGCTTAGTGGTTGAGCATTTGCTCAGGTCACAATGGGGGTCCTGGGATCGAGTCCCACATTGGGCTCCCCACAGGGAGCCTGCTTCTCCCTCTGCTTATGTCTCTGCCTCTCTCTGTGTGTCTCTCATAAATAAAATCTTTAAAAAAACCCTAATAATGCAGAAGTACATTATATATATAATTTGGAAATATATTCATAACATGTTATTAATAACAACAGTAGGCCAAAAAACCACGTATACAGCATGTTTTTACTTTTGCTCACTTTTGTTAAGCAACATATACACACACAATATAAACTGAAAAGGGTTAAGCAATTATATATATATATATATATATATATATATATATACACACACACACAAGTTCTACACATAAATTGAAAAAGTGTCTCTAATTCTCTTCAAAATACTCCAGCATCAGCAGGGATATAAAGATGTGTGGTTTTTAATTTATACCCTAGAAGCAGTTATTTAGCATGTGAATGACTCTAATAAAAGCTGACACCCCAGAGGTGGTTATTATAAGGCTGCAAGTACCTTTATCTTTGATCAGCATCAGAGGGTTTGTGAATAAGCAACATGGATATTAGAAAGGTTTTTTATGATAAAAAGACAGGGCTCAAAGTGTATGGATTGGTCAGAAACGTGGGACAGGCAATTCTGCTTTCTTGAGACCAGCATTCGAGAATTAAGTGAGCCCAGCAGCCCAAGTCCCCCCAGCCCCTTGTCGGGGTGGGTGCGGCTGCCAACCCCCACCCGCACCTTCCTGCAGCAGCACGGCCAGGATGCTCGCCTGAGCGCCCAGGAGGCCGGGAGCTGGGCCTCGCCAGCAGTCCTCCCCGGGCTGTGCCCTGCTTCAGGAAGGGGGGTCCTGGACGCAGGATTTGGTTCTCAGAAGTGCTTTCGCCTTCTGCTCTTCAGGGAGCTTGTGGTGGAGACCAGGGTCCACACCTTCAAAGATCTGTTATCATCGGAGGCTACTGAAATCTACCAGAAGTGATTATTATGCACATAATAGCAGGTAGTAATTATCTACAGGTGGAGCAATTACGTCACGCCACCCACCCCCAATATGCTTCCTAAGTTTCCAGATAACGAATAGGTAGTGTGTCTGCAAACCATACACAAATAACTAAAAGGAAAAACTGAAACTGTGAGACAGCACTGTCACCACCTGCTGGCAGATATTCAGAAGGACCAGTCAGCTTAATGCAGAAGGATGCAGAGCAGAGACAGCAGACCTGTAGTTCTGCTCACTAGTTTCAGGTTGTTTTCAATTTTTTTTGATTGTTTATTATTTTTTATAACAAATTTATTTTTTATTGGTGTTCAGTTTGCCAACATACAGAATAACACCCAGTGCTCATCCCGTCAAGTGTCCCCCTCAGTGCCCGTCACCCATTCATCCCCACCCCCTGCCCTCCTCCCCTTCCACCACCCCTAGTTCATTTCCCAGAGTTAGGAGTCTTTATGTTCTGTCTCCCTTTCTGATATTTCCCACACATTTCTTCTCCCTTCCCTTATATTCCCTGTCACTATTATTTATATTCCCCAAATGAATGAGAACATATAATGTTTTAATTTACAAGCGTAACATTTGGTTTGGGGGGGGGGGCGGAATCACCTCTTAAAAATGGAAAACCTACTTTAAAGTAGGAAGCTATCTTTAAGTGGGTATAATAAAATTATTCTGACCTTCAAAAACAAAATACAGTTCTGCTGATCATGATGTTACGTCTTAGAGAAACTCATACTCTCCTGGATGACATTACTCATTTGGTCATCTGTCAAATAGTCTAGAAGTTCTGAACCTCATCTCTCCAAATATCAAAATGTAAAATAAACTATATGTCTACTGGAACCTTCTTGAGTAAGACTTTTATTAGCTGATGACCATAAATGAGGTTGAAATTCTTCTAGTGGTCCACCTGCATCACCTCTGGACTGTCCCGCTGCCTGTGGCACTCACAGCCTTCCCCACACTGTGTACTGCCACTGCTGTGCAGCACCCCCTGAGCACAATATGTAAAGGGATTCCCTAGCCATATTACGACCCACATACCACGAGATAATCTAGAGGTTTACTTCATGACAGCATTCCCCAAGCAAAACATTTCCCACGTCTTTATGCTTTGGTATCTTTCCCAGTTCCCCACTACCCCGTGCCACCTTCTTGGGGGCCCAGATCAAATGTCTCTTCTATAAGGCCTTCCTTAATAATCTCCAACTAGAATTAAATGCTTTTTCCTCTGTGATCCTGGAGCTTTTTAATTTTAATTTTTTATTTTTTTGAGAGAGGAAGTACACACACACACGTGATCAGGGGGAGGGACAGAGGGAGAGGGAGAGAGAAAATCCCAAATAGGCTCCATGCCCAGTGTGAGCCCCATGCAGGGCTCAATCTCACAACCCTGAGATCATGACCTGAACTGAAATTAAGATTTGGACACCTAACCAACTGAGTCCCCCCACCAGGCACCCCAATCCTTGAGCATTTTGTTGATCTCTTATTTAGACCACTTGTTTAACTTACATGGTACTGTTCTAATCATTACATTGTAGGCATGAGTAGACATGGACACACACCATCCACATAGCAACCCCTCATGATGCTTGACAAATAGTATGTACTCCATAAATACCCACTGAGTATTTGTTGAGTTGAAGCTGTTGACCTTTGATTACAAGGCTCAGATCTGCAATCAACAGGAGCCACTGACTTGGATCTATGTGAGCACACATGTGCACACACACACATACACCAAGGACAACTGGCTCACATGGTGACAGATGATACTCATCACAGAAACGATGTCAGCAACGATCACCAACGATGCAGCTTCAAATGCAAAGCCAAAACACTGGCCATGGTTTACACCCAGTTTAAGTTACCTGGTTTGTTTCTTTGCATGTTTTAATTAATTTATTTATAAATATTTTACTTATTTATTAGAGAGAGACACCAAGAGTGAGAGAGAGGATGAGGGCATGTGCACGCCTAGAGGGGGAGGGGCAGAAGGGGAGGGAGAGAATCTCCAGCAGACTCCATGCTGAGCACTCCATGCTCAGCCCATGGCCCTGAGATCAGGACCCAAGCAGAAGCCAAGAGTCGGATGCCTGACTGACTGAGCCACCCAGGCGTCCCTCTCTGCGTGTTTTTAATCAGGCAGTTGCCAAAAGTGAAACAATCAGTAAAGCTATAATCTCCCCCGTCCTACTATCTCTGCTGAATTTCTAATGGGAACAGAAGAGTCTTAGCCCCAGGGTTTGGATTTTTATAAGCAAAGAAAATTTGGCACAGACCCAAACAGCAGGAAAAGGCAGCAGTGACAACGCTGTAATCAGCCAACATCTTTTCAACTTGCTCTCTGGTGGTAAAGGCCTCCTGGGACTCGGCCCAACTTGCCTTTCAGACCTTTACAACAGGTGGCCAGCCTAGGTCAGCCCTGCCTCCCTTTTTCTCCCCCTTGTCCAGTCCCTGACAACCTACCTCAGAAAACGGGGAGCCTGCTGCCCTCACAACACCCAACAGCCATTTAGGTGCCATAACCCTCAGATCACTCCCTTCCCTTTCCTGTCTTCTTGGAAAGAAGCTGCAACAGAAACATCCTCCCCATCCAGCTCCTGACCATCTCTCTAGTGATGCTGGGCAGCAGCAGTGAGCCACAGCTCCCAGTTGGCCACATGACCTCACAACACTCTGCACCCATACACCTATTCTGTCTCTCACTTTCAGTCCAGTATTCAGTAAATTACGTGAGCTATTCAACACTTTCTTATAAAATAGGCCTTGTGTGAGATGACCTTGCGCAGCTGTAGGCAAACGTAAGTGCTCCGGGCAGTTGAGGAAGGTGAGGCTAAGCTGTGATGTTCAGCAGGGTTGGTGTATTGAATGCATTTTTGACTTAGAATATTTGCAAATTCTGATGGGTTATCAAGAGGGTGTCCCATCGTTAAGTTGAAGATAATCTGTACATGGAATCCCTATTTGAAATCACAGAGAACATACAAATCCTTTTAACAGAAAGGGTGGTATGATATATCTGCACTTTCCCTGGGGAGCAGCACACACAAGTGCGCGTATGCACGCACACACACACACACACACACACGGACTTTTTAAAATATTTTTATTTATTCATGATAGAGAGAGGCAGAGACACAGGCAGAGGGAGACGCATGCTCCATGCTGGGAGCCCGACGTGGGACTCGATCCCGGGTCTCCAGGATTGTGCCCTGGGCCAAAGGCAGGCGCTAAACCGCTGAGCCATCCAGGGATCCCCCACACACAGACTTTCTACCTCCACAGCTATTCACACAGGGAGCAAACAAGATTTCACCTGCAACTATTAGATCCACTCTCCACACTGGAAGGAATCACAGGGATCCTCTAATAGCAGTGGACCTCACTTAAATGCATTTATTTTGCCATGAACTTGAACTGGTTTAGGGATGGATTCGGTTGTCCCAAAATTTCAGACCCTTCAGGAACCACTGTCATACCATGAACTGTACTATTTAGTATTTAGTGTGCATGCTCTCTCTCATTAAATAAACTCACATTTTTATTTGTATAATCTTATTTTAAAAGAAAACTTCAGAGCACCACCATAAGGTGAAAGTCAGTATCACTTGCCACAAATAAAAGGCAACCTACAAACGAATGAATATAATAATAAAACAACATGCTATTAAATTCGGCTAGACAGTGTTGCTTGCTGAGAGCCTGATCTCTCTGTGTTTACAAGAGAGATTGGCAGGTGTAAGAGCGGCAGTTACAGACTGTCACCAAACCAAACTGTTCTCTCTGACAATATCAGAAGGAATGAAAGCAAACTGAGAAGAAATTACTTTCACACGAGGTGATACAGTATTATTTAGTGCTGGATGCAGGGCCCATGCAAAACCTCTTCTAGTGGCTCCTGTCTCGTTCTGAGAGTAATACTAAGCAAGATACTTTGGTGCACGAATGTCATTAATACTCCATTAATACATTTATGGAGCACCTACCATGCATGTTTCAGGTGCTGTAAACAGAATAGAGAAATGAAAAAAATGAGATGGTACCTTCTGCAAAGCTTACCTTCTAGTGGTGAAACATACATTAAACAAATGGTGACACAAACTGTGTTTGTGTGGTTTCATATAAACGTGTGTGTGTGTGTGCATACATGTGAGATACATGATATACATATCTGACTAAATGTGGCATGTGCTTTAAAGGAAAAAATGCAAGACATTATGGTACAATTGGAACAGTAAGACCTTCTTTGGATAAGGGCGTCAGGAAAGACCTGTATGAGGATGAAACCATTAAGCTGAGAGCTCAAGAAATAGCAAGATTTTGTGGTTCACAGGCTGAAGAAGTCGGGGTGGGGGCCAGAGGTGGGGACAGGGCATCCCAGGCAGCAGTAATGGTGTGGAAAAGGGCCTGGCTCCTCTGGGGAACTGAGAAAAAGAGGTGTGGCTGGAACGTAGCAAGCAAGAGGAAGATGTCACCTGGAGGGAGGAGAGGCAGTCTCCCCACCACTGCCCAGCAACCAGAGACTTTCTGCCTCTGTGTGCAAAGATCTCTTTCCATCTTTGCACAGCTCCCTAGAAATGTCTTCTTACACTGAAGAGAAATCTCTCTCTAGTGTTTTCACACACTAATATATCAGTTCAACCCCTGTGCCTCACACAGAGAAAAAAAATGCAATCCCTTCTCTACATGACAGCCCTCCAAATATCTGTAGACAGCTCGTGTGTTCGTTAATCCTGAACCTTCTCTTCCAAGCTGAACGACCAAAGCTCCTAGGGCTGTAGGTGTCTGTGTCACTCTTATGAGGAAGATAGATTTTTCCAAGGCCCATTTCTGTTACAGGATTTAAATTCCTTCTCCACATAAAGTCCAAAATTGATTTTCGACCTTGCACATTGTATTTTTTCTGTTTCTAACTGCTTTTCTCAGTAACACCCAAGTAAGTTATGGTCAGGCCTGAATTTCTCAAGAACTGGGAAACCCCAAGTGCATGTCACCGGCAATTTTTACTCCTTCTTTCATGTCTCTTTCCTGCACTTTGGAAGACAAATTCTATTTGTAGGGGTGGGCTGAGGATCTTTTCCAAATAGTGGAATGGCACTGGACATCTATCTAAGCTAAATTCAAGAAAATCCTAACTCAAAGTCTGTGGTAGAAAAAAAAATACATATCAGTCTTGATTATTTGAACTGTACTATTTGAACTTCCATTTATTTGGAGGGGACATGGAAATGTTACATTCAGGGAAGGTGAGTATAATGAGAAAAAACTGCTCTTATTTGCTTCAGCTGCAGACCCAGATTCCCCTGAAACCAGGGCGAGGTTACTGGGATAGTGGTGTGTAAGCAGGACATTCTGCTAGGCAGAGGAGATCATACATTTCCACTTCAAAACTGGAGTGGAAAAAGACATATAGAATGTCATGAGTAAATAAAGCAGCTCTGGCATGCTGAATGAAAGTTCAATGGCCTTTATTACACATTTATCAAAAATAAGTTAAAGTAAAGTAAAGTAAAAAAATAAGTTTAAGTCTCTCAATATTCCTACCTCCTGGCTGTTCTTTCCTCTTTTATCACATTAGGCCAGATTACTAGGATTTCTTTTTTTTTTTCTCTAAGTTTATATTTTTTAGTAATCTCTATACTCAAAGTGGGGCTTGAACTCACAACCCTAAGATCAAGAGTCACATGCTCCCCCAAAATGAGCCAGCCAGGTGCCCCTAGATTTCTGAGATTTCTTGATGCTTCCAGTTGTAAGGTGGACTGTCCCGGGGAGAAGGACTGGCTTCCCGAGGATCTGGAAGCCAATCTGTTACTCCTCCAGTCCTCTTCCCCTCTGTCAACCATCCCACTCTGTGGCTGTCATATTGCTCAGTTCACTTTCACCAGTCAGAATGGCAGCAGTGGCCGTGTGGCTTGAAAAGGAGGAGGAGAGAGTCAGAGACCAAGTGCTTCTCCCCATCAGCTCAGGTATGCTTAGGGCAGGTCGTCAAAGAAACGAATATTACAGGCAAGTCTGTCCTTTCCTCATGAGCCTGCCTACCAGAGCTCTACTTCTCGAGATAAAAAATAACATTCAGGAGAAAAAGTCTTTAAACATGAGCAAAATTACATCACAAGTGGCATCACAACTCCACAGATTTAAGTGACAGATGGAAGGGCTTCTCTCCCTTACGGGAAGCACCCGATGCATGTAACTATAAGGAACAGTGTTTAGCATTAAATTATCAATTCCTACAGGGCAGAGAACATGTTTACTCATCTTTATATTCCTTCAATGGTTCACAGGACCTGCAGATTAGTTGTTCAACAAAATATGTTACATGAATTTGATTCTTAAAAACAGTAACGTGTAGGCACTGATAAACAAGAGTTATCTCCTGGGTAGTAGAACTAAGGTAATTTTTAATTTTGATTTTGCCTTTTCCATATGTTCCCGATTTTCTCCAGTGAACATGAGTATATTTAGGTAGAAAGCTACCATTAAAAATAAAATTTTGGGGGGCGCCTGTGTGGCTCAGTCAGTTAAGTGTCTGACTGCCTCTGGTCATGATCTCCGGGTCCAGGGATGGAGCCTGCATTGGGCTCAACGTTCAGGAGGGAGTCTGCTTCTTTCTCTCCCTCTGTCACCACCCCCCTCACTCCTGCGTGTGCATGCTCTCTCTCAAATAAAGAAACGAGATCTTTAAAAAAATTAAATTAAAATCAAGTTTTGGGAGGGGTGTCCAGCTGGTGGACTGGTGGAACTTGTGACTTCTGATCTTGGGGTTGTGAGTTCAAACCCCACGTTGGATGTAGAGATTACTTAAGAATAATAATAATAATAATAATAATAATAATAATAATAATAATTTGAGGGAATTGAAAAGGATCAGAAAAGTTAGTCCAATCCCCTCATCCCTTACACATGGAAACAGAGGCTCAGAGAAGCTAAATCACATGCCCAAAGCCAAATAGCTTGCTAGTGGGAAAGCAGAAATAAATAAAACTGGTCATTCGTGTTTCTTAGCTCAGTACTTTCTTCCACTACACCCTTTGCCTTTGCCAAAAAGACGTTTTTAGTGAGACTCTATCTAATGTTTTTAAAAGCCTCTAACCCACTCTAAAGGCAAACTGTGCTGCCCAGTGACCTTATTCCCACAGAAGACATTATTTTAAAGAGTACAAAGCTGAGTGTAGTTTAAAAGCCATTAAGAAAAAAAATCCTCTGCTGTTGCTATAGCAAAACACTTGGCTACTTCCTGATGACAGACAACCTCAAAACAGCCTATGAAATCTGAAATAAAGCATAATATCCATGAGCAGCTCAACAGTAAACATCACCTAGAAAGGAAGGCTTATGCATTAGCTTGCTTCTCAAGAGGTAAAGATGGCTTCAGGGCTGGGAGCTCACCTTCCACCAAACTTTTATAGGTGTATGAACTTCAAATTTTTTATTATAAAAATTTCAAACACACAAAAGGGAACATTAAAATGAATTTCCATGTGACTATTATCAAACTTTGATAATTATTAATTTCTTGGGGGCACCTGGGTGGCTCAATCAGGTAAGCATCTGCCTTCAGCTCAGATCATGATCCCGGGGTCCTGGGATGGAGCCCCACAGGGCTCCCTGCTCAGCAGGGAGTCTGTTTCTCCCTCTACTCCACTCATGCTCTCTCACTTTTCCTCTCTCAAATAAATTATTTTAAAAAATAATTAATTTCTGGCTATATCCCCAGCCACTATTCACCTCTCCATGGCTGATTTTGAAATCGACCCAAACATGTCATCCATAAGTACTTTAGTATGTATTTCTAAAAAGATAAGGATTTTTGTTTTAAATTTTTTAAAAATATTTTATTTATTCATGAGAAACAGAGAGAGAGAGGCAGAGACACAGGCAGAGGGAGAAGCAGGCTCCCTGCAGGTAGCCTGACCTGGGACTCGATCCCAGATCCCAGGATCACACGCCCTGAGCTGAAGGCAGATGCTCAACCACTGACCCACCCAGGCGTCCCAGGACTTTTGTTTTTTAAACATAACCACACAATCATATAATACCTAAAAAATTGCCAAATCCTTATTATAAACAAATATCTCATTTTTTAATTTTCACAATTATCTTGCAACTATTTGATAGGTAATTTAATGAGTCAAGCCCTGGGTGTCATCTCTATTAATCCTTACAATGACACCTAAGGGAAATTAGGTATTATCCTCATTTTCCAGGTGAAACTGAGGCACACAGGGAGGTAAAGTAACTTGCTCAAGGTTGCCCACTAGCAGGTGGCAGAGACAGGGCTTGAACCCAGGTCTATCTGACTCCGCAGTCTGAGTTCCTAACTGCAGCACTATGCGACTACCCCCCTACCATCTCCTTTTGACATGTTCTTTGGCTCCAAAGTACAGGAAAACGTTCAAGGTCTTTCTGAATTTGGTGTATGTTGAGAGCGGAATAGATGGAAACAGACCATCAATTCTTCTCCCCAAGGTCTGGGAGGCTCCGACCCAGAGAACTACAGAAATGCCCTTGGATGCATGAGCTGCCCCAGACTTTGTCTAGAATTATGGGCATCAAGGCCTATCCTGGGGAAGTCCCACTAACCAAAGCCCTTGCCAAGGCCGCTCTGAGCTGCGGGCTCCTGTGGAACAGCCCCCCACCAGCCCTGTTTGATCCGAACATCTTGGATCCCACCAGGAAGAAGATGGATTATCAGAGTACCTGTGAGCCTCAGATGGCAAACTCAAATTGCAGAATTAGAGGTGAGATTAATAAAGGGACTGTTTACAAAGGTATGGGCAGGGTGCAGGGAAACTTCAAGAGGTAGGCATGACCCTGGAAGGAGAGAGTGAGATGGAGAGCCTCTTCACAGGAGCTGAAACCTGGGTTGAAGGATTCAGGAACCAGACATGACTTAACAGGAAGGTTGGGGGGGGGCATATGAGGGGCCGTGGTACTCCGATATCACTCTTCTCCCTCCGACCACTCTCACTGGCCTCCCCACTGGCTGAAGCCAATGGGGAACCAGTTACCAGGTTCATACAAATCAACCTCCCAGGGCTCAGGGCAGAGTGCAGAGGGGGGATCTGGTGCAGCAGGGGAAGCTGCCCGGCACGGAGGGGCTCACAGTCACCTTCCTGAGCCCTGAGCAGTGGCTTCGGTGGACAGATACTCAGCAGTGCCAAGGATTCCAACTCTCCAAACACTTCAACGGGCAGCCCTCTCTGCATGGTTCTCTCCGTCTATGGAGGCTCAGAGTAGTCGGGATGATCAGATCAGGCCACTCCATGGTTTAAAATCCTCCAGCAGTTTCCACCTCATTTAGTATAAAATCCAAAGCCTGTATGATCTGGCTCCTGCCTCCCTCTCTGACCTTATCGCCTGACTCATATGTGCACACATGGGTATCCGTCAAATGAATTAATGTATACATGCAGACATGAGAAACAGGACAGGTTTGTTTCAGCTGAGCTCCACTCCAAAACGCTCATCTCAGCACCCCAAAGTCCTTGGCCAAGACCTTTAGGCTAGTGGCGTTCTTATTACGTCTATTTTAACAGCCTTTTCATAACTACAAAAGTAATTTGTGTTCACTGTAGAAGGTCTGGGACTCCACAAAGAACAAAAATTTGAAGATTAAAATGACGCAGAGATAGCCACTGTCAACACTGTTGTTGTTGGTTTTTTTAAAGATTTTATTTATTTATTCATGAGAGACAGAGAGAGAGAGAGAGGCAGAGACAGGGGCAGAGGGAGAAGCAGGCCCCACGCAGGGAGCCTGACATGGGACTGGATCCCCGGCCTCCAGGACCACACCCTGGGCTGAAGGCGGTGCTAAACCGCTGAGCCACCCAGGCTGCTCAACACTGTTTTTATGCATACGTTTATTATACAAAATTGGAATACTATTCTTGTTTTGTGACCCACTCTTTTAACAATGTGGCATTACTAAGACTGCACTGTATCCAGCGGCACCTGGGTGGCTCAGTTGGTTAAGTGTCTGCCTTCGGCTCATGATCTCAGGGTCCTGAATCCAGCCCCATGTCAGGCTCCCTGCTCAGTGGGGAATCTGCTTCTCCTTTCCCCCCGACCTCTCCTCCCACTTATGCTCTCTCTTAAATAAATTCTCAAAAAAAAAAATATAGAGTACCCTGTATCCCACTATATGCCTAGACAAGGTTGTCACTACTCCCTATACTGTTGGACATTTGTTTCCCCTTTTTGCTTATCATAGAAAACAGTAATAAGCATTCTTACACATCATGTACATTTCCATTATTAAATGCTCCAAATAGATGCCTATAAGTGAAATTGCTTGACAAATGGAAATACAAATGAGAGCATTTGTGTTACCCAATTGCTCTCCAGAGCAAGTGCATCGATTAATATTCCCAGCATCAATACTGAACATTTATCTCCTTTTTCCTTTATTAACCCTGGGTGTCAATATATTTTAAAAATATATACCATGTTGTAACTGTTAGCTATCTATTTCTATCAGCCCGCAGATTTCTTAATTATGTCTTTTCCTTCTGTCTACTTTTGATATGCAGCAGGCACTTGTGAGTGGATGAACGGACAGATGCATGAACAGAGAGATGGACAGACAGAAGGACTGGATGGATAGATGGGATGGGTGAATTTTGTCAAGAAATACTAGGAAAGATACTGAGCCACATGATCAAGTTGTCCTTTTCCAGTTTCTAGGACTCTCCTAACTGATCTGTGTGTTTACCACAGGGACAGTCCTGCATCCCTGGTTAAATTCTGCTGAGCATCCCTTTGCTTTTGATTCTGGAGTATTAGGCTCATATGCCACCAGATCTGGCTCTCACTCCCATTTGGTTCCAGCAGAAGAAGTATTAAAATTACTAATTTTTGCTTACATGATGTTTACCGTCTGAAGTATAACTAATTAATGTTTTAACAGCAGACTAACAAGTTCCAGATTTCCCTTAGCAAAGCAAAAGTGAAAGTAAACACCACACTGGGCTGCTCCACGGAATCTAAACCTACAGCCTGGAGAGATACAATCATGGGGGCCTGCATCTGACCCAGACTTTGTGCTAAGAAAGATTTAGCCCATAAGGCCATTGTAGAGAGCTGCCAGGCACCCATCCACCCCCTGTGTAGACCCCAATCTGTCAGTCCTCAGAAATCCCTATGCATAGGGCCAGGTCCTGTTTGTTAGTCTAGCTCTTGTACTTGGCATTGTCTGACATATAGTAAATACCTATTAAATGTCTAGTGAATAAGGAGACATGAAAAAGAGGGAATATGGGATGAAAAGATTCACAGAAGCCTGGTTATACTTACTGATCAAACATATACTTCATAAATTCTAGAACTCGGATTTTGGACCTGTGCCAGAAACAATCCCATTCACTTTCTCTGTGCTATGCTGTCTTCCAACACTAGAAAAGAAATGTTTAATGTCTACTATATGAGGATTTTTGTTGCAATAATGTGAATCATAGTTTCTTTTTTTTTTTAATCATAGTTTCAATTTTAAAATGCCTTAGTTGAGGTATCTGGTCAGCTCTGTTGGTAGAGCACATGACTCTTGGTCTTGAGGTGGTGAGTTCGAGTCCCGTGTTGGATGTAGAGATTACTTAAAATAAAATCTTTAAAAAATTAAAAAATAAATGCCTTAACCAACTATATTTTACCTAGTGTGAGGATGCCCTCAGCAACATTCCCCTTGACTTATAAATGGCCCCAATATTCTCAAAAGAGATGGAAAAAAAAACAATTGTATCTATCCATAACAAATCAGCAGTAAAATCATAGTTTCCCAGGATGGAAAGGCAGAGAGCAAAATGAATAATAGACTCTTCAATTTGCTTTTTTTTTTTTTTTTATGTACCCTCTGGCTGGAGACAGGAGTTCACTTTAATTACATAAATTAATTAAATTAAGTGCCAATAACAACTTATGTGCAAATACAGCAGAGGAAGCTGTATAAATTACCCATTCATTTATCTGGTGTTGGGTACTCTGGAAATAGAGACAGAAAGTTCCTCCCCATCCTCATGAAGCTTACTGCTAACTGGGGAGATGCATAAGCAATCTACCAGTGTTTAACATGGTAAGAGCTAAGAGAAACCTATGTCCATGGTGTAAACAGCAAATTCTTCATTAGGTTTCTCTAGGAGATGAGAAGTTCTGGCAATAGGAGCTAAGAATGGATTGAAAACAAGTAAGAGGAAGTATGAATGATGTTAGTTGAGAATGTAACACCAGCAGTTACCTATTTACTGAGTGCCTTACTATGAATCAGGCAACTAAAACAACTCAGTGAGGTAGGATCTATTATTATCCCCACATTAGAGAAGAAGAAACTGGAGCTTAGAGATGAAATAATTTACCCAGCTAATAAGTTCCTCAACATGAGAAGAATGAATTGGAAGTCAAGATATGAAACTAGTATATAACAATCGCTGCCCCATATATCACTTGAAAATTAGGTTCACACCTATACTGATTACCTGTGGCTACATAACAAGTTACTCCCAAAACATAGGGGTCTAAGGCAACAAACATTTATATAACAATCTCACAGTTTCTATGGTCAAGATTCAGGAGCATTTTAGCTGGGTTGTTGTAGCTCAGGATCTCTGAGAGTCTGCAATCAAGGTGCTAACTAACTAGGGCTGTGTTCATCTGAGGGCTTGACTGGGGCTGGAAGATGTACTTCCAAGATGACTCACTCACATGGCTGCTGGCAGGACACCTCCACTCCCTTTCCACGCAGGCCTCTCCATAGGGCTGGGCATCCTCATGACACAGGAGGTGGCTTCCCCCAGAACTAGGAATCCAAAAAGGAACAAAACAGAAGCCACGATGCCTTTATGACCGAGGCTCCAAAATCCAACCCCATCACTTTCTCCACCTTCTATTAATTAGAAGTGAGTCAAACTGAGTCAAACACAGCCCATACTCCAGGGGAAGAAAGTCAGTCTCAACCTTGCAAACTACAGAGAATTTGTGTATATATTTTAAAACCATCCCTTTACCTCAGACTGGAAACTAGAATCAATTGCAAGGGCTCAATCCAGAGAAAAAGGTTTGCATTTCAAAGAGTGGGCAGCAAATAAATCAGATCCCAGGTGCTGGGGAAGAAGAAGTCCCTTTTCACGACTCACAGCTCCGCCAAGCACTCCAAGGAGGAGTCAGCCCACTGGGTCACCCACACGTCCTACTGCTTCTGAGGCCCATGCTGCACTCCACGCCATGCGGGCTCCGTTCCGTTTCCACGGGGGCAGGTGGCATAGGTGTCACTGTCCCCTGTACTCTGCTCACTCTCTGTGCAGGGCAATAAAGTCCTCCTCCCAAACCTCAAAAAAAAAAAAAAAAAAAAAAGTCAAGCCAGTGATTTCCAGGAGGAAATCACTCCCATGGCTAGGAGTTTGCTCACATCCATGAAGTGACTAAGTGTGATTATCTCAGAAGAAGGGGCTGGGGACTCTGTAAAAGTCATAGTTTTAGAAACAAAAATATGAAGTGAAAAACACTCTGTTACTACTTTCTTTTGGTTTTCCCTCTTACTGAGCACAAGTTCTTTTGAAAATACCAATTTGGGGATCCCTGGGTGGCGCAGCGGTTTGGCGCCTGCCTTTGGCCCAGGGCGCGATCCTGGAGACCCGGGATCGAATCCCACATCGGGCTCCCGGCGCATGGAGCCTGCTTCTCCCTCCGCCTGTGTCTCTGCCTCTCTCTTTCTCTCTGTATGACTATCATAAATAAATAAAGATTAAAAAAAAAAAAAAAAAAATGAAAATACCAATTTGCGGGGCGCTGGTGGCTCAGTCAGTTAAGCATCTAACTTGGCTCAGGTCATGATCTCAGGGCCCTGGGACTGAACCCTGTGGCAGGGTCCCTGCTCAGCAGGAAGTCTGCTTCTCCCTCTGCCTCTCCCCTCACTCAGGCTGTCTCTCTCTCAAATAAATAAATAAAATATTTTTTTAAAAAAAGAAGAAGAAAAAAATGCCAATTTGCTGCTCAGATGTGCTTTAAGAAAGGGGTTTGGGCTGGAAGGAAAGGCGGGGATAGGCTCTCCAGTGTGCCAGAGGAGGGAAGTGGCCACAGGGATCGAAGGGAAGGTGACCAAGAGGGGCGAGGAGAACAGGGTCCCTCAGTAAGCTGCTCCTGCCAGACTCCTCCAGGGCTCTCCTTGGCATGCCTCAGACTTCTGAACATTCTGTGCTCTGTTCAAAAGAGGGAGGCTCCTCCTTCTCAAGAGCATAAAGGGACTGAATGAACACAATCCTCCTAGCACAGAAAGCCATTCATTGGACTTTACCAGCACAAAACACAGAGTATGACATGGTCTTCACGTTTTGCAGGCAGGGTTTGCACTGTGGAGTTAAAAGAACAGGGGATGCAGAGCCAGGAGACAGTCTGGCGTCATGGCTACAAGGACAATGTGGCCGTTGGACCTGGGTTCAAATTCCAGTACCATCTCTTACTGGCGTGACACTGTGGGGAAGTTCATCTTTCTCAAATCTGGTTTCTTCTTTGTAAAGATGGGAGTACTATTAAGTTCCTCATGGGGCTGTGGGGCTTAATGAGAAATCGAAGAGCTTAACGAGTGTCAGCTATTATCAGTGCAGGGACAAAGACACGATGCTGACCTTTAGGAATAAAGATGGAGAACATCTGTTCATTTTCTGCAACCCAATGTGCAGTTCATAAGTGATCCTCTCGAGCACTGTTCAAAGGACAAAGGGTGAGCCATGTACCTCCTCTCCCTCCTCGACCTCTCTGCCCTGCCATCTCTTTGCTCTCCAGGGTGAGGGGAGGGCCCCCACTGCACTGAGCTGGCATGGAAAAACACACGGAGCTGCCATCACCTGAACACCAGCAGCACTTCCGGACGTGCTAAGTCGTGCAAGGAGCTATAGCACTGATTTCCTACGGTCCTTCCATTCCCATCTTTGTCACACCTGGGGTTTTTTGGTTCGGCAATAGCCCATAAAACAGCAGCCTTCCTACATCCCAAAAATTAGGTCCAGAGGTGCCACAATGGGCCTCCTGGAAATCTAGAGAAAGGGGCCCCGGGACAGGTGTAAAGGTTGGTGAGGACCGTCTCTGGAGCAAAGGGTGGGAAATCACTCCCACAGGGCTATTATCAACGAGGTCTCATATCACAAGCCACAGAGCAGTATCACCTCATGACCGGGAGGGCTGCGTGCTTGTGGCCAACAGCACTATGCCAAGGCCTTTACGAAGAAGAAAACAATTACATAGGTATTATAAGGCATTTACAAAGAAGTGGATGAAAGAGTAAGTGCCACTTCCCACGCTACACGACCAAGTGTGAATAGGTTAGATGGCCATACGGATCTCCCGCTCCCACGCCCCACTGGGGATGGAGATGAGCTAATGCCCAGGTTGGCCAGCACAGTGAGGTCAGAAACAGGCTGAAATTCCCCTTCCAGATTTAGCTTTTTAATATTTTCCACATCTCATCAGGGAAATACTCCTTGGTGT
Source organism: Vulpes lagopus (assembly GCF_018345385.1). NCBI lineage: Eukaryota > Metazoa > Chordata > Mammalia > Carnivora > Canidae > Vulpes > Vulpes lagopus. The sequence goes on along the minus strand of NC_054846.1, from coordinate 29,446,575 downwards.
TTCTAAATACCTTGCCAACACAACGGGTAACTTTCGGTCCACGCAGCCTTACTCAGTTAATAACCGAAACACTTTCCTAAAAGCAGGCAAGCTCAACTTTATTAAGGGTCAATATGCATATATAAAACCTTCATAAACTATCCATGGCTCTCTGGAGCTTAAATGGGACTTTCAGAGAACAGTATGAGGGACTTAGCACTTAATTACAAACCCTGCAAGAAAATCAATTTATTCTGGATTCTTGGAAGAAAAATGGTGTTGCTATTTACTTCTAATAATAAAACTGCTCAGCATCTTGAGACTGTCTCCTGCCTTCACTGGACACACTGGCAGCTACACATGATTGTACATCCATGAGGCCTCTGGGGCTGATTCTGGGCCACCAGCCTCCGGTCCTTACCAAGCAGCAGGAATATTTGAAGTTCTCTGTGCAATATTTTCTACAGAACCATAACAGCAACAACACCCAACACTTACAGATGCCTTCCTATGTGCCAGGTACTATTCTTAGTATTTATGAGTATTACAACTTTTCAAAATTTTCACGACTCTCCTGAAGGGTAAGTAAGTTCCAATATAATCCCTGTATTTTACAAATGCAGACACTGAGGCACGGGCAAGATTAATAAGGAACTTGCCCAAGGTCCTACAATGGATAAATCTGTAGAACTAGGATCCAAGCCCACGGCCTGGTCTCATAGGCTGTGCACCTACCACTATGTTATTCAAACAGGCTTGCTGCATTCCGTATGTCTTCTGGGGGTTTCTCATGACATTGGAGGATGAAGTTCCTCTCCCCCTTGTTGGTATCCTAGCAAAACACTAGCCTAGCATTCAATGGTGACCATCAAATACTCAATGTCCAAATCTCAGGGGTTTCTACATGAGAGGACTGATATTTCATGCTTTAAAAAAAAAAAGAAACTTAACACTGACTTTCTTAGATTTCTCACCCCAGGTGTTATAGTCTAGTGATGATCAAAACTTCATTTTCCTTAAGAAAGCAGAATAAAATAGTAGAACATGGGTTTTGAAAACAAAGAGATTTCAACTGTCCTTCTACAAGCTCTGGATGAATGACCTTGGACAAGTTATTTAACATCTTGGAGTCTTAGATTCCTAGCCTATAAACTGTGAGTAACCACGTTTACCTTTAATATTATTATGAGAAACAAAGGATAGAAAGTACTTTTATAAGCAATAAAGAGTAACTGGCTCAGGTTCTTTCCTGGTCTAAAAATCCCTAACTATTTAGCATTATTGCTTAGGTGCTTATATATCTCCAAGGAAGAGAAGGTTTAGGTTTGCTGGCTTAATTCATTCTAAATTATGTCCCTTGGGCATGGAAAATCAACAAACAACTTTTGATTACCTACCAGTTAGGCAGCCCTGCTCTAAGGCCAAGGAATTTACATTCCAGGGATCAAGAAGATACATGTGCATGGAAAGATAACCAAGTGTTCCAGGAAGTAAACAACTGGAGAGGAAACTAACAGAAGAGACACTTCACACTGAACCCTGTGTGAGGTTAGAGGAGAGAAATTTTTAGGAAAGAACGGACTGGAACAGGCAGAGAAGATGGAAAAAAAAAATCCAGGAAGGGCTAAGAGAAAAAGAAAGAAAGAGAGAGAACAGCAAGGTCTAAGATATAAAGATTGAACATGACCAAATATATCCAGTCAATAGTGAGACAGGTGTCTGGGCAGCAGAGTTTATGGCAACAAGTCAGGATTAAATAATTAATTGTTGGTGGACACATTATCATTGCATTTTGCTAAACCATTTACCAAGTGCTTTACATGTGTGACCCTATTTTATCTTTAAAAGGGTTGTGCAAATAAATAAATAAATAAATAAATAAAAGGGCTGTGCATTTTAACTACTTTGCAGTTGAGAAAGCACACTCAGAGAGACACAGATTCACATTATTTCCACATTTGATCCTCATATATAATTCTGAGAGATAGGGCACTCCTTATCTCCATTTCAGAAATAGGTAAATTAAGGCTCAGAGAGTCCAGTGATCGATGCCAGGTGGTTCTCAACACTAAAACTAAATAAAGGTCCACCATCTTCTTTTTATAATTAGAATTTATAATGCCACTTTTATTAATCTGAAATAAAACTCATAAATAATGTAATACCCCTAACTGTAACAACTATAACCTCTCCCACGAACATCAAAGTACTGCCCACCAGGGGATAAGATTCCTTACATTAAGACTCATGCTAAGTCAAAGGCAGGGCAGGTCTCAAACTCAGATATCTGGACTTTCAGAGCAAGACCCTTTGTCTTCGAAAAGGTGGGATGTGCCGAGAGCAGAGGACACAGACCACCAGAGCTGCGGATGGGAATGCTGGATATCCACGTGGTCAGGCCTTCAGCTTCTTGCATCTCTCAGAATTGAGATGATGGTGACAACAGCAAGCACATCCACTCACCTCCCCAGTTGTTTAATCTATAAAACTCAACCTGCTGGAAATTAAACCTCTGTCTTCAACTCAGTTTGGATAAATACCCTACATCCTACTCCTAACAGTAACAGCTAAAAAACACAGCAACTTGAGAAGAATCACTTACATTCTTCATGGCCAACTCAAATCATGCTATAGCACGAAACAAGATGTTAGGCAACAAGATGTTTGTTTTAAAAGTGTGTGCATGGCTCTGGGCTCGGGATTAGGTTTATCTTTCTCTTGGTTAAACCACCTGACAGAGCTGAAGTCTTTGATCTATCCTGCCAACAAAACCAGAAAGTCATCCAGAGCTCACATTCCACAGGTGCCTTTGGGAGATTCTGGACAAATTTTATGCACGAATTGTCAGGAAGAAAATCCAAATGTTATTTTCCTTCTCACAGTTTAATTTTGTGTTTTAAGCATGTTGGCATGCTTATAAACCTATGTCATGATCAAAGAGTAAGCAGCATGCATCTCTCTCAGTAGGTGCATACATTCTTTTAGCAGACATGAAAAACAAAGCTATCACATAGAAACTACTTTTCTATGGCTTACATCCTTAGGTTCTGTCTTCCCACAATTATTCTTTCAGATGATTACTAGGCACCTACACATCACAAGGCACATAACAGGTTTAAAGCAGGCACTGGTGGTCTTCCCAGGATCCCATGATCTGAGGAAGACAATGAACCAGGTACCTGGGCACAAGAAAGTCCTGTGTGAGGGGGGGATTGTAAGGGCAACGGGAGCGAAGAAGAGTTAAAGCAGAGTCCAATCAACATTTGGCCATGCTTCAGGCACGGTGTGGATAAATAAAATTTACACATAATTCCAAATTTAAATGAACAGATAAAACCTTTTCAAAAGATTAACAGGTAAATCTCTCTCGATTAGCCTTAACCTACCTACTGGTAGTCTAACACCAACTGAGGAAGAGAATCATGCACAAAAAGGAGATGATTCTAGGTGGGAAGGGTAGACACGCAGCGATATGGGTGCACACTGCCTGGCCTTACAAAGTCTGAGGCAGAAAGACTGACATGCCAAGGGAAAGACAGAACAAAAATATCTTTTTTTTTTAGAACAAAAATATCTTTAAGGCTTTTAAAGTTCTCTGATGCAAAGCTCAATTGCATTAATTCTGTCTCTATTTGTAAAAGAAAAAAATTGCTACATTTTTTAGGAAATGGATAAATATTGCCAAAAATTTGTTTCACTTCTTACAACCTTAGGACGCAAACTATTTTTCTTTTTTCCACATATTTTCAATGGCAAGCTAACTAATTTATCTTCAAAAAAAGGTAGAGCATTCTATTTTACAGAGGATGAGAAAAGGACTACATTTTAGTTTTTTAAAGATTTTTTATTTTTTTTGAGAGAGAAAGAGGGCATGTGGGGGGTGGTGGGCACAGAAAGAGAACCCCAAAAGCAGGCTCCATGCCCAGCACAGAGCCCAACATGGGGCTTGATCCCCTGAACCCAAGATCATGACTTAGGTTCAAACCAAGAGTCAGACACATATCCGACTGTGCCACTCAGGCACCCCAGGACTACATTAATGATACGACAACGTCTTCATCCTGTGAAATGCTAGGATATTGCCACTGAAGGTTTTTAACAGCTTTTTTGAGATGTTACTTACATGCCATAAAGTTTACCCATTTAAAAAAGATTTTAATTATTTGACAGAAAGAGAGCACAAGTACACAGAGCAGCAGGCAGAGGGAGAGGGAGAAGCAGGCTCCTTGATGAGCAGGGAGCCTAACATGGAGCTTGATGCCAGGACCCCAGGATCATGAACTGAGCCAAAGGCAGATGCTTAACCGACTGAGCCACCCAGGGGCCCCTAAAGTTTACACATTTAAAGTATACAACTCGGGATCCCTGGGTGGTGCAGCGGTTTAGCGCCTGCCTTTGGCCCAGGGCGCGATCCTGGAGACCCGGGATCGAATCCCACGTTGGGCTCCCGGTACATGGAGCCTGCTTCTCCCTCTGCCTATGCCTTTGCCTCTCTCTCCCTCTCTCTCTCTCTGTGACTATCATAAATAAATAAAAATAAAAAAAAATATACAACTCAATAATTTTAGTATATTAGTATATTACAACCATTGCCATAATCTAATTTTAGAATATCTTCATCATTCCCACATGAATTCTTAATACAGATTAGCAGTTACTCTCCATTCTCCCCTAAGACCTGCCCCCTCCCCCCACCCTAGGTAGTTAATTATTTATCTACTTCCTGTCTCTACAGATTTTCCTATTCTGGACATTTCATATAAATGGAATCATATACTATGTGATCATTTTTTTGTTGTTTTTTAAGATTTTATTTATTTATTCGTGAGAGGCAGAGACATAGGCAGAGGGAGAAGCAGGCTCCCTGTGAGGAGCCCAATGTGGAACTTGATCCAGGACTCTGGGATCATGACCTGAGCTGGAGGCAGATGCTCAACCACTGACCCACCCAGGCATCCCGTATGTGGTCTTTTTGACTGGCTTCTTTCACTTAGCATGTTTCTGAGGTTCATCCAGGTTATAGCATGTATCAGTATTTCACCCTTTTGATTGCCAAATAATATTCCATTATATGAATATACCTCATTCTGTTTATCAGTTGAAGGATGCTGGGCTATTCTCAATTTTTAACTATTATTAATAATATTGCTATAAACATTTTTGAGCAAGTTTTTATATGGACATCTTTCATTTCCCTTGCATATATACCATGTAGGAGTGGAACTGCTGGGTTATATGGTAACTTTATGGTTAGCATTTTGATGAAGTGCCAAACTGTACTCCAAAGTGGCTGTACGATTTTGCATTCCCACCAGCAGTACATGAGAGCTCCAATTTCTCCATATCCTTGCCAACACTTGTTATAGTCCATCTTTTTTTATTATAGTCATCCTAGGGGATGTAAAGTGGTATCTCATGTGGTTTTTACCTATATGCCATTAACTAATTGTGTTGAGCATTTCTTCATGCACTTATTGGCCACCATTTCTATATCTTCAAAGAAATGTCCACATAAGTCCTCTGCCCATTTTTAATTGGGTTATTTGGGTTTTTTTGTTGTTGTTATTGTTGGGTTGTAAGAGTTCTTCATATATCCTGGAAACAAGTCACTGAGATAATGTGATTCACAAATTTTCCTCCCACTCTGAGTTGTCTTTTCATATGTTTTTGATGGTGTCCTCTGAAGCACAAATTTTTAGAAAAATATTTTACTTACTTATTTGAAAGAGAAAGAGAGAGGATGACAAGAGAGTGAACATGAGTAGGGGGAAGAGCAGAGGGAGAGAAAGAAGCAGACTCCCCTCTGAACAGGGAGCCTGACATGGGACTCGATCCCAGGACCCTGGGGATAGAGCTCAGCAGTTTGGGAAGATGAAGAGTCCTGCAGATGGATGGTGGGGCAAGAGCTGTACAACAATGTCACCGTACTTAATGCCACTGAACTGCACACTTTAAAAATAGTTAAAATAGTAAAACAAAAACAAAAACTCCACGGGCAGCAGTTGGTTAGTTTCCCATCTTTGAATTTTGGTTTCATCACCTCACTCTTTCCTGGCAGCTCTGATGTCAATAGGTAAGATGGGCCCACAGCACAAAAAAGGCTCCAACAGTGTAACAACAAGCAGCCTTCTGAGTTAAATGAGACAGCAAATGGGAAAGCCAGTTCCTTATTTGAGGAGAGTTTTATACAACATGAACATTGGGGATTCGAACAGGCCGATAATAAGGACGCTGCACCGCAGAGGAACTGGCAGATTAGGAATAATTTTCAATCCCCTGCACGGGATTCGATCTAACTCAACCTTTCTGAATGAGAATTCGGTAAAGGTTGCATTGGACAACAATGCAACCAGTCTGACTACCTGGGAGGCTCTTGTTTCTTCCCTCTGACACAATAACACATTTCTCAACTCTGTCAAAAGCCCGAACCACTTATTTATCCATTAAATATGCTTATTTATCCATTAAATATGAAAAGAAGATAATTATGCAATTTGGGATCCAGACATCATTTTTCTGAATGAGTTTATGCATATGCTTGTTTACAGCGATCTCATTTTTCTCCTGACTGCATGTGAAAGATCATTGCAGTCTAATAGTACACAAATGTAGTCATACTGTGAAATCATTAACCGCAGAGCTGTCCTGCTGAGAAGTAAGAGGAAATGTCACATATGACCAAAGGCTAAATTATCTACCAAATCAAGTCTTTGAAAATTACAGACACATTTAGTAGGCGCAAGACTACACCAGAGTAAGAAAAAGTTCTAGTAAAGTGACTATGAGAATAATCTATGCTAAAAAGAGCTTCAAAAATAGCAGCAAAAAACATCTTTTGGGCAGCAACAGTTCATTTAATAACAAATACTTATTAAGCATCTACTATATGCCAGGCACCACGCTAGGTTTTAGAAGTATGATAAAGAGTAAGACTCAGTCCCACCACAGGACCTCAGTGTCTAACATGGGAGACAAATAAGCAACATAAGATGTGATAAATGCAATGACAAAAGATGCACAAGGTGTTATGATGGCAACAGGATCATGGAATGGCATGGAGAAATGAAGGAAGGCTTGCTGGAGGGGAGAACTTAGGGTGCACAGAAGTAGTTAGGCCAAGAAGGCAGAGAGAGGGCTGGTGCTCCTAGGAGAGAGAACAGCAGGTGCAAGGAGACGGCTTAGCGACTACCAGGTAAGACACTGGGCTCTGGAGTCAGGAAGACCCAGGATGCAGTGCCACTCCACCACTTGTTAAATGAGTGACCCAACAAGTTAATCTTTTCCAGCTTCAATTTTTTTATCTGTAAAATGGCGATAGCAAACTGTAGCTCCTTACAGAGAACTAAATGAGGCAAGCACAGAAGGAAAGCTTAATAAACAATAGCCATTATCATCAAGATGATTTTAACAGAAAGGTGTATAATAAGAATTGAGAAAAGCATTTGACCCTTGCAATTTGCTTTGGATTTGATCTTCAACTTTCAGCCTTACCACAATATATTCATGTCCAATAAAAGATGATGTCAGGGGCATGTAAACCGATGTAACTTCTTTTATATAAACACAGATGTTACAGTTCGGGTTACGTTCATTTGTGAGTAAGAGAAACCTAAAGTAGGATTTAAACAAAGTTAAAACACATTTCTTTTGTGTGTGAAAGTCCAGGGGCAGGTAGCATGTGCCAAGTATGCCAGCTCTGGCCCATAAAATCCCCACAAAAGCAAAAGTCCTCCAGTATACTGTTCCTACATCCTTCGAGTATGGCCTTTAGTCTCATGATCCAATATGGTGGCTAGAGCTCTAATTACCCTGTGTTCCAGGCAGAGGGTGGAGCAAGGGATAAACAAGAAAGAGAAGGTAAAAGGTACATACCATTTTTTCAAAAAGATCCTAGAAGGTCACAAATAAACCATCCACTCATGTTCTATCAGCCAGAACTAGTTACCTAGCATCCTCTGTGGCAAGGAAGGCGGAGAGACATAGTCATTATTCTGGATGGCTATGTGCCCAGTGAAAATTTGTGGGTTCTCATTTTTTAAAAGATTTTATTTGTTTATTTGAGAGAGAAAGCACGAGCAGGAGGGGTAAAGGCAGAGGGAGAAAGAATCTCAAGCAAACTCCACTCTGAGTGCAGAGCCTGACGCAGGGCTCAATCTCATGACTCTGAGATCACAACCTTGGCTGAACCCAAGAGTTGGATGATCAACTGACTGCCCCACCCAGTGCCCCTAAAACTTGTGGGTTCTGAAAAGAAGAGAATGAATGTCTAACATAGCCATCAGTTCCTGCCACAACATTCAATATACTAGAAACTGAAAATACAATAAATGGATATTTTAAAAGGAGGGCATCACTGATGTCACTAAGTGCTAATTATGAGAAATTTGCAGAACTCTGGCTGCCAGGATAGCCAAGAATAACAGGAGAACTGGGTGCACAGAGGTGAGCCACAAAGGGGATGAAAAAGGCTGCCCATAAGTTACTTGGAGATGAGCTTGTAAGAGCTCAGTGGCTCATTTCCTTTCCTTTGTAGGTAAGAATGTGAAAGCAAATTAACTGATGCTTTCAGAAAGCAATACAACAGTAAACACAGGCATATTATTTGATCTAATAAACTCATTTCTTATACTTTCTTCAACAATGAAACAAACCATATGCACATATGTTTGCTGAAGGATATTCACTGAGAAAACATATACTTTACTATAGGATTGAATTACTATACAAAACACTGTATTGTATTATACAGCCATCAAAAATAAAAAGCATGTTCAAACTAAAACTGTCTTATGAAGCAAACAAACTTTTTTATTATAATTAGATACACATTAAATGTATACAGTTGTAGACATGAATTTAACTTTTTTTAACACTGCTGACTGATTAGGGGCTCCAATCCCCAGACCAATGAAAAGCTAGGTGGGCTTTATGTAAAGTTATAGGAATTTTAAAAATATAAATAATTTTCTGTTCTGTGTTCCCAAAGAATAAAAAAAATTCATCAACAGATACAAACTTAGTTAATATCACATAACGTGGGACACCTGGGTGGCTCAGTGGTTAAGCGTCTGCTTTCAGCTCAGGATGTGACCCTGAGGTCCTGGGATCAAGTCCCACATCAGGCTCCCCATGGGGAGCCTGCTTCTCCCTCTGCCTGTGTCTCTGCCTCTTTCTCTGTGTCTTTCATGAATAAATAAATAAAATCTTTTAAAAAAATGACATAACATGTATGACTTTAACCATAACTATAATCAGCTACAAAGCTGACTGTTCTGAATTTACCTCCTGTACTTCTCTGTATCTCCCGATGGAACAAATAATGAGTAGATTACTGACAAAATGGAGACTACAAAAGCAAAGGAGTAATTATAACAAAGAAACGACAGGACAGATGTAAACTGAATGATCAAAATCTAATCCTCACCTCCAGAATAACAATAATTAAAACTACAATCTTTTAGAAAAGGTTAACCTCTTCTGAAAAATTCGCTCTCTTCTTTCCTGAAAAAAAAAAAAAAAAAGCTCTCTTCTTCCAAAAGTTTATGTGCTTTATCATGATTCTCTTTTTGTTGTGGCTGCCAAGAAGCTCCCCATAAAAAATCAATCAAAATACCAACCTTAGCACTATGGACAGACAGTATCTTGCATTCTCTTCTTTTCCTTGGTTCTGATTTTCAATTTCTAGATCCACTCCATTAATGTCATTATTATACATCTGTTGAAAGTCACTTCAATTTTCTTTTTTAAAGGAGTAGCATAAGTCAAATAAAACTCTCTAGTATCTCTTCTATTCCATCAAAAATAGAATATAGTTTCGTTCTTCCTAAGTGAGCTTCTGAGAACTATCCATTGTTCAAAGCTCTTATGGTATCCACTTCTTTTACTGGCCTAATTTGGTATTCAAAGGCCACAGCAAAAGTTTTATTCATTATAGAACAGACACTGCTTGACTTGGCCATGCCAGCTGCCGCCTTCATGATCTCCTTGAAGAGACATTCTGCCTAAAACACAAACACCATGTTTCATCCTGACACAGCGCCTGTGGTTAGAAAGTGATTGCAATCATTTTCTCAATAGAAAAAGTACATTCTATTGTAATTCTCCATCACTGATATTTCAAACCATCTAATATATGCCCCTTTAAACACTGAACTAGCTGCCTTGGTAAAGACTGTTGATTTTTATCCTGCATAAATTCTACAAGATAGAGAACAAAGGGAAAAATACCAGGAGATTCAATAGTCTCTCTGGTTTTATTTAAAGGGAAAATTATTCTTTTCTCTCTACAAGGGCATCTTCTTTTTCACCTCCTGTCTTTATCACTATTTCATGTTTTGAAAATCATATAAGATACAGATAATCCCAAACCCAGCAAAACACAAGAAGGTTCTTACGAAAATCAAAAATTCCTGTAGCACATAGGCAGGACTCCTATACACTGTTTGGTGGCATGTACATTTATTAATTCTTTCAGTTCTATTTATCAAGCACCTACTATGTGTCAGGCAGTAGGTAAGATAGACTCTGTCTGCCCTTTGCCCACACAATGTCATTTTGGGGAACACAGAAACGTTTGCTGAGTTGATTTTCTGCTTATACTACAGTATGGTTGTACAGGTTGGTTGTTGTTGTTGTTGTTGTTTTAATTTATGATAGTCACAGAGAGAGAGAGAGGCAGAGACACAGGCAGAGGGAGAAGCAGGCTCCATGCACTGGGAGCCCGATGTGGGATTCGATCCCGGGTCTCCAGGATCGCACCCCGGGCCAAAGGCAGGCGCCAAACCGCTACGCCACCTAGGGATCCCGGTTGTTGTTGTTTTTTTAAGATTTCTTATTAGAGGGAGCATGTGCACTGAGTAGGGGGAGGAACAGAGGGGGAGCAAAAGAATCTCAAGCAGACTCCCCACTGAGCGTGGGGTCCAAGACAGGGCTCCATCTGACAACTTGAGATCATGATCTGAGACAAAGCCAAGAGTCAGAAACTTAACCAACTGAGACAGCCAGGCACCTCCTAGTACAAGTTTTTGAGGGTTCTTGTACCTCATGCCTCTTCAGTGTTCTCAGGCAACTGGAGTCTCCTCCAGCACCTAGACCTCCTCTGTGAATTCATGACGGGCACAGCAGCAACTCTTGGGGCACTGCTCAAGTACCACTGGCCTGCAGCAGTTATGAAATAATACTTATTTTATACCAATCAGTTGGTAAATATTTTTTAACAGCATCCTCTGTTTGCTCTGCCTAATTTTAGGTTTGGTCCACAAATCCAACAATGCAGGCTCATTTGCCCACCTCACCCATTTCTTCCCATCTTCTCATGTCACCTTTGCCCTTACCTGCACACAGCAAGCTCTGTAGGAAACCAAAGACTCCCTCTTCATCTCCCTCAAGATGATCAGATCTGTTTCTCCATTCTACTATAAATGACAAAGACCAGCCAGGGTGTTCACCCATCCTCACAAGATGATGTGTAAAATATCCACTTTGCCAGTAGCATCAAGCAAGTTAAGAGCATCTTTTTCTCTTATTAATTTGGAATCATCTCAAGGACTCCGCTTAAAGCAAAAATATGCCACAAAGAAAATACAACTCTAGGTAACTAGATAATCCACACCGGGGTTTGAAAATAATTAAAACCAGTAACTAGAACTTCACTCCAGCAGAATCCCAAACTAGGGCACTAGAGGGTGAGAGTGACAGATGCAAATTCCAAGGAACTGCTCCAAATGCTTATGCAAAGCAGTGGCCTTTCATGCTTTGATGGTAACGCACTCATTTCTCCAACTTCTCGCACAGTAAATCCAAGTGTAGTTTAATGATGGCAACTGGATTGAAAAGTATTTGGGAGCTGAAAATAGAGACTTTGCCTCATTATAATAATCTTCTACCAGAAATATTTGTTGTGTAAAACTCCCTACTCCCTGGGCACCTGTTTAAAGGAATAGCCATTTACGATTTTAAGGGTATAATCATTAACAGTATTTAAGCTATGAATGCTAATAAGCCTATAAAAAACAAATACATTTGTATTTATTTAAATTTTTAAATTTTGATCAGGGACTCGAGTGAATGAATCCTATTTCAGGCAAATAAAATGTGGGAGCAATAAATTCAAATTACAAGTCCATTCTGCTTACCTGATTTCCTTCTAATGCCACTTTTTTCTGTCCTTTCTTCCTTCCCACTCTTTCTCCAAAATCAGGCACCCCACCATGCCTTGTATAATGTCTTCTAAGAGACAGATGTACACAGCTAACAACATCCTAAATGGGGAAAAATTGAGAGCTTTTCCTCTCTGGTCAGGAACAAGACACTTTTATTCAACATAGTCATGCAAGGGCTATGTTGAATAAACATAGCAATCAGATAACAAAAAGAAATAAAAGGCATTCAAATCAGCAAGGAAGAAGTAAAAATTTCACTATTTACAGATGACATGATAGTTTATATAGAAAACCCAAGAGATTCCACGAAAAAACTGCTAGAATTGATAAATGAATTCGGTAAAGTCACAGGATATAAAATCAATATACAGAAATCTGTTGCATTTCTATACACCAAAAATGAAGCAGCAGAAAGAGAAATTAAGGAATCAATCTCATTGATTCAACTGCACCAAAAACAGTAAGATATCTAGGAGTAAACCTAACCAAAGAGGTAAAAGACCTATACTCTGAAAATTAGAAACCCTGATGAAAGAAACTGAAGATGACACAAAGAAATAGAAAGACACTGCATGCTCATGGATTGGAAGAATAAATATTGTTAAAGCAATATTTGGGGCACCTGGGTGGCTCAGTGGTTGAGCATCTGCCTTAGGCTCAAGTCCCAGGGTCAAGTCCTGCATCGGGCTCCCTGCATGGAGCCTGCTTCTCCTCCCTCTGCCTGTGTCTCTGCCTCTCTCTGTGTCACTTGTAAATAAATAAATAAAACCTTTAAAAAAGATTTTACCATTCAAAGCAACCTACACATTTAATGTGATCCCTGTATCAGAATATCACTCACATTGTTCACAGAGCTAGAACAATCTTAAAATTTGTATGGAACCACAAAGGACCCCAAGTAGTCAAAGCAACCTTGAAAAAGAAAAATAACAGGCATCACATTCTCTGACTTCAAGTTACATTACAAAGTTGTAGTGATCAAAACAACATGGTACTGACGTAAAAATAGACAGATCAATGGAACAGATTAGAAAAAACAGAAATGAACCCATAATTATATGGTCACATTAATCTTTCACAAAGCAGGAATACCAATGGGGAAAAGACAGTCTCTTCAACAAATGATGTTGGGAAAACTGGACAGGAACATTCAAAAGAATGAAACTAAACCACTTTCTTACAACACACACAAAAATAAATTCAAAATGGATTACAGACCTAAATGTGAGACAGGAAACCATCAAAATCCTAGAGGAGAACACAGGCAGTAACCTCTTTGTCACTGACTATAGCAATATATATATGGATATGTCTCCTGAGGCAAGGGAAACAAAAGCAAAAATAAACTATTGAGACTACACCAAAATAAAAATCTTCTGCATGGCAAAGCAAATAAAATGAAAAGGTAACCTTTGGAATGGGAGAAGATATTTGCAAGTGATCATGTGATAAAGCGTTAGTATCCAAAATATATAAGGAACGTATACAGCTCAACACCCAAAAGACAAATAATCTGATTAAAAATGCAGAGGATCTGAATAGACATTTCTCCAATGAAGACATATAGTCAATAGACACAAGAAAAATGCTCAACATTGCTTATCATCAGGGAAATGCAAATCAAAACCACAATGAGCTATCACCTCACACTACCTCTCATAGTAGCTAAAATCAACAACATAAGAAACAACAGGTATAAGGATGGTGAGAAAGGGAAACCCTCTTGCAATGCTGGTGGGAACGCGAACTGGTGTAGCCACTCTGGAAATCAGTATGATTCCTCAAAAAGTTAAAAACAGAACAACCGTACAATCCAGCAATTACACTACTCGGTATTTACCCAAAGAACCTACAAAAATACTAATTCAAAGGGATACATACATCCCAATGTTTATAGCAGCATTATCTCCAAGAGCCAAATTATGGAAACAGCCCAAATATCCACTCTTGATGAATGGATAAAGAAGGCAATAGAGTATTACTCAGCCATAAACAAGAATGAAATCTTGACATTTGCAATGACATGGATGGGGCTACAGAGCATTATGCTAAACAAAATAAGCCAGAGAAAGACAAATACCATATGATTTTACTCATATGCAGAATTTAAGAAACAAAATAGAAATGAGTGTGGAAAAAGGCAAACCAAGAAATGCACTCTTAAATATAGAAAACAACTGACGGTTGCCTTTAGGGGGGCATGGGGGCAATAGGTGATGGGGATGAAGGAGTACACTTGTGATGAGCTCCAGGTGATGAGTGGAAGTGTTGAATCACAATATTGCACTCTTCAAACTAATATTACACCATATGTTATCTATACTGGAATTGAGGATCCAAGAATATGACCCAAAGGTGAAATAAACATTAGCTTTGTGCCAAAAAAGTTGGAACTTAAATAGTTTTAAATAAACTGGTATTTAAATTACTTTAAATAAATGAGACGGGGTATACCGAAGAAGCAAAGGGACAAAATCCTTCAACATTTCTTCTCCTCTGCCTTCCCTACAGTCTGACTAGCCCATGGAGGTGGGGTGATGGTGGTGGTAATGACGGTAGCAACTACAATTATGTATCTACTATGCTCCAGATGTATTAAGAATCTATTCTAACTCCCATAAAAACCCAATAAGGAATAAATACTTTTAAAATCACTTTTTTGGGAGTGCCTGAATGGCTCAGTCAGTTAAGCACCTGCCTTTGGCTCAGGTCATGAGCCCTGTGTCTGGGGCTAAGCAGGGAGCCTGCTTCTCCCTCTTCTCCCCACTCCTGCTCTTTCTCTCTCAAGTAAGTATTTGTTTAAATAAATAAGATAAAATGAAATCAATTTTTGACTACAAGTAACAGAAAACATGGCTAATAGTAACTTGCACCAAATGGGAATCTATTTCCCTTGTGTAAAAAGAAATCTGGATGTAACTCCAGGGATGCTTAGGGAACATGCTTAGGACATAGGGTTGATATGCCTGTAACTTCCCTGGTCTTCCCCCTCATAGTCAGGAAGCAGCTGCAGTGGTTCCACATATCACCTCCAAACAGGGCTGCACTCAAAGCAGGAAGCTAGGAGTAGCACAGCCAGAGGTCCTCCTCCTCCACTCCCCCCTTACTCAGGAGAAAATCTCCACCCAGTGCTCTCCTGCAAACTCCCCTCATGTCTCATGGACCCGAAAGCACTCACGTACCTTCCCCTAAGTCCAGGGGCAAGGTTCATCTTTCCTAAGGTTAACTGACTTCTGCCTGGGAAGGGAGGAAGGGAGGAAGGGAGGAGAGGGAGGGAGGAAAGGGAGGGAGGGAGGAAAGGGAGGGAGGGAGATAGGGAGGGAGGGAGATATGGAGATAGGGAGGGAGGAGACTTAGGGGGAAACAAGACACAGTCTGACACAATACTATCATCTCTAACCTACAGATGAGGAGACCAGATCTCCGTGAGGTGATGTGACCTGCCTGAGGCCACAGCCAGTAAGTGGCACAGCTGGGATTCAAAACTGGAGACCAGGCTGTTTGTTATTCCAGGGAGCGGCCTGACTGCAGCGGTCCCTCCTGCGGGGACCCAGTCATCTCCACCTATGATACCCTTTTTTTCTTTCATTATGCCATGCTTCTTTTTCTTAAGATAACCACACTAACTCTATGAATTTGACAGAAGGACTAAGGCCAAATCACTTGGATCAAGAGCACCCGAGGTACAGACGTTCCTTCTCTGCGCAGAAGTCACCTCCTACTCATCCTTTGTCGGGTGTCGGAACCCCTTAACCCAGGGTCACCAGGGGAGCAGCCAGCCTGTTAACGGAGCCACAGGGACAACTGAGACCCAGGGCAAGCAAAGCCTGACAAAGATACCGTCCTCAAAAGTAAGGAGCAAAAGTTTTTTGTAAAATTGCACGTGTCCAGCATCTGCCTCCACTTTAGTGCCGGTGAGACGGGGTGTTCGCACTTCATTGCAGTCAGGCCCAGAGGCAGCGGTGGCAGCCAGATGACCTGAGACCCACAGACACTTACTGCCGGGGTAGCTTCCTTAACCCCCCACCCCACGATCCGCTGCCCTGAACGGTGGCGATGACAACACAGTCTAGCACACAGCACTTCCCCGAGAGTTAAAACATGTACTACATGTGAAGGGATTAACACAAGGTACACTCGGTGACCATCAGCCCAAAAGTGTAGAGGGGTACTGGCAGGAGAAACTAACCCAACTACCTATCCTGTGACCAGCAGGGTTTTAAAGATTCAAAGGTACTTTCAAATTGCCTCACTATCCTCTCAGCTCCGAGCCTAAAAGTCCGGCTACCTTCTCCCTAAATGCACTCGACTATGAGCAATCACTCCCAAAACAACTCATATTTGATAGAGTATAAGATCTGATATCATACATCTTGCTTTATTTGTACTTTTTTTTCTGTATATATGTTTCCTTGTATATTTGTATGAAATATCCCGAGGAATCAAGAGAAGGTACACACATTTTACATGTGTTTGAAATGAAAAGACAATAGTGAAACACTCATAGACCCATCCCACAGTTTAAGAAATGGAATAATGGAATAAAATCAGTATCTTTGGGCAGCCTGGGTGGCTTAGCGGTTTAACGCCTGCCTTCGGCCCCGGGTGTGATCCTGGAGACCCTGGATCGAGTCCCACATGGGGCTCCCTGCATGGAGCCTGCTCCTCCCTCTGCCTGTGTCTCTGCCTCTCTCTCTGTCTCTCAAGAATGAATAAATAAAATCTTTAAAAAAAAAATCTGTATCTTTGAAGCCCTTTGTGTCCTTTTTATTGTCAGGCCGCCTTCCCCCACCTCCACCCCCACCCCCACACAGGTAAACACCAATCTCAACTTTGAGTTAATCATTCTTCTGCTTTTCTTTACAGTTTCATCACATATATGTATTCCTAAGCAATAAACCATTTAATTTTGCTTTATTAAAAATTTCACTCACATGAAATTATATAGTAGGTATTCTTTTTGCAACCTGCTTTTTCACTGTCAATTTTCTTCAGTTTTATTCATGTTCACACGTATGATTATATTTCATTCACTTTCACTGCTATATAATAGTAGTAGTCTGTTGTAGGAATATGCCACGATTTATTCACCCATTCTCCTGTTTATGGATACTGCCTTGTTTCTAGTCTAAGACTCTTAACCTTAAGATAGGCTTACACAGATCCTAAATATTTAGTGTAACCATACAATTGATTGTCTAAACAGAGCCATGTTTGAGAGTGAAGAGGAATGCTATTAACAGTTCTACCAAGACAACAGGCACAAACCAGATCGCATGTCACGCTGTAAAACTAAATGTTATCTCAGGATTTTTGGAAAACATTTTATTTATTTATTTATTTTAGAGTGAGAAGGAGGGAGAACATGAGTGAGGGTAGGGGCAGAGGTGGAGGGACAGAGAATCTCAAGCAGACTTCTGGCTGAGTGTGGAGCTTGATGTGGGGCTTGATCCCACGACCCTGAGATCATGACTTTCATGGAAACCAAGAGTCAGGGCCTCAACCAACTGAGCCACCCAGGCGCCCCTATCTCAGTTTCTTAATCACTCTCCTAAAGTGAGGACTAAGTCACTGAAGTCCAAGCCTGCTTTACTGATGGTTTGTTCACATTTCAAATGCTGTTAGCTTCTATATTTGGAGGGAAAGCCCTAACAATTATTCCTTTTATCCTGGGAAGAAGACCAGCAAATTCTTTAGGAGGTAGATGAGAAAAACACACAGCCTTCCAGCCTCTGCTATCTCAGACATTCACAGTTAATCACCCTTGTTTGAAAATTCCAGCTACAAGGATAATAGCAAAGATAAAATTTAAAAGGCCTTTAAATTCAAGTCCTTGTTCTGAGGACAGGGATAAGGACCCTCTTTACTACAATTCTGTGTGGCAGGTGTGGAAAATGAAGGTTGCCCAGGTAGAGGAACTTGTCTGGGGTCCAAGCTGCACAAAAGCGGTAGAGCTCAAACATGGTCTCTAAGTAAGTAACCAGATAATTTATTTCACAAATCAGGACATTTTGGGGAGAGAAAATGAGGTATTATTAGCAATGGCCCCAGGAAAGCAGTGTAAAGTGGGACCGTCTGAAGCACTTCAGGGCACATGATCACTCCACTTTCTAGCTTTCCCAGATGTTATTGTAACCTTCTAGGTTTACAGGTACAAGCAATTTGGGGGGCTGGCCAGATTAGGCATCCAAACCTCTGAGGTTCACATTCCTTCTGGGTGGAGATGCACCTCCCCGGAAGGATAGTTACAGCGCCTCACCCCTTCCTCTTCAGTACACCTGAAAGACCTGGGAGACATGCCAGCAGCATCCTTGCATCAAGCACAGCAGACTGGAGAGGATCATTATTTGCTTCCCTGAGATTCATAATTAAATTAGAATTAAATTCCTCCTCCCAAAGCATCTCCTGTCCAGAGCTGCCAGCAGCAGAGTTAATGTTCCATTCAATGGAACCGTCATAACTCTGAGAGGTGAAGGCTACATTCTCTGACTGGAGGATCTGCAGCCCCTTCCATCAGCAAGTCCCTTGAGACCCCCAGCATCTCTCCTTTCTACACATGTGTGCTCACGCTTTCTCTCACACACAAATACACGTGATAGTTTTTTTTTTGAAGAAATGTTTTCTCATTCATCAAGTAGTACTACTGAAGATGTGTGTACTTTTCTGCATATATTTTTTAAGATTTTATTTTTAAGTAATCTCTATACCAAACATGGGGCTCAAACTCACAACCCCAAGATCAAGAGACACAGGCCCCACCAACTGAGCCAGCCGAGCGCCCTGGTATGTATGCTACACTTGAAAAAAAAGGTTTGCTTTTTCAAGACCTAAAACTAAAGCCTCTTTTAGTCTTTAGTTTGTTACCTGTAACAAAATTATTTTCACTGTTAATCTATCTGTGTGACCTTAGGCAAGTCACTTAACTTCTGTGTACTTACTTGTTTGCAATAGCACCGATGCTGAAGAGTTGATGTAAGTAGGACGAGATATAAATACAGGAAACATGTTTAGCAAGTGCTGGGCACACAAGTAAGCCCTAAGAAAATGTTAGCTGTCTGACTTAGCTGTGAGAGTCTATCTATGCCTGCCCTCCTCATATTTGGGACTTCTATCTCTATCATTCTCTGGACAGGGCAATGGCATACTGAAATGGACGAGCTCACCTATCCCTGTTGGGGGGAGGTGGTGAGGGAAAGGAATGGGTAAACCCCTTTTGGAGAACAATCTGGCCATATGTGCCAAGACCCCCCCAAAATGGGTGTACCCAGTAATTATATTCTAGGAATCTATCCTAAGGAGATGAGACATGCAAACAAGATTCATGTGCAGCAATGCTGTCATTTATGTGCAGCTGCATATTATCTATAACAGAGAAAAACTGGAAATAATTTATCATACCAAGAAATAGTTAAGAACTTTTAATGACATGGAAATGTTCAATATAAAGGCAAGAGGATGGGGTGCTGGGCTGGCTCAGCTAGAAAGCACACAACTCTTGATCTTGTGGGTTGTGAGTTCGAGCCCTATGTTGGATGTAGAAATTACTAAAAATAAATATACTTTAAAAGCAAGAGGTCGGGGATCCCTGGGTGGCGCAGCGGTTTGGCGCCTGCCTTTGGCCCAGGGCGCGATCCTAGAGACCCGGGATCGAGTCTCACATCAGGCTCCCGGTGCATGGAGCCTGCTTCTCCCTCCGCCTGTGTCTCTGCCTCTCTCTCTCTCTCTGTGACTATCATAAATTTAAAAAAAAAAAAATTAAAAAAAAAAATAAAAGCAAGAGGTCTAGGGACACCTGGGTGGCTCAGAGCTTGAGCATCTGCCTTTAGCTCAGGTCATGATCCCGGGGTCCTGGGATTGAGTCCTGCATCAGGCTCTGCACAAGGAGCCTACTTCTCCCTCTGCCTATGTCTCTGCCTCTCTCTGTGTGTCTCATGAATAAATAAATAAAATCTTTTTAAAAATAAAAGCAAGAGGTCTGGAACACTTGGGTGACTCAGTCAGTTGAGTGTCTGACTCAGGTCACGATCTCGGGGTCTTGAGATCGAGCCTCACCGTCGGGCTCCACACTCAACAGGGAATCGGCCAAGGTGCCCTCTTTCCCTCTCCTTCTGCCCCTCCCCCTCCCTCATACATTCTCTCTCTTTAAAATAAATCTTTTTTAAAAAATAAAAGAGGTCTATCCATACTCATTAAAAAACAGCAACAAATACACATAGAAAAGATTAGAAGAAATTAAACCAAAATTTGAGCTAATTATGTCTAGATGATCATGCGGGAATCTACATTTTTCTTCCTTATACTTTTCTGTATTTTTCAACATTCTTCCGTGAGTATATGTTACCATTTGTAACCAGAGATATAAACGTTAAACAAAGAGTTTGTGTCCTCCTCTCCTAAGGCCGCCGAGGCTACAGGCAGCGGCAAGCAACCACATTTGAGGAAGATGCCCGAAGGACGGTGACCGCGGGCTGGCAAGGGGCTTCCGCGCTGGCGGCCCGGCAGCGGCTGAGGGAAGGGGGCCGCGCCCTGAGGAGACTAGCTGACATTACGCTTGCTCCGCTGGGCTCCGTGGACCTAAGGTCTGGGAAGGGGAGGACGAAGACTTAGCTCAAGAAGCAGGCACACGGTGGACCACACTGTACACCTCAGGCTTCCTTCCCTCAAGCTGGAATTTGGGCCCCACCACACCGTCCTGGGCCACCCCTATGAGTCGCCCAGAGCAGTGTACTCTGTGGACACCCAACCACGAGTCAGGATCCCTGAAATTCATAAACTAGACACCAGCCTGAGTGTTAAGTATCTTGCTCTCCTTTTATTTTAAAGATTAAATAGTTATTCATTCATTTATTTATTCATGAGACACACACAGAGAGAGGCAGAGACACAGGCAGAGGGAGAAGCAGGCTCCCTGAGGGGAGCCCGATGTGGGACTCGATCCCAGGACCCCGGGATCATGACCTGAGGGGAAGGCAGACGCTCAACCGCTGAGCCACCCAGGGGTCCCTCTTGCTCTTCTTTTAATCCCTCTCCCTCACTCTGTAGCAAGCTCTTCAAATTGTATACAAATTGGGCCACTTCTCTCCATTCTTCCACTTGACCATCTTGGTGCAAGCTGTCATCGCCTCCCTCTTCCCTGGATCACAACAACGGCTTCCTCACTAGTTTCTCTTGTCTTGCGAGCCCGGCCTCTAGTCCATTTGCTACTTGGAGCTCAAATAATGGGTTTTTTAGGCTAATGTGAAAAATCATTACCACCACCACAAGACTCAAGCTGCAGACTCCAGCCTTAAAGAGGCCCCTCCCCACTGCTCCCTGCACCCCAACCATTTTATGGTTCCTCACTCACACTCATCTCTCTCCACATGCTGAACCACTCCATCCCTGACTATCCCGAGCCTTCTGCAACTCAAATCTCCAGTGTCATTCCCTAGTGGAAACCCTGTAAAGGCATCTCAAGGCCCTAAGGCTCCTTCACATGGCTTATAGGACTTCCGGGAGCTAGCCACAACTAACCCGTGTGCACCTATTGCCTCTCCTCTCTCAACTAAGCAGAGAGCCCCTGAGTCCTTCATATGCACCAGCATTCTTCTTGTCTCTTGGTTTGTATGCAGGTGGCTTCCTCTACCTGGAAAAACCTTCTTCTAGCTAATTTCTATCACCTTCAGAGTTCAGCCTGAATGTCACTTCCTCAGGAAGCCTTTCCTTACCTCCAATACAGGCATAAGTGCATCTCCCATGTGTGCATACAGCACCTGTAATTATCCTGTTGTGGCAGTTACTTTATGTCACCGTAACTGTATTTCCTGCTATTTGGTAAACCCTATGGTGGCAGAGGCTGCATCTATGTCGCTCAGAACTGTTGGGTAAATGACTTCATTTTAGAAATATGGCTTTTTCCCCATGAATGAGCAAGTTAAGGTAAAACAACAACAACAACAACAACAGGAAAATAACAGCTCTCAACAGGAAATATCCCAATAAGTGGTATTTTCTTCCTAGAATGACAAAGCCAATCTAAACTTCACTCAATTGCATTGTCCTAAGCAAAGGTTCGTGGGTTGTGATTTTTAGTCTCACTACTGGCACAGTAATTATTCTTTACCAGCATTTGAGTGCCCTGGGCCAATCTTCAGCATGCACACAAAAGAATCCATAGGTATACTAAATAGACCAAAAAGATGTATAACACTGAATTCACAAAACGGCAGGATATACAAGGAAAGTAAATCAGGAAAACACTGCTGGACACAAGACTAATAAGCAAAAAATAAATCCTCCATAGTCTGCTTCCCCAGAGACAAACCGTTCCTGCTAATTTGATAAAACTGTTCATGTGAAGGACCTTCCGAATCCCAAAGCCAGAACCATGGCTTGGGTCTTGTATGGATTTGGGGTCGGAGTGACAACAAATAGGGCCAACGCCCTGTCCTGTGCTCCTGTCCCTGAAGACCTTAGGGAACCACCATAACTAAGTCTCGACTGCCCACCTCCAAACTCTTTTACATTTGAGAAAAATACACCTTTATTTCAATTCATATTGGACAGCTTTGAGGGACAGATTTTCCTTTCCATTTATCCCAAGTCAGCCTATTTCAATGCATCAGTCTGGCTCTCTCCTCTGGAGCAGGACAACCCAGTTTGTCTCATTTTATCGTCAAGCGTCGAGAGACACTGTGGAGTCTGGTCTAAGGAAGCCTGGGTTTCCACATAATCTTGGGCCAGTAGTTTAAGTGCTCTGCACCTCATTCTTCACCCACAAAATAAAGACTCCTTCCCTCTCTCTCTCTTTCCCTGGAAATATTTTTCACAGGAAAGAGCACAGGTTTTTGAGTCAGATACAGATTTAAATCACTTAATGGCTGTGTGACTTTGGGCAAGTACTCAACCTCACTGGGCTACAGTTTTCTCATCTTTAAAATATCTTATTTTACAAGGCCCCATTGAGGATCAGATGAGACCTGGAACGTGAGGCACTTAACACAGAGGCTGTGTAAGCCTCTGTAAGTTTACTACATACAGTAGCCATTATCATCTCCCCTTTCCATTCTGTAGCACTGTCAGTAATGGTAACAACAGCTAATAGTTACTAAGCACGTATGCACTGAGCACTGTGCATGCACTTTTCATCCATTAAGTCATTTAATTCTCACAGCCAGGTAAGTACTGATATAATCCCCGTTCTTCAGATGAGGACGCTGAGGCATGAGATGTCAACTACCTTGCCTGGGTCACACAGCTGGAGACAGGAACCTGGTCAGTGTGACTCCAGAGCCCCTGTTCCTTAATGCCAGCACACGCCATGCTGCCAGCTATATGGGGGTAGTTCCCCCAAGCAACATCAGCGGTTCCTCAGGCCATGGCCTGCACTATGTCATCCCAGTGTCCCCCATGGCACCTAGCAGGGAATCTCACCCACCAGGAAGCCTTCAAGCCCCTGTGATAACGGATTAGCAGACAAGGCACAAGGGAATCAATTTCCAAAACACCTGTATTGTCAGAAGACCATTTGCCTACTGAACCAAGGTGTGCCTAGTGACACGAAGGGTCTCTGCCACAGGAAGGAAGATGAGTGTGCAGTACCTTGTTTTAGGTTGTTTTGCTGGACTTCTTCCCCCAGTAGCAGCAACTAGGAAGAAAAAAAAACACACACAAGACATCTGGTAATTTCTTTAGGGAAAATCTTAACAGATTTGTGGGTGTAACTCTACTCAATCTGTTTCATAAATAAACCCCAGGCAATGGCATCAATTAAAAATCTTTGAAAAGATGGTTTTCACATGAGCAACATCCTGAAAGCTACAGTTGCGATGCCCTAATACCTGTACCAACCACCCTGGGTACCCATATACCCTGGGTAGTGTACGGCACTGTGAAAAAGCATGTGGCAGGTGAGTGGCAGTTTAAATTCTCACGACTCTCTGAGGTGATAATGACTATCCCCGTTTGTAGATGAAGAAACTGAGGCTCAGGACATGAACTCGTCTGCTGAGACTCAACACAGCCAGTGAGCACAAGAATTGGGATTCAAACCCAGGTCTGAGAAGCCCCGGGCCTCTCTGGAGTGTAACATTCCACCCGGCTCGACAAGCTGATCAGAGAGAGGACAGTCAGGAGGAGAGGGACAAGGAAGGGGCTCTTTCCATGTGCTGCAACTAACGCTCCTGTCGTCGAGATGCCAAAAGGCAAGCTGACACCTCTCAGACCACTGCCGGCTTCAGGAGGAAGATCTGTAACGTTCCTCGGGCACCACGGCCGGGGACTAGGGCAGGGGAAGAAGGGTCACTGAGAGATCGCAGTCAGCAGGGCCTGACACCCTACTCCAGTCCGTTACGGTCTTAATGATTCACAAGAAACGTGAGCTTCACACCAGGCAGACCTCCAGGAACCTTGACAGACCCAATTACCCGGAGCCCTGACGCGAAAGCCTACGTCATCAGTCACTCCTCACAATTACAACCCAACTGTACCCCGCCCGCGGGACCGATCCCCATGCCGTAACCGAACCAGCCCTTGGTACCGTCAAACGTCTGCAGACTGTCCCCTGACCGCGGGGCCCAGTGACCTCGGCCCCCGCAGTCGAGCAGGCCAGGGGCGGCACACAGGAGGCCGGGCCCGCTTCTACCCCCGGCACACCTGCCTACCCCTCGTCCTCCCGAGCCACAGGATGCGGCAGCCAGACTCGAGTATACGTCAGCTCTCCAACTGCACCTCAGGTATCCAGGCGAGGACACAGGAACGATTTTGCCGGGCGGCGGAGCAGAGCCAGGTGAACGGCACAGAGTGGACAGCAGGGCAGCCCATCGTGTGGGCCCTGCACAGAAGAGCCCCGACAGGTGGCACGCAGCAGCAGTCAGCCCCCAACTAACTGCAACAATGACCTCCAGCGGCACTGCTAAGTGCAACTTTTAAAAAGATTTTATTTATTTATTCATGAGAGACACAGAGAGAGAGAGAGAGAGAGAGAGAGAGAGAGAGAGAGAGGCAGAGACGCAGGCAGAGGGAGAAGCAGGCTCCATGCAGGGAGCCTGATGTGGGACTCGATCCTGGGTCTCCAGGATCAGGCCCTGGGCTGAAGGTAGCGGTAAACCACTGAGCCACCCAGGGATCTCCCCAGAGGCCAATTTTTGGTCATCGTAACCGACTGAGCAGCAGCACCTGATAGAGCACACTGCCCTTGGAGCCTTTCCTTCACTGGACTACTATGAAACTACTCTCTCCTAAACGTGCCCCTCCTTCACTGGTGCCACTCCCCCTCTCCTCTGCCACTGGCCCCCATCGCCCCAGCTAG
Organism: Vulpes lagopus; assembly: GCF_018345385.1. NCBI lineage: Eukaryota > Metazoa > Chordata > Mammalia > Carnivora > Canidae > Vulpes > Vulpes lagopus. The sequence goes on along the minus strand of NC_054846.1, from coordinate 29,421,147 downwards.
CCCAGTGCCCACACTTAGTCCCAGGCCTCTCTGCGTCCATCCTCTTCATGCTCGCATCTGATTCCACAGATTTACATGCAATCCACATGCTGATGACTCCCGAATGTGTATCTCCACCCCGGGACTGCAGGCTTTTACACTCGGCTGCCCACAGCTAGGGTGTCTAACGGGTGTCCCCTGTCACCAGCCGAGCTCCCACATTCCCCGAGTAAAGGGCATCTGCAGTGAATGGACATGCCACCTTGGGCGCTCACACTAGGGGATCTGGGACTCCCACCTCACCAAGGGTTAAAGCCCAAATCTTTACAATAGTTTACAAGTCCTTCCTGGACTTATTCCTGCTCACTCCTCCCCAGTTATCTCTCTGATTTCTTTTCCAGATACTCGTCCCCACCGCCACGCACCCCCAGCCCCTCTAAGCCAGCCTCGCTTATGCTCTCATCATTCTTGCTACTTAGAACAGCACCACCCCACATCAAGGTCCCGCAGGCTCACTCCCTCAGAAATTTGTTCAAGCATCTTCTTTCCACTGAACCCTTTCTCTGATCAGATGATTCTATTTTTTAAATTGCAGCATGCCCCTCAGGGCACTCTCTTTCCCTTCTCCCTGCTTTGTTTTTCTTCATAAAAGCCAACCACGTGATAAGTACTATATTCCTCTATTTCATTACTCCCTATAATCCCCAACTAGAATGTAAGCTCCAGGGAGGCAGAAAGGTTTATTTGTCTTGTTCAACGATGTATCTCCAACACCCAGATCAGTACATGCAACATAGCAGGCATTCTTCATGGAAAAAATGCTTCAATATATAATCATCCATGCACAGCTTGTGAAGGGTAGCAGAATATGCCACCCCAAAATATGCTACTTTATTTTTTAAAGATTTTATTTATTTACTCATGAGAGACACAGAGAAAGAGGCAGAGACACAGGCAGAGGGAGAAGCAGGCTCCCTGCAAGGAGCCCAAATGTGGGATTTGATTCCAGGACCTCGAGATCATGACCTGAGGTGAAGGCAGAAACTCAACCATTAAGCCATCCAGGTGCCCCTAAAATATGCTACTTTAGAGTAAGTATTATTTTTGAACTGAAGACTACAGGGGGAAAAAAAAACTCTCCACTTTCCCCTATTTGCCTAAAAGCAGGACCTATATTGATAAAGGTATCTCCCCATCCCCACTCTACCAGGAAGAGCGGAAGTTAATTACCAGAGACACTGGACCCTTATCAGCACAGAGAAAGCAAAAAGGGAAGCTATGTATCAACCTTTGCTAAAATTAATCCTTACCTACCATTAGTTCCCTCGTGTATTTGCCACCCTGGAAAGCTCAAAGACCTTTTATCTCACGGCTGCTCTAAATACGTATTCTTCTTTGATTAAGATAGTACCCCAAGTTCTCAGCACCTCTTTCAGTTATTCATCTGGAGGGATCCCATATGTGTGCATAATGTACAGGTTAACAAACTTTCCTTTTTCTCTGGTTAATCTGTCTTTCGTCAGTCTGACACATAGGGCCCCAGTCAGTGATCCTACAAGGGGAGCAGAAAAGTTTCCCACACCCCCGTGTCTGCACACATCAGAGAGTGCACTGTGAGAGAGATGAAAAAATGCCTATCACAGACAGATGCTTTTTTTCCTCTCATCTAAAAACAGGAGTCACTTTGGGATTCAAGGAGAATTGAATATTGTGGTATCCCAATTAGACTTCACAGACCCAAATAATGAAAAAGAAATAAAGTATCTTTAAATAATATTTTTTAAAATCACATTTTAAAAGTACCTGAAGTGTGGATCAGTGTGTTGTTGTCGTATGTAGATTGACTTTTTTTTTTTTTTAGGATTTATTTATTTATTCATGAGAGACACAGAGAGAGAGAGAGAGTGACAGAGACATAGACAGAGGGAGAAGCAGGCTCCTTGCAGAGAGCTGGACGTGGGACTCAATCTCAGAATCACAACCTGGGCCAAAGGCAGGTGCTTAACCGCTGAGCCAACCAGGTGTCCCTGTAGACTGACTTTTAACATGTATGACATCATACACTCAATTTTTTTTTAAGTAGGTTCCACCCAATGCTTCAACTCACAACCCTAAAATCAAGACCTGAGCTGAGATCAAGAGTCAGACACTCAAACAACTGAACCACCCAGATACACCCCACTCACATTTTTTTAAGTAAAGTTGGGGAACTAGGATTCCTATAGTAATCTTGAAACTGTCTTTACACACCAACAGCCTACAATGCTATTAATCTGTAACAGGTTATACTGTCTGATTTTTCTTTTCTTTCATTTTTTTTCTTTCTTTTTGTTTTTCTTTTTTCTTTTTTTTCTTTTTGTTTTTCAAACTTGAAATCTGTCTTTCACACATAATGATTCACTAATGGTAAATGATGGTCACCAAGTAAGTGTCAAAGCTCAAACACTACCATGAAAGAGCCTGGGTCTGAGTCACAGGTCCACCAACTTAACTACCTAGAACTTTACTGACATACTTGACTTTCCTATCTTTGGTTTCCTCACCTGTAGAATGGATGAGTTAGACATCTAGTAAGATTTCTATGAGGATGAATAAAACGCTCCACACTCGTACTCAGCACAGAGCTTGGCAACACATAACAACTATTTTTATGATTATTCTTAATCTTCATCTGAAGACTTTTGCCCTCAAAGACATTATGGATCCCAAACTGAAGTCCTATTAGCTACAGTAAACTATTCCCCTCTTCGGTTTATGCCTAACAAAAGCGCATCCAAAAAAAAAAAAAAATGCACCCATTTCACAATAAACAAATCAAATCACCTTAAATATCCTAATAAGATATATGAATGTGGGTTTTAATGACAAAATTCTTAAGGGGGTAAGAATTGGCCAATGGGTAAATGAACCAGTTCCCAAATAACAAAGAGGAAATATGTTATCTTTAAAATAATGCTTTAAAAGTGTCTGAATTGGGGATCCACGGGTGGCTCAGCGGTTTAGTGCCTGCCTTTGGCCCAGAGCGTGATCTTGGAGTCCCGGGATCAGGTCCCATGTCGGGCTCCCTACATGGAGCCTGCTTCTCCCTCTGCCTGTGTCTCTGCCTCTCTCTCTGTGTCTCTCATGAATAAATAAATAAAATCTTTAAAAAACAAAAATAAAAGTATCTGAATAAAGATTGGTTATTTTCATATACAGAAAATAAGGTAGAGAACGGGAAAGAAAAGAAGAATAATAAGAAAAATATATTTGCAAAAAATAAAAATAAAAAAAAAGAAAAATATATTTGCAAATGACATATCTACTAAGGGGTTAATATCCAAAATATATAAAGAACTTATACAGCTCAACACCCAAAAAATGAATAACCCAATTTAAAAATAGGCATAATGACCCAAATGGACATTTTTCCAAAGAAGACATCCAGATGGCCAACAGACACATGAAAAGAAGCTCAACATCACTCATCATCAGGGAAATGCAAATAACCACAATGACGTATCACCTCACACCTGTCAGAATGGCCCAAATAAAAAACACAAAAAATAACAAGTGTTGGCAAGGATATGGAGAAAAAGGAACCTTCAGTGCATTGTTGGTGGGAATGTAAATTTGTGCAGCCCACAGTAGACAACTTAGTATGAATCTCCTCAAAATGTTAAAATTAGAACTACCATATGATCCAATAATTCCAGTACTAGGTATTTACCCAAAGATGATGAAAATACTAATTCAAAAGGATATATGCACCCCTATGTTTATTGCATTATTTACAGTAGCCAAGTTCTATCCATAGATGAATGGATAAAGAGGTGGTATGTATACGCAATGGAATATTAGTCACAAAAAAGAATGAGATCTTGTCATTTGGAGCAACATGGATGGATCTAGAGAATATAATACTAAGTGAAATAAATCAGACAAAGACAAATACCATATGATTTCACTTATATGTGGAATTTGAGAAACAAAACAAAGAATTAAAGAGAAACAAAAGGGGATCCCTGGGTGGCGCAGCGGTTTGGCGCCTGCCTTTGGCCCAGGGCGCAATCCTGGAGACCGGGGATCGAATCCCACGTTGGGCTCCCAGTGCATGGAGCCTGCTTCTCCCTCTGCCTATGTCTCTGCCTCTCTCTCTCTCTCTCTCTCTCTCTCTCTCTCTCTCTGTGTGTGTGTGACTATCATAAATAAATAAAAATTTAAAAAATTTAAAAAAAAAAAAGAGAAACAAAAATACAGACTCAAATACAGAGAACAAACTGGTAGTTTCCAAAGAGGAGGTGGCTAGGGGGAGGGGTGAATCAGATATAGGGGATTAAGAGACACTTACTTTGATGAGCACTGAATAATGTACAGAATTGTTAAATCATTTTATTGAACACCTGAACCAATTACAACACTGCCTGTTAATTATATTTCAAATGAAAAAAAAAAAAAAGGAGGGGGGAACACTACCTAGCAAAAGTGTGAATCTGAAAGATTACTTCAGCATTCAAGCCAGAATCCATCTTACTCCGTTTTTAGATCGGGTTATGGTGCAGATAAATCAGGAGGAAGCTAGATATTCCACACTTTTCAATGATTTTTTTGTTTTTTGTTTTTACCAAGAAAGAGTGAGCTAGTGAGGAGGAGGGAAGCAGAGGAGCTAAGGGAGAAGGAGAGAGAGAATCTTAAGCAGGCTCCATACCCAGCATGGAGCCCAACCTGGGGCTCGACCCCACAACCTTGAGATCATGACCTGAGCCCAAACCAAGAGTGGATGCTTAACTGACTGAGCCACCCTAGTGTCCCCGTGTTAAATTTCTGGAGGCTCAAAGTCCAAGGTTAAGTGTCAGCAAGAATGGTTCCCTTCAAAGACTGTGAGAGAGAATCTATTCCATCCTGCCATTCTAGCTTCCGGTTGTTTGTTGGCAAAATCTTTGGTATCTGGTGGCTTATAGGTCTCTATATTCATCTTCATGTGGCATTCTGTCTAGGGTCTCTAAATTTTTTAAGTGTTTTTATTTCACAATGCAGGGCTTGAACTCACAACCCCAAGATCAAGAGTCACATGAGCCCTCCACTGAGCCAGCCAGGCGCCCCTAGATTTCTTTTTAATCAGGCTACCACTGCATTGGATTAGAGGCCTACTGTACTCCAGGATGACCTCATCTTAATCAGTTTCATCTGCCACGACTCTATCCCCAAAGTCACATTCTGTGGTACTGGGGGCTAGAACTTCAATATGATTTTTTTTTTTTTCGGTAACACAATTCAACCCCTAACAGCTGGCTTTTTCTCACCATTCAAGTCTCAGTCCAAGCATCACCTCCACAGAGGCCTTTCCCAACCACCCTGTTGAAAGCGGCTCTCTCCCAGGCACTAGTCACTCTGTGTCTCTGCGCTATTTTATTTTCTTCATATGCTTACCGCTCCCAGAAATTACCCTACTTGTTCATTTGGTTTGGGTTTGTCTCTCCACGCTAGAATGTAAACCCTATGAAATCAGAGACTCCATCTTATCCACTTGTCTCCAGAGCCTAGAGCCTAGACATGTGGTGGTGGGTCAATCAACATCAGCTGAATAAATGAATACATGCATTAAATAAACATCCCTTGTCCAATCATAAACATAATGCCAGAGAGAGGCACAGCTATGAATGAAAATAAAGTAAGCTAAGAGGATAGACAAAGACATGCTATTTTGAATAGGGTGGTGGGGAAGGCTTCTGAGATGCAACAATGAAGCAAACCAGAGTGGTTTCAAAGACAGTGAGGTTGACAGTGTGGTGGACAGCGTGACTGGAGCGAGTTCCAGGCATGACCAAGATTCGAGGAAGTAGAGGGACAGCGAGAGAGGATGTGTGCCATAAAGGAAGCTCCAAGTGAAGGCATCTGCATTTACTACCCTCTGTCTGGATCTTCAGCTGACAAAGCTCTTTGATATTCCTGGCCAAATAAAGTTTCCCCTTATTCATGAAGTTTTCACAAAAGTCCTGAACTCCTCCCTCTCTGTCTCCTGGGCACTTTGTTCTTACTTCTACTACAGCCCTTCCAGCATTTCTGTGGAACTGTGAGTTTTCCGCCTTACATGCCTCTTGCCCCCTCCAGTGAGCTCCTTGATGGCAAGGACCCCAAAATTTACTCTGTAGATGCTGAAGGAAGGGAACTTGTGGCTGGTGCTCCTCCTCCCTGTGGATGCTCCTTCTGCCACACAGACCAAACTTTTCCCATTTAAAAACAAGCCTTTCAGGAGTGACCTCGCACAAAATGCCAGAGTGGGAAGCTCCTTCCTCCACTGAGGAGGAAGGAGTGGCCAGAACCAGCTGTTTGAGAACTCTGGAACCTGGTGGACACTTATGACAAGGAGGGCGTGCTTGGTGAGAGCAGAGGTTGCTGACCTCTGCCAAGTGAGCAGTGTAGGTGAACCAGCTACTGCCCCCATTCCTCAGCCGTGGGGAGGGCAGCTCACATTCCCAGCGTGGCTGGCCGATGCCAGGTGGGCAGTGAGGGTCTTATCTCCTCACAATTTGAGGTTGTGCATTGAAGTTGGAGAGCCTGTGTCCGTCACGGCTGTTACCAAAGGATATGTGACAGGATAGGAACTCCCATGCTGCTACCCAGAGAGCCCAAAATGTTTAGCCACGTGAGATTTACACACTCATGTATTCATCTGCCCAACAAATCCTAAATAGCTTTTATGTGCCAGGCGCTGAGGACACAGGAATAAACAAACCAGACAAAAGCCCAAGTTTACGTTCTGATGGGGAAAGTGCTGGTTCACTGGAGCGCGGGGAGGGCAGAAGTAGGCAGGGGGGTAGTGTTCTTATCTTGAGTCACTCCAGGCCCCTCCCCTCTGACTGGGCACAATATCACTAACTCACATTTTATTCAGGCCAGGTCTCCTGCCCTAATGGTAAAAACCATGCAAGTTAATTCCTTAGGTCTCTGGTTGCTTCTCATCACCCTAACACCCAGGCCAGAGACTCAGAAGCTTATGACTCAAAGTCTCTCGGTCATGTCCAGAGACAATCATATATTATCTACAATAGTAAAGATGATATTTTGTTTCTTTGTTTAATTAGAGCTGTGTACCTAGATTTTTTGTTTCCTTTTTCTTAAAAAGGATCTCCATCTTCCTGGGATGATTTAACTAGATTCTTGCCTGAGGGAGAAGCCAAAATCACTGTCCTCTAAAAGCTGACTTCCTGATGTGCATCTTGGTCTCAACAAGTCATTCAAACCCTCTGAATGTCAGTTTTTCCTGGTCTGGTAAGTGGGGATAGTAACACACACCTTACAGGGCCATGGAGAGACTTCAATGAGTCAAGGACATGAAAATAAATGCTTTGTATCTGGCACATAAAAAACACTCAATATACACTATTGAAAAACAAAAGGGGTGCTGGGGTGGCACAGTCAGTTAAGCTTCCAACTCTTGGTTTTGGCTCAGGTCGTGATCTCTTGGTCATGGGATTGAACCCCCCACATCAGATTCCATGCTCAGTGTAGAGTCTGCTTGTGATTCTCTCTCCCTCTCTCCCTCTGCCCTTCCAACTTGTGTTCTCTCCCAATCTCTCTCTGAAAAAAAAAAAAAATCTCTATAAAAAAAAGAAAAACAAATCTTCCCAACACGCCTTTCAGCCAATCATTTTATCAAAAGAGTATGATTACCTATGAAATCATACAACCCCACAAACAAATATTTCATTATCACAGCACACCAAGCAACAAAGCAGATTTGGAGGGCACTTTATAGTAAGGGTCGGAGTTGGCTGCTAGATTTGGCTTCTCCAAGAGCCCAGAGCCCTGCCTACCAACATGAAATGCATCTTCATACAGAAATTCCTAGGGAGACTCATCTTCCACCATCACCCCACCCCAACTCCCCATTTTCCTTTAAAGCTGACTGAGCCAAGGCAAGCAAAGGCTTCTGGTCAGGGCCCCAGTTTTCATCCTAAGAGCATTCCCTCCACATCTTGGTTTTCTTCTCTTCATTTGCATCAGGAACAGTTGGGTATTGCTTTCACAGCATGAGATTCTCTCTCCTTGATAATCCCTCTCCCCAGCAGCTAGAAGCCTGCATTCACGAGTAGCATGATGCTACACCTGGAAGCAGACCACTTTGGGTGAGAAATCAAGTAAGGGCTACTAAACAACTCAAAAGTCATTTGATGGACCTATTATGCTATAAGAAATAAGTCAGACAGAGAAAGACTCAGTGTGTTCTCATTTACATGCGGAAATTTTATTTTTATTTTTTAAAATTATTTTATTTATTTATTCATGATAGACACAGAGAGAGAGAGAGAAGCAGAGACACAGGCAGAGGGAGGAGCAGGCTCCATACAGGGAGTCCGATGTGGGACTCGATCCTGGTACTCCAGGATCACGTCCTGGGCGGAAGGCAGGCGCTCAAACCGCTGAGCCACCCAGGCTGCCCCTACATGGGGAAATTTTAAAAAGCTGAAGTCATAGGAAAAGAGAGTTAGAATGGTAGTTGCCGGAGGCTGGGGAGTTGGGGAGAGGTTGGTCAAAGGGTACAAACCTCCAGCTGTAAGAGGAGTAAGTTCTGGGGATCTAAGGTTCAACATGTCAACATGGTGACTGTATCTAACAGTAATATATGCTTGAAAGTTGTTGAAGGTAGATCTTAAATGTTAACACCACACAAACACAAAAGTAATCGTGGGGATGGAGGGGATAAAGCATTAACTAACCTTATTTTGGTAATCATTCTGCAATATACGCACTTATCAAATCATCCCACCGTACAGCTTAAATTTACATGTTATATGTCAATAATATCTCAATAAATCTGGGGAAAAAATAATCTAAGACCCGTGGATTCTCCCCAGGTTCTTGTCCCACTGCATCCTACAAACCTTTTCTCTTTGACTTTTTAAAATAAAGTTCAAGAAACCACTTTCCATGTCACAGCCTAAGAAATGACAACTGCTTGGAGGATTACACCTCCTCCCCACTTGATGACATCTCTGTGAGGACAGGGAGGGGGGGCTTAGTCATCCTTGCATTCCTAGCATCAAACACAGAAACTGGCCCAAGAATAGGCTGTTGAAAAAACATGTTAAGTAAATTCCATTTTTATAGCATCTACTGACGTCTAAAAACTCCAAATTAGAAGTTATAAAATATACGATAGAGATCTTAAGAATACATTAATTACAAAATCAATTATGTGCTACATACTACCTGGGAATTTATGAAAACTAGCACTATCTCAAAATTAAAGAAAACATAATATAAAATATGCTTTGTTATTCACTAGTATGAACACAGACCAAATAATTAATTTTAGCCTTCTCTATTATAGAGTGCCGACAGTATTTTCCCATTTTATTTATTTATTCATGAGACACACACAGAAAGAGGCAGAAACAGAAGCAGAGGGAGAAGCAGGCCTGCTCGCCTGTGGGGAGCCTGATGTGATACTCTATCCCAGGACCCTGGGATCATGACCTGAGCCAAAGGCAGACGCTCAACCACTGAGCCACCCAGGCGCCCCAGTATTTTCTTATTTTAAAGCAGGAAAAATAACAGCTACCTCACTGCATTTCTGCGAAGATTAAATGAGCTAACACATCTATAATACTTAGAACAGGGCCTGGCTGATGGTGACCACTTACAAAATACTAGCTATTACTGCTGCTGTTGTTATCAGGCACTCTCCTGGCTAACACTATTAGAGCAAGTTAAATAGAAGTTCATTTAGTCAATCTGCCCAGGAATGTATGAACAGAAGCAAGACACACATATAATCCATGGCCCTGACAACAAAGTTTGTCCTCAGAGCTTCAGATGTCTTCTAAAAGCCATTACCAGATTCTCTTCATACAAGAATTGCCTATAAATTGCTTACTTCTTAGAATGTAAGCAGAAATTGTACCTTGTACAATGAAGCAGAAATAGATATTTAGCAGACCCTAAATGTATGCCAAAAAGAACTGAATTAGCAGCTTCACTAAAAGGTTCCTAAAAAAAAAAAAAAGACAGCGGACAGCAATTTTTACCTGCTCTTCAAGCCAGATGATGTTCCTGATTCCATAAGATTTGGGGCAACTTTATCTTATAAGGGCCTGTGAGTATATGAGAGCTTTAAGTGAAGCTATCTGGGTTAAAAATAATCACCGAGAAACAAAAACTGAGAAACAACTGAGAAACGAAAAGCAGAAGTATGCACAAGATTGCTCCATTTGCACTCTCCCACAGTGGATGTTTTCCTGTTTCTCAGACACCGTCCCTCAGTCTAGCAATTCCAGAACCGGTGTCCTACAGACCACTGGTCCCCAAACAAGGGTTCAATTCAGGTAAGTTTCCCTTCCTGGAAAGCCATGGTGCCCATCAACATATTAGAGATCCTGAGCTTCTTCCAGGAAGAAACCTATTTAGCTTTGCTTCACTTGTTTGAAAACTTAACCACAGACTCCCTTTCCCAAGGCACATTACTAGAAACCAGATTTTGGAAATGCTGACACTCTACAATTAATCATTTCTTTCCACTGAAGAATGATTGTAGGTTCATTCACCTGGTCTGCAAAGTCAACATTTACTTAAAAGCAGATGGAAAAGAATGTGAACCCTATGCATACCCTCCCCCCCCCCCCCCCCCCCCCCCCCCCCCCCCCCAGCCATTCAATGCGCGATTTCACATCCTGGATCAAGTCAAAAAGAAACTATCCTCAGGATCCATCTGAGAAGAATCCATAAATCCTAGAATCCATAAATTCTAGGAACGGCTTATGGGAAGCATGATTTCAGAAGATTTGTAGACAAATAAGAGAAAGGAAGAATATGTAAGAGCAAATCTGTCAACAAAAGGAATTTGATTCTCCTATTGCTCAAGATTTTTATTTATTTATTTGAGAGAGTGTGTGTGAGCAGGAGCAAGGGGAAGGGAGCAGAGAGAGAGAGAGAGAGAATCTCAAGTAGACTCCTCACTGAGTGCACAGCCTGACTCAGGGCTCAGTCTCTGATAAAGACCTGAGCCAAAATCGAGAATCGGATGCTTAACTGAGTCACCCAGGTGTCCCTTTCCTACTGTTTTTTTAAGTCAAGGAGAAAAATACAGGTAAACTGCAATCTATTTAGAATATGTCCAAAGTCATCAGGAAGAAATCTTCGGATGTCAGTTTAACAGTATCACAGAGAGGAATGTTCAGGGGTTCCTTGTCGAACTATCTGTTCCAATCTCTAGAACAATTATCTCAATTCTATAACTGGAAAAAAAATTCCAGAATCCTAAATATCTGTAATATCGGTTTCTTTTTTCCCCTAGCACCTGGTATGTCACAGAAAATTAGAGATTTCCTTTCCTCAGGTCACAATGGTACTCACCCAACTATAATTGCCCAAAAGGCCCCCTTGCTAGCCCTCCTAATGACCAAACATACTACGAAGGCACAGCATCAGCAGAGAGGAAGCTGAAATTTCTGAAGTAACAACAAGAACACAGAATAAAACCATCGTGGGCTATGAAATTCCCTGTGTCCCAAGATTCTAAACTACTCAGGATCTTGAGCCCAACATCCCCTAAGTGGAGCAGGAGAGGTGCTGGGAAGGGGCTGCGTAGCCAAGGTTAGAGGAAAGCCTTATTTCACAGGCTCTGCAGCTGAACAGAAAGTCACATAACACTGACCATACATTTTGCTCCAGCGCCGTCCAATTGAACTTTTAGTGACAATCCAAATGTTCTCAACAGTGTTCAATACAGTAGCCACTAGCCACATGTGGCCATTCAGCACTTGAAATGTAACTCGTACAATTGAGGAACTAAATTTTTTACTTTAATTCATTTTAACTTAAATAACCACACATGGCCTGAGGCTACCGTATGCAGTAGTACAACTAGCTTATACACTTAATGTACCTATCAACATGAATTCCACAAAAATAGAGATGGTCAGGGACCAAGGAAGGTTCTCCGGAGGTTGTGGGAAATGGACTATTTGACTTAACAGAGGAAGCAGGGAAGAATCAAGTCTATTATCTCATGAATCTCTAGTATACTACTGAGATGGCTAAAAGACAAGCATCACTCCCATCTTACTAAATGGAGAACCTGAGATATAGATTCAATTAACTGATGTAAACAGTAACTGCTATTTGTGGAATCTCTTCATGTACGTAGGTTTTTATATTCAATCTTTACAACAATCCTCCAAGGTAAACATCACTGTCTTTTATTGGTACAGGAACTGAGGTTCAAGAAGGTTGAATGCTTAGGAAAAACCACATAATAAGTGAAGCCAAGATTTGAACTCAGGCCTATTTTTAAAGCCCAAATGAAAGTGCAGAGCTTGAGCACGACTGGATGTTGGCAGATCTCACAACCTATGAGATCACAACCTCAGCCAAAACCAAGAGTCGGATGCTTAACCGACTGAGCCACCCAGGCGCCCCAAGTCAACAAGCATTTTTTGAGCCTCTGTTATATGCACAACAGCACACTGAGTGCTCAGGAGGGGAGAATACAAAGACAAGGAAAGAAAACCATCAATATCACTGAATCTCAGAATTGTGTGGGCTTGTTATTCTTCTCTAACAAAGGGCATGAATTATTCAATTACTCACAGCTAGCTCCTCTTGTATATTATAGCAATCAACTGGCCTAGAATAGAAAATAAGCTAATATTTTTAGCACTTCAAAAACATGTGGAACCAGAACAAACGTGACAAGTGAAAAAAAAAACAGATAAATTAGACTTCACCATAATTAATACATTTAGTGCACCAAAGGACACTATTAATAAAACTAAAAGATAATCCACAGAATGGGAGGAAGTAAACAGCAGATCATGTACCTGACAAGGGACTTGTACCCAAATTGTATTTTTAAAAAACTCCTATAACATAGTAATAAAAAGACAAATTACCTGCACACATTTTTGTGTGGACATGGGTCCATTTCTTTTTGGTCTAGGAGTGGCCTTCTGGATCACATGGTAATGCTAAGTTTAGTATTTTGAGGAAGTGCCAAACTGTTAGCAAAGTGGCGGCACCATTCAGCAATCCCTACAACAGGGTGTGAGGGCTCAGATTTCCCCACAGCCTTACCAATACTTGCCATTGTCTGGCTTTTTACCAGTTCGAACCCAGTTCTGAATTAGCCATTCTTGTCAGTATGAAATAATATCTCATTATGGTCTAATATACATTTTTCCTAATGATCAGTGATGCTGAACATCGTTTCATGGGTTCACTGACTATTATATATCTTCTTTGGAGAAATGCCTTTTAGGGGCACCCGGGTGGCTCAGTGGTTGGGCGTCTGCCTTTGGCTCAGGTTGTGATCCGGGGGTCCTAGGATCAAGTCCCACATCAGGCTCCTGCTGAGGAGCCTGCTTTTCCCTCTGCCTATGTCTCTGCCTCTCTCTCTGTGTCTCTCATGAACAAATAAATAAAGTCTTAAAAAAAAAAGAGAGAAATACCTTTTAGTCACCTTTTAGTTTAGACATACTCATGACAAGTTATATTCAGTTCAAAGGAACATAATGGAGAGAACGAACAAATTTTCCTTTTCTTCTGTTTCATTTATCAGTATGATTTCTTCAGGTATCTCAAAATTCAAAGCTATAAATGCTCAGACTCTCTTACAATGTGCCTGGAGGTTGAAGGTGGGGACTGTGGGCTCACCTGTGTCTAAAGCCCAGCTGTCCCACGTCTAGGTGACCTCGAGCAAGTGACTTAATCTGAGCCTCGGTTTCTTGTTTCTACAAAACAGAACTCACCCATACCATAGTGCTGTTTAAATGAGCACGGGATCGAGCATGGGGTAAGTGCTGAACAAATGCTAGCATTACTGTTTTTATTATCAACCCATCATCATCACTATCACAACTCCGGCTCACACAGGAAGCCTGAAAACACGAGAGATACATGTATGTTTCCTACGTACGTTTAGTGCTTCCTTACTACTCTACTCAGTTTAATTCAGACTCCCACTGCCTGAGCATCACCAGGGCTCCTTGGAATCCCTACACATTATCTTAGGGCTGAGACTTCGAAATAAGGCCCCCAAATTTTTCACAGGATAGAACAAATGCTGCCCTATCCTCTGACAAAAGCAAGATAACTTCTAAGTCAACAATAGAAAAAAAATGTTTATATAGGTATGTTCATGTGGTTTGTTTCTAGAAGACCTGAAGAAGAAGAAAATGTCAGCATGTCCTTAGAGACGCCTGGCAAATAGGGGAAGAAAAAAAAAAAAACACTAGAAAATTGAAGTCGCCTGCCAGAGGAGCTGGCACAGGGCACGACTACAAGGCCCTGCACCAAAGACTCACCAACACCCACAGAGTAAAGCAACGGGCTGTGGTACAGCACTGGCCGCTTCCTAGGTAAGTGGCTGAAAGCCAACCAAGTTCAAGAAAAAAAAAAAAAAACACCCCTTTTTTTTTTTTTTTAAGGCTATATGAAAAGAGAAGAGAAACTGCATAGGAGTAAACTCTACTCGGTAAGACAAACATCTGGTTCTTCTTTTCCTTTCTGCCAGGCAGAGACGGTGGAACAAGACCCTGGAAAAAGATCTGTGGTACTGGGTGGACCACACCTCATCACCAGCAGGCAAAGCACCGTGGTGACCTCTGGCCTGCCGGGCCCTGCAGCACCACACCGCCCCCAAGGAACCCAAATCTTGCAGTGTATCCTTCCAGCCACACATCTCCGAGAACATCTGGGAAGGGGTCCAGGCGCCTGCACTGGGGAGGGGCACAGGCACGTCAGTCTCCAGACTTGCTGGTCAGCCACAAAAGCCCCAAACTTCAAAATAGTCAAAGGAAGTATGTCATGGAATTCACCTATCACGAGGACCTCTTTCGGCCTCCAAAACCTCATGGCCCCTGTGGGGACTTCTCCTGGGCACTACCTACGTCCCACTCAGAAAATAGGGAGAAAAACAACTTCCTCACAGAAATGTGGACTGGGGCCAAATGGAGTGCCCCTGAAATCCGAGTGGATAATAATGCCCCTGTGCTGGGTCTGTCCTGAATGCTGCCTCTGTTCTGCTTTTTTCCACAATAAAGGCATAGAACTGGAGAGCTGAGAAGGCCCCTGGGGGCCCAGAGAAATGAAATAACTTACAAAGGTCACAGGGCCTGCAAGTGGCCGAGCTAAGCCTCAATACCCAGCTTTATCCGTAAGAACTGGAAAGTACTGCCCTTCTGTAGTACAACCTACCTGCTCCATTAAAGACTTTGCCCCTGACCTGGGAAGTAAGTGCTCCTGAGGGGAACACGGAGGGAATTAGCAATATGGATTCTGAGCCAATAAAAAGATTCGAACCCAGTTCTGTCCCTTACCAAAGTGTGTGACTTCAGGAAGTTCCTAAACCTCGGTTTCCTCATTCATCATCACCAGCCCTGTCAGAGGATGAATGTATCAATAGAGTTTCTAAAATAGTGTTTGAGGGGCACCTGGGGGGCTCAGTGGGTTAAGCATCTGACTTCAGCTCAGGTCCTGATCCCAGGGTCCTGGGATGGAGCCCCACGTCGGGCTCCCTGGTCAGCGGGGAGTCTGCTTCTCCCTCTCCCTCTGCTCCTTCCCACCCACTCCCCCTACTCATCTTCTCTCTCTCTAATAAATGAATAAAATCTTCTTTAAATTTTTAGAAAATAAAATAGTGTCTGAAAGGGCGCCTGGGAGGTGCAGTTGGTTAAGCATGTGACTCAATTTTGACTCAGGTCATGA
This sequence comes from Vulpes lagopus, assembly GCF_018345385.1. Lineage (NCBI taxonomy): Eukaryota > Metazoa > Chordata > Mammalia > Carnivora > Canidae > Vulpes > Vulpes lagopus. Next base: position 29,405,484 of record NC_054846.1, on the reverse strand, counting down.
CCTCAGTGTCGGGAGATCAAGTCCTGCCTGAGGCTCCACACTCAGTGTGGAGTTTGCTTGAGATTCTCTTGCTCCCTGTCCTTCTCCCCCTGCTCCTTCTCTCTCTCTCTCTCTCTCTCTCTCTCTCTCTCTCTCTTTCAAATAAATAAATAAAACTTTAAAAAACAACACTGTCTGATGTAAATAATTTATAATACATCATCATCCTAGAACAGAGGGGAAATGAGAGTGAAAACGTTGGGGGTTACATGAAAAAAGAAAGCGGGTGTGTGGTCATTAAATAAGTAGAACATCGTTTAACTTAAAAAACCATACAGATACACCAAGAGTCATGCTGACAGTGGCTAGTGGGAAAATGAAAGCAAAACAAGAACATGCAATGAAATGTTAGGACAACACAACTCCAGTGATATTAAAGGATCATCCCTGCATATACACATATACTCCAAAAAGAGAGCAAAAGAAAATAAATGAAACACTAACAGCCCAGTCTCTGGGCAGTGGGATTACCACTGACTTTTACTGTCTTCTCTACTTCCCAAGTCTCACGTAGCAGACATGTATTATTACTTCGGAAATCAAAATAACTGTAGGTTTTAAAGATTATTTTTGTTTAATTTTTTTTAAAGTTTATTTTTTTAGTAATCCCTACAGCCCACATAGGGCTCAAACTCAAGATCAAGAGTCACATGCTCTTCCGACTGAGCCAGCCAGGTGTCCTGAAACATTATTTTTAAAGAAGAAACCTGACACCAGGCGGGGTCTGGGTCTCAGTGGCCAAAGGGCTATTCCAAGCAGCTACAACGGGGTAGGTGGAACCCTTGGCGGCGGTGTTGGGGAGGGGAGACCCACAGAGGGAGAGCATGGGTCCCAGCGAGAACCAAGAATTTCCTTCTTTTCAGCATCCGGACAGAAGAAAGGGACCTGCTGGCCCGGGACCGCTGACGGAGGTAGGCCCGGGCCCAGAGGGAACTTGCCGTGGGTCCAACAGGCTGCGTTGACTGTGGCAGCTTTCTCTGGAAAGCTTCCTGGCTGGTCCTCAGCGCCCACTTCTAGCTTGCGTTCTCAGCTCACCCCTTCTGCAGGACTCATTGTGAGGGGCGGACAGACGGCAGACAGAAGAGCAGGACACACAGAAGGGATGGTGAGGGCAGTACCGGGCCCCTCCCAGCTCCGGCTCAAGGTCCGTCTGTATCTGAGCAGGCTCCTACCCTGTGGTGGCAGCACGAGTGCCCTGCCCCGGCAGCCTCTGCTTCTTTCCCACCAGCTGCCTCTTGAGCAGCACCCTAGGATCATGGCATGTTAAGGTTCATCCAGAACACCCACCCAGTTTCCCTATTTACAGATGAAGAAAACAAGGAGGCAAAGAGAGGATGGGGTGTCTGAACCTACAAACTCAGATGAGAACACACACTGGCCCAATACTGTCTGCTTCGGGGCCTTGCCTGAGGTCACTGGACAACTGTCCCTTCTGGCACTCACCGCTGCCTACAAACTGGACTGCATGCCCCACTGCTGTGAAAGCCCCAGTCCAATCCCTAGGCTCCTCCTGGACAGATGTCAACATATAAAGTAATCCAGAAACCTCAGGTGAAATTCGACAGGGGGGACTCTTCCCTTCTCGTAAAGGTTAATTATAACAGGAAACATTTCAATCCAAAAAGTGACCCCGCAACAGTGGACTGTTGGGACCAATGATGACCCATGGGGGACACTTCATGGATATTTGCACAGTCTTAAAGTATCTTCCCCCAAATATTAATGTGAATAAAAATATTATGAATTACTGAGGTGGTTTTAAAATATGACTACAAATCGTTTGATACTCCTTCTTCCAGGAGGTGGAGTTTAAATCCCCTCCTCTTTGGGCTGGACTTAGTGATTCTCTTCTAATGAAAAGATCCTTGCTGGGACCAGGGGTGGTCTCAAACTTGGACAGTAGCTTGGAGCACCCCACACAGACAGCTTATCCCAGGCTCACCCCCAGTAGGAGCCAACGGTTCCTTTTCCTCAGCCCGGGAAAGATACTGGGCTGCTGATAAGGTTTCTCCAGGATTCTCTTTTTTCCCTTTTTTCTAGGCCTTCATAATCTGTCTCACTTAAACTAGGGACTGCTGAAGTCTCACTTCCCCTTTCTTTGTGGAATGCATGCCTGCTGTGCAGAGCTCTGCCCCTCCCTGACCCTATCCTTTTGGGCATCACCTTCCCCGTTTGCCTGGTGGCTTGAGGTTCCCCTTGTTCTCCCTCTGTGGGTCTCCCCTCCCGAACACTGCTGCTAAGGGTTTAGATAAAATCTATAAAATAATTGGAGAAAAAGGATAAAAGCATAATATTCACTATACTAACTTTCGTAAACATGACATAGTTTTCATTTGTTCAAAATTTTTAAAAATGTATCTCCTAGTACATCTGTTTATGTAAGTCCAGCAATGTGCTGTGAGAATTTTTCTATGGGTTTTATACTTGTTGTTGCTGTTGAGAATAGAAGCATTTTTCCCATTACAGTTAACAGATTATTGCTGTTATATGATTGCTCCTCGTATATGTACACCCACAAGTTTACTGAGCTCGCATAAATTCTAGTACTGCCATACTTTTTTTTCTTCCAAGTTTTTAAATTCCAGTTAGTTAACATTTAGTTTCAAGTGTAGGACTTAGGGATTCAACACTTATAACACCACCCAGTGCTCATCACAAGTGCCCTCCTTAATACTCATCGCCCATTTAACCCAACACCCCCACCCTGTCCACCTCTCCTCCAGGAACCTTTAGTCTGTTATTTATAGTTATAGAATCAGCTTTATGGCTTGCCTTTTTCCCTTAAGTTCATCTGTTTTGTTTCTTAAATTCCACATATACATGAAATCATGCAGTATAGGTCTTGACTTATTTCATTTAGTGTAATACACTCTAGCCCCAACCACATCATTACAAATGGCAAGATTTCATTCCTTTTTATGGCTGAACAATATACCACTGCATACATATACACACGCACGCACACGCACACACACACACACACACACACACCCCTCACAACTTCTTTATCCATTCATCAGTTGATGGACACTTGCGCTTTTTCCATAATTTGGCTATTGTTGATCATGCTGTTATAAACATCTGGGCGCATGTAACCCTCCGAATCAGTATTTTTGTATCATTTGGGTAAATGCCTAGTAACCACATTTGTTTTTTATTCGTATGTAATTATGTTGTTTATTCTAAAAACGCTTTTTCTTCCTATTACCAGTTACACTTTAAATATATATTTCATGCTTTATTGCACTGGCAACCAATGCCAGAATAATGAATATCATCTTTTCTTTTTATTTTAATAGAAATCTCTAGCATTTCCTATATCATATATGATGTTAGAAGCTGGTTTAAGATATATGTATATGCTATGGATATATACACATATTTTTTTTTAGTTTACAATCACTTAAATCATGCTAAAAAATATCCTATTTTTCTAAGAATTTTAATTTTTAAATTAAGAATGGGTATGTATGTGGTTTATCTTACTGTAACAACTGACTGACTATAGGGTCTATTTACAGACTTCCTAAAAAACATGATTATATTCCTGGAATAAGATGTTATTCCAACATTCTGAATGTTTCTATTAGAGTTTCTTTTCTAACTTTTTCATGTTCTTTATCATCAGGTTTTTTTTTTTTTAAAGATTTTATTTATTTATTCATGAGAGACACAGAGCAAGAGAGAGAGAGGCAGAGACACAGGCAAAGGGAAAAGCAGGTTCCATGCAGGGAGCCCGACATGGGACTCGATCACAACCCAGGCCGAAGGCAGCACCAAACCGCTGAGTCACCCAGGTTGTCCCAGATCAGGTTTTTTTTAAAACGTATAACTAGAGTAGCTATTCTACTAGAGTGTGATAGCAATTACGTAACACGGAAATTATCTGATATTTGTAAATTTAAGTAAGTTCACTAGTAAAATTGCAATACCAACTCATTATCTCATGGTAAGAGGGGGAAAATCCCAACAGACGAAGTTACACAGTTTATAGAGAAGGAAGGGGGGAGAGTCTTTGAAACAGTAGTATTACAGTGTACTAACATTTCTACAGCTCCTGCTAGAGACAGCCTCTCCCTAAGAGATCACTTTCCCTTTGAACTACTTCACCAACTCTACAATACTTTCCTGATGCTGAGACTTAGCCCTCACTTTGTTGTTTTGCTTTGTCCTATTGCACCAGAAATACTTCTCCATCTTTTCAAACAGCATTATATAGGAGGGGAAAGAAAGCTTTGGTTTTTCCTTGTCTGAACCCCAAACCAACCTTACCTGTCCATTTCCCACCAACCCCCTGTGTGTGTGTGTGTGTGTGTGTATTTTTTCACAATGCTGCAGAGAAAACAATCTGAAAACATCAATGACATACAACAGTAGGTGCTTATAGCTAGCTCTTACTGTTAGATGTGGTGGTCAGATACAACTCTGCTGATCCTGGATGGGCTTACTTACCCTGGTATAATTATCACCCTGCAGTCAAGCTGGTTGTTTGCTGTCAATTTAGGAGATTAGCTGTCACAGGGGCCCAAGGAAGCAGCCTTCTGGTCAGGGTAAGGAGCAAGAATTGCCAAGTGAGCCATTTAAACATGTCCCAGGTAGAAAGGGAGGCAAGAGACAGAGGAGAAACTTCATGGCTGGGTATGACTCAGGAGGAAGTGACAATTTGGAAACTGTGTTCCACATCTCTGCCTTTTAGTGAGTCAGAAATATAGGAAAATAGAGGTTAGGACTATACAGAGTAACATCCATTAGAGGTGCAGCCTTCTCCATGTCAGCAATAAGTCGGGGCAAGTCTGAGTTCAAGGTTTTGCCATCACCAGCTGCCTGATCTTGGGCAGGCTCTATACCCCTTAGAACACTAATTTTAAAAACAAAACAAAACAAAAAACACAAGCGGGTGGACAAATCTCAGTGATTTCTAACACCAACACTCCATGGCTATTGACTTTGTTACCAAGCTAAACTTTCTTCACATGCATTCATTCCTCAGGTCACCTTGTAGTATGACTGCTCACAATTTTAACAATCAGAATAATCCCAACAGCAGAGTCTTAAACTCAACCTCTCAAGATGGGTATCCCACCACTTTAGATGACCAAAAGCTGGGAAAGGATTCCTATTCTATCAAAGTCCCTTCAGGGGAAGGCAAGCAGATGTGCAAATTTTTCAGAACAGCGCAGGTTCACTTGTGATTAAAGAAAGACCCAAATCCATTTCAAGCAATAATGTCGTTGAATTCACTCATACTTTGAATTATCATCATTTCCTCCACTGCAATTCTTTTTTTAAAGATTGAACTTATTTTTTGAATAAGTGATACATGCACACGGAACTAAACTCATAAGCTACAAATAATATAGACTAAGAAGTTTCCCTATCACCCCTAGTCCTAAGATACTCAATTACCCTCTCCAGTGATAGCCATAGTTACCAGTATTCTAGAATAGTAAGTACCAGCACTTTTGTGAATGTGTGTACCCACGGGCATGCACCACATACACAAACACTACTCTTTTTAAACTAATAAATGGCACTGTACTAAAAACACTGTTTTGTATCTTGCTTTTCTCCCTCTTCATGGTACATCTCAGGTATTATTTCATACAGAGCTGCCTTGTTCTTTTAAAGGACTATATTGTATTCTGCTGGATGGACATGCTATTATTTAGCCAGCCTATCAATGAATATTTAGGTTGCTTCCAGTATTTTGGTATTTTAAACAATGCTATTATGAGTGAATTTGTACACAGGCCATTTTGCACAGATGTAAGCATATCTGTAGGATGAATTCCAGCAAGTGGATTGTTCGGCATTTTTAACTCAGACAGTGGATAACTGTGCATTTGTAACTCGGATAGATAACATCAAACCACCTTCTAAACACGTAAAATCAGGGGTTGGCAAATTATGATCCACAGACCAAATCCAGCCCATAAGCTAAAAATGTTTTTGCGTTTTTATAAGTGTTGTTTAAAAAAAGGGTGGGGGGAGAAGAATATATGACAGACCTCATTTGACCTGTAAAGCTTAAAATATTTACCGTCTGGACCTTCACAGAAAGTTTGCTCATCCCTCCACTAAGCCAATTTACATTCCCCCATTAGCAATGTCTGGCAGTATTTCTCCACTATTTCAGCTGTAATCTTTGGTCAAATTGAGATTTAAAGTAACGCTCCAGGTTTTGTTTCAGTTGAAGAAAAAGTTGAAGCATCTTTAACATTTATGTACTGGCTCTGTGATTTTTCCAGGGCAAAACGCAGCCGTTTCAGGATGCAAACATCAATTGACATTTGAATTTGTCACCTCATGGTCACAAGTGGCAAGAAAAGGTTAGAATCCCCAGCTGTCAGAATTGAAAACAACTTTAAAGGTTATGTGGTCTGAACATTATGGATTTTGTGTGCCATTGAAATTTCAAAAACAATTTAAAGGATTAAAGCAATATTGCCAACTTTTTATCTTGCCAAGTCATTAAAATATAGAAACAATCCAAATACCATCTACTGTTACCATTGCTTCATAAAAGAAAGAAATTTAACACCAAAAAGTAGGACATACTCAATCCTAGAATAAAGGAGAGTTCATTAAACTGAGTCTACTTAGTTTCATAACAAGCCAACCACAGTCATTTACTTTCTGCCAATTTTGCCACAGACAGAAAAATTCCATGTCAAACCCATGTTTGGGAACCAACCTCACTGTTTTCTAAACAATCTAAAGCTTTCACATCCAAATGACAGGCTCCAGATTCAATTCCAATGACAATAAATTTGTGGCCAATTCAGAACAAGAATTCAGGACTTCTGCCCCCCAGTCTCCTATCTTCCTGTCTTCTCCTTAATCCACAATTCCTTGTGTGTCCAGAAAAACAGCACAACTGGTCCAACCAACACCTCAGTTCACTCATGGCCTTCCACCTCTCACTGCCCTTGGGTCTTAGGTCTGATCTGCTCATGTCCTCAACCAAAATGAGTTTTTAGTCTTCTTCATGGGGGTAGGTGTGCAACAAACAACAATAATAGAAAACTTCCTCATTCTGAGTAGCTGGAGAATTCTACGTTCGTGTAGGCCCAAACAACATTCATCCATCTGCTGTGAATATGTCTCTCTCCCACTGACCCTTATAAACAGCGTCTACCTCACTCTCTTCCTTTTTGCTGCCAGAGCCTGGCCTTTCCTACAGTCCTATGGTGGACACAGGGGAGACTCGAGAAGAACATGAGTGAGGTTTTACTGGCACTTCAGAATTAATCAGTTGTGATGGTTCATTTTAAGTGTCAACTTGACTGGGCTAAAGGATCCTCAGGTGGCTGGTGTTTCTGGAAAAGACGAGCAGGCATCATTCAACCAGTTTGAGGGCCAGAACAGAAGAGCAGAGGAAGGGCAAACTCACGCTCTCTGCTGGGGCCGAGACATCCATCTTCTCTTGCTCTTGGACATCATGCCGGCACTCCAAATGCCCTGGATTCAGACTCAGATCAAGACATCAGCCAGGGATGCCTGGGTGGCTCAGCGGTTGGGCGTCTGCCTTTGGCTCAGGGTGTGATCCCATGGTCCAGGATCAAGTCCCGCATCGGGCTCCCTGCATGGAGCCTGCTTCTCCCTCTGCCTATGTCTCTGCCTGCCTCTCTCTCTGTGTCTCTCATGAATAAATAAAATAAAATCTTAAAAAAAAAAAAAAGACATCCCATCAGCCAGCAGCCAGACCTTTGGACTCAGGCTGATTTATACCATGGGCTCTCCTGGTTCTCCAGTCTGCAGACAGCACACTGTAGACTTCTCAGCTCCATAACTCCATGAGCTACTGCCTTTAATAAACCTCTCTCTCTCTCTTTCTCTCTCTCTCTCTCTCTCTCTCTCTCTCCCTATATATATATATATACATACACACACACACGCATATGCTGTCTGGACCTTCACAGGTTATATATATATGTATATATATATATCCTATTGGTCTGTTTCCCTGGAGAACCCTAATATGTCAGCTTCCCCTGAATTTCAGAACCAAGGTAACTTCAATGGATGAGAGAACCACTACATCTATATCATGTCCAAGTCCTCACCTTCCTCTGCCCTCCCTGGGCCCCTTTCATTCAATATTCCACTTTCTTCTGTGTGCCAGGCACTGCTGGTTTTCCCCTAACATAAAGTCAGCCTCCTTTTGCACCACCTACTATGTGGGCACAGCACTCCTTCTGGCCCAGCTACGTCAGCCTCTACCACTTGGCCAGCCAGACTCTGGTCCTTGCCCTGTTGTCTCCAGCTGTCCCTACAGCTAAAGCTAACTGATGCTCAGGGCTGCAAAGCTCCTTGTAGTCCTTTTGGCATCAAGAAAAGAATGCATTTGAGCAGTCAAATTAACATTAACTAACTAATGTTAGTCAAACTAACATTAATTTAGTAAATATGATACTAGCTCGATCCATTTTATTTTCAATTAAGATTTTAGTTTTCACACAGCAGGCCTTTAAAAGAAATTTCAGGCCTGAGAGTAGGTCACTGAGAATGTACAACACCTATTTCAGTGAGCCAAATAGCAGGACTTTTGCTGTCATTCAGGTGTTTTTCACTCAAGTCTTCCTGTCACTCATAGTTCCAATGTAAACTGAAAATAATTCTCTTCTCTCCCAACATTGAACCCTCCACTAATTACTACCTCAGTTTTTTAATTCTCTTATTATGCATTTTAATAGGACTAGTAAGAAAGGAAAGGAAACTAAGTAGCGGATGGAATATTTTGTTCTTTGTCAAATAGGCTGTGGCCAAAACACAAATTCTCACCAAGAAACGAAACAGGTATCCCAAGGAGATGGGACACAGGGAAAGGGGATGTGATCTTTGCCAGTGCTTCATGCTTTCCTCAAAATGACCTCTTCCTGTTTTGGCAGCAGGATCTGGATAATATCACATCTCTATAAATCACCTCGGTCATGCAGATATGATTCAGTTATTTATCCCCCAGAACCACAGGATGTGGATTGATTTAGATTTGACATTTGGAGATAGATGAGGAAGCCAGCCCTACAGAACGTCTGTTTCCTTGCTCGGGTACACAAAAACCATCTTGGCTATGACATAAAGGTGTCAAGCTTCCTGGCCTGAAGCTTGCATTTCCCAGGCATCTCTCCTTAAAAAGAATGAGGTAGATGGCATAATTCAAACAAGTCCTCAGAGTCATGCAATGGCAGAGACAGAAGACACCAGAGAGGTTCTAAGAAAAGCCAGGAGCTAAATGGACACATTAACCGAATGACACGAAAACATGGCAGATGTATACATAAATGCAGCAAATACATAAATGTGGTTCCCATCCGTCCAGGTTTGTGACATGCCCCATGGTCAGTGCATGTTCTCAAAACGTCATTCATTCATGCATTCACTCATTCAGTCAACAGGTTCTGAGTATTTACTGTAGTCAGGCAGGAGTACTAAGCACAGTGGATATGATGGGGAACTAGATACCCCTTCATCTAGTTTACAGCCTGGTTAATAAACAAAGTTAAAACAGCTTCCCATTAAAAAAATTACCAAAGAGGCAGGAAGGATGGAGGGGAGAAGGGACACACTGATACTCTGGACAGTTGAAAATTACCATATACAGCTGACCCCAGAACAACAGAGCACAGGCCCACTTACAGGTTGTTTTTGTTTTTGTTTTAATAAATACAGTACTGGGCAGCCCGGGTGGCTCAGCGGTTTAGCACCACTTTCAGTCCAGGGCCTGATCCTGGAGACTTGGAATCGAGTCCCATATCGGGCTCCCTGCATGGAACCTGCTTCTCTCTCTGCCTGTGTCTCTGCCTCTCTCTCTCTCTCTCTCTCTCTGTGTGTGTGTGTGTGTGTGTCTCTCATGAGTAAATAAATAAAATCTTTAAAAAATAATAAATAAATAAATAAATAAATAAATAAATAAAGTACTGTAAATGTATTTTCCTTATAATTTTCTTAGCATTTTTTTCTCTACCTTACTTTACTGTAAGAATATAGTATATAGCCAGGACACTTGCACCCCAGTGTTCATAGCAGCAATGTCCACAATAGCCAAACTGTGGAAGGAGCCACGATGTCCATCAAAAGACGAATGGATAAAGAAGATATGATCTATACATACAATGGAATGTTACTCAGCCATCAGAAAGGATGACTACCCACCATTTGCTTCTACATGGATGGAACTGGAGGGTGTTATGCTGAGTCAAATAAGTCAATCAGAGAAAGACAGTCATCATATGGTTTCACTCATATGTGGAATATAAGAAATAGTGAAAGGGACCATGAGGGAAGGAGGGGAACTGAGTGGAGAAAAATTAGAGAGGAAGACAAACCATGAGAGATTCCTAACTCCAGGAAACAAAGGGCTGTGGAAGGGGAGGAGGGTGGGAGGATGGGGTAACTGGGGGACGGGCACTGAGGAGGGCACTTGATGGGATGAATACCAGGTGTTACACTATACGTTGGCAAACTGAATTTAAATTTTAAAAAGGGAGGAAAAAAAAAGAATACAGTTTATAGTACACACAACACATAAAATATGTGTTAATTGACTTATGTTACCAGTAAGGCTTCTGGTCAATAGTAGGCTATTAGGAATTTGGGGAGAGTTCAAGTTATACACAAATTTTTGACTGTAAGGTCTCAGTGTCCCTAACCCCCATGTTGTTCAAGGATCAACCATACATGGACTCTCAACCTGCATATAAGTAGACTTACCTGTAAGTACCTGTAAGCAGTCCACTTATAAAAGAGTAACCAAAATAATCCTGTTCATTCAGAAAACCAGCCATGTGCTAGTCACTGTACGGAAAGCTGGTTTACAAAACAAATTCCTATCCTTACCGAGCTCACAATCTGAGAAGATGACCAAATTTACCAAGAGCTGCTATCTAGCTGCCAGCAAAGGCTTTAAGGAAGGGTGGAACAAGGAGGGGGTTGGGCAGGGAGTCTGGCTGGAAGGGGAGCAGCCCAAAGATGTGGGGCTGGGTCCTGGGGACTGAGGCAGGCAATGCCAGGCAGGTGCGGGGCTGGGGAGTTCACTTCAGCTGGAGGGAACAGCAAGTACATTCTCAACTGGAAATAGTGCCTTCGGGGTGAACAGAAAATGCTTCTGGGCAGCAGCCAGAGAGAAGCCTAGAAAGGGAAACAGAAGCCCTGTCTCGAAGGGCTCTGAAGGCCCTGGCAGCAGAGCTGGACATTATCTTGTAAGGCGATGGAAGGCCTCTGCTGTATGTTCAGCACGACTGGATTAAATGATTTGATTTGCCTGCTGAAACATTACTCAGGCTGAGGTTGCTGCACTTCACACATTTCCAAAGGTGTGGCTGAGGGCAGGAGGACTGGAGGGAGGGAGACCAATCCGGGTGCGCAAAGACAGTAGAGAGTAGAGGGGACAATAACCATCATTTGTTCTTTCTAGCTTGATTCCAAATCAAAGAGAGTTTAATTGAAAATGAAAGAAACTTATCTAAAAAGAGGTCCTACATTACAACTCAGCCTGCTCTTTCCACTTAAATTTAAAAAACCCAAGTAGAATCATATTACAAGAGGAATAAAACTGCTTGTGCCTTTTGACCTGGTAATTCCATTAAGGGATTCCTAAGAAAACAACCTAGATGAGAGAGAAATAACTTTCTTCAAGGATGTTTTTAAATGTGCTACTCAAAGAGCCAACAAATGAAAATAATCCAAACATCTAAAAATACGGGATGGTTTAAATCAAATGTCCTCTATCAACACGACTAAATATTATACAAATGTTAAAATAACTATGGCCACGTATGGGAGAAAAAAAATCAGATTCCAAAACAATATACATCTGACCCATGATCAACAACATCACACGCTTTTGAACTGCACAGGCCCACTCACATACACATTTTTTAAAATGTGATACTGTAAACATATTTTCTGTTTCTTATGGTTTTCTTAATAACCTTTTCTCTAGCTTACTCTATTGTAAGAATACATGACATAATACATATACAAAATAGCATTAATTATGTTATTGGCTAAGTTTTTGGGGAGTCAAAAGTTATTTGTAGATTTGCAAATGCATGGGGAGAGGGAATGTCAGCATCCCCTGCATTATTCAAGGGTTGGCTGTAAACACAACTACTACAACCTAAGTGTCTACTATGTGTCGGGCCCAAGGTTAGATTCCGGGAATACGAAAATAAGATGTGGTCCCTGTCCTCCAAGATGTGAGTCCACTGGGAAAGCCAGACTCACATTATTACAACAATGTGAGGAATTCTCAACGAAGTTGGGCACCATGAGAGCCCAGAAGAGGATCTGCTTGACTTAGAGCTAACACACCAACAAACACAAATATAGACACTAAAATCAATGGCAGAACTCGGTTACAAATCTGGATGACCCAAACATGTACGTGTTAGTTTTGCTGGATTATCCTGAGCATGAACAGAAACCATAGGACACTCACATCCCCAAGAACATCTGCATGGAGCGCCTTCAGAATCCTTGGACTCTGGTTTGAGAAACAAGATCTAAACACAGGAGGGGCGGCAGTGGAAGGGAAAGACAAAGATTCACCTAACAATATTTAGGTTCTGATGAGAATTGAGAGAGAGAAAGTCAGAGATGATGTCAAAGGCGGAAGCCTCAACATCTGGAAGAATGGCAATGGGGCTCCCCCAAATAAGAAACCTAGAAGGAGGATCTGGTTTGAGTGAGAAAATAAGTTTCATTTTTGAGAGTTTGAGGAACTTTGGGAGAAGAAAGGTAGAGGTATTCAAAATTTTGCTGGAAATTTATCTCTGGAGATTTGGAGCCAACAGGCAGAGACTCAGCAACCAAAGTCATCTTCTGGAGATCGCTGAAGATAGAAATGAACGTTGAACAACAGGTATGAACATATTCAACATTACTAAACGTAGAAGATATATCCCTTTTAGTCCCGTCAAATATTTCGTAAGCATTTACTTACTTTCAAAGTAGTATATCCATCAAATTAATAAAATTATGGAATAATAAGAGAAAAATAATTAATAAACTATGGAATTAAAGGGTCACCTATACACACAGATTCAATATATCAACCTCGTATTTTTCCATGGAAAATATTCTCAGACGTGTGGGTGGCTCCCAGGGTCCTGGGATCAGGTCTCACATTGGGCTCCTCCCCCTCGGAACAGGGAGCTTTCTTCTCTTTCTTCCTCTGCCTGCCATTCCCCCTGCTTGTGCTTGCTGTCAAATAAATAAAAATCTTAAAAAAATATTCTCCCTTTTTAATTTTTTTTAAAGATTTTATTTATTTATTCATGAGAGACACAGAGAAAGAGAGGCAGAGACACAGACAGAGGGAGAAGTAGGCTCCATGCAGGGAGCCTGATGTGAGACTCGATCCCGGATCTCCAGGATCACGCCCTGGGCTGGAGGCAGATGCTTACCGCTAAGCCACCCAGGTATCCCTCTCTTTTATAATAAATGTAATTTTGAAACTCAGTGGGATTAATATAATTAACATGAAAGCTAAATTTTTCTGCAGTAATATATTCATGACCATCTTGTTACCAAGCCTGTGAACTTGAGATAAGAACTGCGAGGATTCTGTCTTATATAAATGTCTAATAAGATATCTGGAAAAATAGCCAATATCTAATATTTGTAAAGGAATTTGGCAAATGGGGGAATACTTAAGCATTAGGAAATTGCAAAAGTACTCTATGAAAGCATTTGCATGTAAGTACATACTACCAAGTTCAAGGTTTGGAAACGATCCAGGTTGCCAATGTGGAGGTGGATGCTTTCACTCATTTGAAACCTACAATTACTCATATGTAAATCAGTGGCAATGCAGAAAATGTGAGAAATTCAGAATCAATTTATCTTTTTACTACTACTGAGTTTCTTTTTGTGTTTGTGATCTGTATGTGCCAACATCACAATTGAGCTATTTCCATAAATAATTCAAAAAACATTTTCAATGATGATTTTTGAGTAACAAAACTGGAAAGGATATTGTCAATCTGTCGTACATTCATGGGGTGCTGAATCTCACGCTCTTCCTTTCACAAACGTGCTTCAATGCACAGAAAAAAGTGAAAACTACACTGTACATAAGAGGACTGCAAAGGGAGAACTAAAAGGGGAGAAACACAATTTGGGTTCATACACTAGGTTGACATCAAAACACCTGTGTTCCTACTTCCACTTGCTGAAAAAGACATTCCCCAGGAGACAAAATGAAGATTAATTCTTGTTCTTTGTCATCTTCTCTCTTCTGATTTCCTTATTGTCTATGAATACAAATCCCCAGGCATTTAAGGGAGAGAATTCAAGCTAGGATTAAGAGAGCAGTATGTAAGAGTACCTACTTCTGGGTGTGTACATACTTCTGGCCTGGGTGGCTCAGTCCATTAAACATCCAGCTCTTGGTTTCAGCTCAGGTCATGATCTCAGGGTCCTGAGATTGAGCCCAGGGTCAGGCTCCTCAGTGGGCAGTCTGCTTGAGATTCTCTCTCCATCTGCCCCCCACTTCTAAAATAAAAAATAAATCATAAAAAAGAAAGGGAAGTATATGGTTTCCTTAAATCCATCAGCCAAACCTTATGAACAAAATAAAGCCACTCAAACACATAATTACCTAGGAGACCTATGAAAAATAAAGGTTTCTAGGTCCTCTCACAGAAATTCTGATTCAACAAGTCTGGGGTGAGACTGGAAATCTGTGTTTTCCCAAAGCTCCCCCACCCCCACCTACTCTCACCAACAATTCTAATAACCAGCCAGGTTTGTGAACCATCAACAAGAAATTACACTCAGACTTAGCACATGACTGTAATATGTCTTTCATAAGGACAGTATTTAGAGTTTACAAAAAGTGCCTTCACATCAACTGTTTTTTTTAAAGATTTATTTATTTATTTATTTATTTTTGAGAGAGAGAGAAAGAGAGAGAGAGAGAGAGGCAGAGACACAGGAGGAGGGAGAAGCAGGCTCCATGCCGGGAGCCCAACGCGGGACTCAATCCTGAGACTCCAGGATTGCGCCCTGGGCCAAAGGCAGGCACTAAACCGCTGAGCCACCCAGGGATCCCCCACATCAACTGTTTTATCCCCATTTCACAGATGGGGAAAATGAGGCTTATGGAAGTCCAAGGTTATATGCCTATATGCATCATACTTCACTTCAGATGCCACAGTGTAATGCTGTCCCAACCATACTATTATTCAAGCACCAAATTTCTGAGCACCAATGAACTCTTACCTGACCTCAGGTCTTACTTCACAGAGGAGCCATGCAACCAACCAACCAACTGTGGTGCACCTGGACAATTTGTGCACCTGTCCACAGTTCAGAAAAACCATCTACATCCTCATTAACCACTTTTCACTATATAAGCACTAAAAAAAAAAAAAAAATCTATTCAAAGGGAGCTTCAACACATTTGCAGAATGCACAGCTTGTAATATTCTAAAGTAATTCCATTTTATCACTTGTAATGAAAAATTATTTGAAGATAAGGAAAATAAGTGTATCCACTCCTGCAAAGAGAAACAATGTCCATACTCTACTAATTTCTGTAACATTCTGCTGAATGACAATTGCTTTTTTAATTCAATGCATAAGTTTCTAGTTAATATAACTTACCAGGAACCTCAAAAGATAGGAACAAGGCTTCTTACAATTGGGAAAAGGAGGCATGAACATAAAATTTTATTTTATTTTATTTTAATTTTTAAAAATTGGTAAGGGTGTGTATGCGTCTATGAGGAGGCAGCAAGTGAGACAGGAAGGAGACGGAAATGCCTTGGTCTGGGATAGGTTTCTGGTTTTCTGTCCTCGTAGCTCTGTGTAACTTATTGAGCATGGGCTATAACAGAAAAGGCTGGTTCACATACTAGAAAACAAATTGCAGACACACCTGGAACATAGGGGAATCTCTATTTATAAATTATGGCTCACAGCCCAAATCCAGTGACTTCTTTTTTAATGGCCTACAAGTTAAGAATGGTGTTAACATTTTTAAATAATTGGAAAAATCGGAGAATATTTTATAACCTGTACAAGTTATATAATTCAGATTCGTGTCCTTAAATAAAGTTTCAATGGGACACAGCCAAACTTATTTTATGTATCATCTATGGCTGTCTTCACACGACAGTGGCAGAGTTAAGCAGTTGTGACAAGGGTCCATATGACCTATAAAGCCTAAAATATTTATTATCAGCCCTTCAAAGAAAAAGTTTGCTAATCCCTGCTTTAAGGGGAGATGTTTGGTTGCTTCCTGAAAACTGACTTTGACCTAGCCTTTCCATGCTGAATATGAAAGAAAACACTGAACTTAGAATCATCTCAGATATATTTTCTTTGATACTGACCTAAAATGCATAGCACAGTCTAGATACTCTTCCTGGATGTCCCATCACTGAACTGACACCACTCCTGTGGTTTCCTAATCCAGAAGTAGGGGCAGGGTAGGGCTTCAGAACATACAGCTCCATTATTAGAATGACAGATGTCTAAAGAGAGGCAGCCAGGCATACTAATCCTGCACGGCCCTCTGCATGGGCCATGTCTGAGCCCTCCTTTCAGTACGGAATGGATAGCTTTACCCAGTCAACAAATACTGTGGCCATTTTCCCAGCACTCATATTCAAAAATAGGAAATGCAACATATAAAGTATAATTCAAATGAGAATGAATGACAGGAGCTGCTATTGCCCCCCTTCCACTGAAGGCAGGAGGGTAGCTTCTCAGTGTCCAGACAGTTCTGGTCCATTACCAGCAACCTAATTTCTGCCTAATTTCTGAAGCATGAATTAGGAAGCATTTGCTATTGTTGCACCAGTCAGCTAATTCAATTGTCAGAACATTTCAAACCTCATAATTGAGACTGGAAAAAGTGGGAGTCTCACTCCTTTGAACTGCCTGTTAGACTATTCCATGTCACAGCTTGCTTGGCAGTAGGAATAAGAAAAATTCTCCATTAGGAAATTAATGTTTATAAATACCCTGGAATGCCAAAGAATAAGCATAATGATTTAGAATAAATGTAACCAGAGTTGCTTATTATTAACTTTCCAAGTACATTTTTTAATTTGTGGCTTTATTACACACATTGATCATTGGTTCAACTTTTTTTTTTTTTTGAGCATTTGATATTAGGTTTTTGTCTTTCTTGTGTATACTGGCCCAAACCTTAAAGTACTTTGCTCACATTTCAAGCATTTAATCCAGAAAAAAAAAAAAAAAGATGGCTTTGAAGAGTCAATGAAGTATATGCAAAATACGTAGTATATGCAAAATACTTAGCACAGTGCCTTGCATGTAGCAAGCATTAAGTAAATGGTGGTTTTTATATTAACAAAACATGCCAACAACTATGCTAGAGAAAGAAGTCTATTTTGAAGTAACACTAGCCTACAAAATAAAGATGTTCAAATGCACACAGGACCTAATTTGAGGTGACACCCTGTCTTATTTCTAAGGCTTAAGGGCCTAGTTATTGGCCAAATTTCAAAAGACCTCACATAACTATTTACATTTGTGATCAGAATCTTCCAAAGTTGGGGACACCTGGGTGGCTCTGTCAGTTAAGTGTCTGACTCTTGATCTCCACTCAAGTCTTGATCTCACAGTCGTGAGTTCAAGCCCAGCACTGGGCTCCATGCTGAACATGGAACCTACTTAAAAAAAAAGAAAAGAAAGGAAAATAAACCTCCAGGGTCACAATTAGCAGCAATCTCACTCTCACTAAACCTTGTACTTGCAGACTGTGGCTATACTGTTAGTTGTTGGGCTTGCTGAGGATCTGTTCTTTGAGGTTCTCTTCTAAATAAGAAGGGGCACAAGGCAACCAAGAGCAAAGGAGAACAGAGGCAAGAGATGGTGCTCCCAACAGTCTCCTCTTCTTCTCCCCAAGGGTAAAACACTGTCTAGTATGTCAGGGAACTGCAGGGTTACTTATTTAGCTAATACAAGATGAGATTCCTTTGATCATTCAGCAGGTACTGACTGAGCCCCCACCGAGGGCCTGCCATGGCTCTACACACTAGATACATCGATGAATCAAAAAAACATACTTGAGCTCACCAAAGTGGAGTGACTGACTCCACCTATGTGACATTAGTACAAATAAGGAGTAACTAAGATCTTTAAAAAAAAAAAAAGGGCACACACTTATACATATATGGAAACTTGACATTTGACAAAGGTGGCATCACACATGGGTGGTGAAATGACAGATACTCGGTAAGCATTGATGAAGCAACTGGTTATCTATATGGGAAAAAACTGAGCCCCTATCTCGCTTAACATTAAATTTAATTCCAAGAGGATAAATGGTCTAAATAGTAAAGGCAAAATTTGAACTTTCAATAGAAAACACAGGGGGGGCGCCTTGCTGGTTCAGTTAGTTGAGTGCCTGCCTTTGGCTCAGTTCATGATCCAGAGGTCCTGGGATCGAGTCCTGCATCGGGCTCCCTGCTCAGTGGGGGAGCCTATCTCTCCTTCTCCCTGCCGCTCTGCCTGCTTGTGCATGTTCTCGTTCTCTCTGCCCCCCACCTCCACCCCCCGTGTCAAATGGATGGGTAAAATCCAAGAAAGAGAGAGAAAGAGAGAAAGAAAGAAAGGAGGAAGGAGGAAGGAAGGAAGGAAGGAAGGAAGGAAGGAAGGAAGGAAGGAAGGAAGGAAATGAATGAATGAACACAGATCAATTTCTTAGCAGGCATGGAAAGATTTCTTATGGAACAAAAAGCACAAACCACAAAAAAATGAACCGATTACTTCCAATACGTTAACATTCATCAAACTATTCCATTTAGAAAAAGACACAAACTAGAAAACTCTATTTGCAGCTCAGTAAGAAAAAGTACAAAAGAAAAATGAGTAAAAGATACAAACTGATAATTCACAGAAGTGAAAACTCAAATGGCCAATGGATACATAAAAATACATTGGACTACACTCGAATATGTAAAAATATGTTCAGGGTGCCTAGGTGGCTTAGTTGATTAAGCACCCGACTCTCGATCTCAGCTCAGGTCTTGATCTCAGAGGTCATGAGTTCAAGCCCCACACTGGGCTCCAGTGCTGGGTATGGAGCCTACTTAAAAAAAAAAAAAAAAAAAAGTTCAATCACCAGAGAACCACAAATTAAAATCATGATGAGACATTTGACTTGTGTCAGATTGGCAAATAAATTTAATGTGTAACAGTACCACATGTTCGGTAAAAATATAGGCCATTCATAAACTGCTCATAAACCTCTTTGGAGGGAAGTATAGCAGTAGGTGACCTGACAGTATGCTTGCCCTACAGTCCCTCTACTCCACCCCTACGTGCCCTAGCACCCACAAACAAGTACATATACAACGGGCCGAGCAGCACAGCTTTGAAATAACCTAAATATATGGCAAAAACAGAAAGGACAGCTTAATTATGTAGTATTCCATTACATGAATATACTTAGTTCTAAAAATGCACAATGAGCTACTGATATCAGATGGATAAATCTCATATACGACGTTGAGCCAAAAATCATATGTGTGTGTATATATGTAGTGATATATATACATATAAAGTTTAAAGACATGCAAAATAATAGCAAAATAATAGCACCGCTTAAGGATATATGCATATGTAATAAAAATATTAAAGTGCATAGATATGTTAAATTCAGGACAGAAGCTTCCTCTGCTTGGCAGGAAAGTACTGGGAGAGTGCCATCTCTACTGGGGTTTTTTTTTCCTTTGTATTAGGATCTTTCATTGAGGTATAATTTACATAGAGTGATATGGATCTTAAGTGTACAGTTCAAGGAGTCTGACACACACACCACGTAAACCACAAATCAAGAAGTGAAAATTTTCAGCACCCCAGGAAATTCCTTCATGCCCCTTTCTAATCAGTCCTCACCAGCAACCACTATTTTGATTCTTATCACCATGATTTGGTTTTTCCTGTTCTAGAACTTCACATATATGGAACCACAGAGTGTGCACTCTTTTGTGTCTAGTCTGAGATCCATCCGTGTTCATGCATAAACAGAGTCTGTCCTTTTTTTTTAAGATTTTATTTATTCAGAGAGAGAGAAAACATGCAAGTGGGGAGAGAGGCAGAAGGAGCGAATCCCAAGCAAACTCCCTGCTGAACAGAGCTCCACGTGGGACTCAGTCCCACAACCCTGAGATCATGACCTGCGCAAAAACCAAGAGTCAGATGATTAACTGACTGAGCCACCCAGGCGCCCTAGTCTGTTCCTTTTTATGGCTAAGTAGTATGTGTTCTATTTTATAAATGCACTACAGTTTATCTTCATCATTTTTTATTTTTAAATTGCGGTAGATACATAAATGTCGATGTATTATTCTTTATGCCTTTTTTGTATTAATTTAATATATTAAATATTTCCCCTTTTAAAAAGTATAAGCTGGGCAGCCCTGGTGGCTCAGCAGTTTAGCACCGCCTTCAGCCCAGGGTGTGATCCTGGAGACCGGGGATCGAGTCCCATGTCGGGCTCTCTGCATGGAGCCTGCTTCTCCCTCTGCCTGTCTCTCTCTCCTCTCTCTCTCTCTCTCTCTCTCTCTAATAAATAAATAAAATCTAAAAAAAATTTTTTTTAAAAAGTATAAGTCACAGAGTGCTAGAGATTCTCTAGGACATAAACCTATGGGTAAAACAGCTGGGTTGTAGATTATGTATATTGTCAACTCTACTACACGTTGCAGATTCCAATTTACGACCACAGTCCTACTGAATCAGCAACTTAAAAGGTGTTGCCCAGAATATGTTCATTTTTAACAAGCTCCCTAAGTGATTCTTTTGCACGTGTTGGTTTTTTTTTTTTTTTTTTGGTATAACATGTTTTATAAACCACTGTTTATAAATACAATATGTATTCTCTGTGTTCTGTAACTCTAATGGCTTCAATCATTACTGCCTATATGCCAATAATTCACACATTTTTATCTTTAAATAACACTTTATCCTGCACTGTAGACCTCAGTAATCGTCCCCTGTAACTCTCTCTACATGAGTGGCCCCCTGGTTGCTCCAACTCCAAGTACACAAACAGAGGCAGTCTGCCCAGGGCCTACTCCTCAGCCTTCTCCAGAGGTTTAGGTCTCAGTTCGTAGCACCACCATGTTTTTACCAAACCAGAAACCTGAGAGTCTGTCATTCTGCAATCCTCTCCTCCTTTATCCTCCACATCCTATTTGTTACTAAGGGTTGTTCATTCTACTGCTAAAACAGCTCTTGAATAGAACAGGCGTCTCCGTTGCCTCTCCATCTCCTTAGTCCAGGTCATTCTGGGTCATTGCTGCAGCCTCCTAACTAGTCTCTCTACCTCCGATCTCACTCCTCCAGTCCATTCCCCCCTACCTTGTGGCCAAAGGAACCTTCTGAAACAAACACTGGATTTTCAAAAATGTGCTTAGGACCTCTCAATGGCTTTTCATTGTCTTTGGGACACTCAACATAACTTACAGAGCCTTTCATGGTCTGGCCTCTCCCTACCTTTCCAACCTCAGCTCTTGCCATAACTGCCTTGCTCTCCATCCTTTTAGCTACTCTGAATGTATCTCGCTTCCCTAAATGCACCATTCCTCCCTCTCCTTTTGCATATGTTGTTCATTCTACCTGGAATGCAATCCTGCTTCTCTTTCCCTGGCTGCCCCTGCTCATCCTTCAAGTCTCAGCTGAGCAGTCACTTCCTCTAGAAGGCTTTTATGAGCCCCCCAGACTAGGTAAGGAAATCCCGCTACAATACCCTAGCAACTTGTTTTCCCTTTGCAACAGATTATATCATAATTCACAAAACTGTTCATTTTCTCAGAAAGACTACAAATTCTGTGAGATCAGGGTCATGCTTACCCACAATGGATTCCTAGCACAAAGTACAAAGTCCATTTTAAATAAATAAAAAACAAATAAATAAAATCTTTAAAAAAAAAAGAAAGATATATATTATATGCAACATTTATGTTTTACTCTTCCACTGCTGTGGCAATCCTCATCTGCCACCAGAGAAAAAGTCCATCAAAAGCAGCAAGAAGTACATGCAGAAGAATGAAACCAGACCACTTGCTTTCACCACATGCTAAAATAAACTCAAAATCCAGTAAAGACCTAAATATGAGACCTGAAATCACAAAAATCCTTGAAGAAAAATAGGCAGTAATTTCTCTGACATCAGCTGTAGCAACACATTTCTAGATGTGTCTCCTGAGGCAAGGGAAACAAAAGCAAAAATAAACTACTGGGACTATACCAAAATAAAAAAGCTTCTACACAGTGAAGGAAACTGTCAAAACTGAAAAGCAACGTATAGAATGGGAGAATATATTTGCAATCGACATCTCCAACAGAGGGTTAACATCCAAAACATATAAAGAACTTATACAACAAAACACCAAGAAAACAAAAAATCAAATTAAAAAATGGGCAGAAGACATGAACAAGGATTCCTCCAAAGAAGACATCCAGATGGCCAGCAGACACATGAAAAGATGTTCAACATCTCTCATCAGGGAGGTGCAAATCAAAACTACAACCTCACACTGTCATAATGGCTAAAATCAAAAACACAAGAAACAACAAGTGTTGGCGAGGATGTGGAGAAAAAGGACCATCTTGCACTGTTGGTGGGAATGTAAACTGGTGCAGCCACTGTGGAAGACAGTGTGGAGGTTCCTCAAAAAGTTAAAAGTAAAACTACCCTATGGTGCAGTAATCACACTACCGGGTATTTGCCCAAAGAATACAAAAACACTAATTCAAAGGGATAGATGCACCCCTATGTGTATAGCAGCATTATTTACAATAGCCAAATTACGGTAGCAATTCAAGTGTCCATTGATTGAGGAATGGATAAAGAAGATGTGGGGTGTGTGTATGTGTATGACAGAATATTATTCAGCCGTAAGAAAAATGAAATCTCACCATTTGCAACAACATGGACGGAACTACAGAGTTCTATGCTAAGTGAAATAAGTCAGTCAGTGAAAGACAAAGGCCATATGATTTCATTCATACGTGGAATTTAAGAAACCAAACAAATGAGCAAAGGAAAGAAAAAGAGACATAAACCAAAAAAATGGACTCTAACGATAGAGAACAAACTGATACTCTAGAGGACAGTTGTGGGTGGGTGGGTGGGTGAACTAGGTGAAGGGGATTAGAAGCACACTTATGAGTACTGAGCAATGCACAGAAGCATTGAATCACTATATTATGCATCTGAAACTAATATAACACTGTATGTTAACTACACTGGAATTAAAATTAAAACGTTTAAGGGAGGGAGGACAAGAAATGGCGAGACTCAGAACTAGCCAGCGTGATTCTCAAACCTTAAAAAAAAAAAAAAGGAGCCCTATGTATTTTTCAACAGTGTCACACCTCAGTTACAAGAGAGGCACAACGCTTGAAATCTCGTTAGGATTACAATGATTGAATGGAAAGGCTTTTGGCAAAAGGATCGAACGTTTATATTTTTTGTGGTGGGATTTTCAGTCTAAGGCACAGCTGGGTACACTCAGCTGCTGCCAAGGATGGAGGCTGTGTGTGAATTCACCAGCAGTTCACCTAGAGCAAAAGCTCTCAATTTTAAATCCCCAACCCTCCAACTCACTTTTTGGGGGACATAAATATTAAAAACACAAATTCTGATGCCAGAATGCCTGCTTTAAAATCCCTGCTACATGATTTATTAGCTGTGGTATGCTGAGCAAATTACTTAGCCATTCAGCGTCTAACTTCCTCATCTGAAAATGGGAATAACACAGCACTTATTTCACAGGTGTGTTGTGAGGATTAAATGAGTTAAATACACATAAGGCACTTGGAGTAAGGGCTCAGCGCGTGTTCAACATATCTGGGGGGATACAACTAGGTTTAGAGAGGGAAGGACGTGAGACAGAACAGAGAAAACAGAAGCAAAAGAAATGTGCTATGTAATGATAACTGAGCGACTTGAATTCACTATCTTTCAAACCCCGAAAAACCTTTAATGCAGGTTAACCAGTCCAAGTCGAGGGCCTAGTAAATAGCTGAGCTGGATTAGGATCCAAGTTGTCTGTCTCCAGACACCAAGCCCTGAACCACTAAGAAATACTGTTTCCCATCTTCATATCTGACCTTGGGGAATGGAAT
Source organism: Vulpes lagopus (assembly GCF_018345385.1). Taxonomy (NCBI): domain Eukaryota; kingdom Metazoa; phylum Chordata; class Mammalia; order Carnivora; family Canidae; genus Vulpes; species Vulpes lagopus. The sequence continues at coordinate 29,381,325 of NC_054846.1, read as the reverse complement.
TCCATCCCCAAGGTTGTAAAGGAGAAAGGGAAGCAAAAAGATTTAACAAATGGAAAGGAAGAAAGAATAAATACGGCCAGGCTCATCTACTTTCCCCATGTAAAAAAAGGTAAAGTGATGTTTCCCTTCATCATTCCTTCAGAGACAAAACAGAGCCTGCCCACTACCTTTGTAGACACTTTGAACTCAGTAAGCCAGGTTGGTATCAAAATCACTATTAAACATGTAAACAGATTCACAGATCCTTCTCAACCTAAATCCAAATGTGAAATGGGTATATGGGACATGAAATCCAAGAGTGGGCAGGAGAGCAGTGGACGGAAGCATTGGGGACACAGAAATCATGCATCTGTCTAGAACGGCAAGACCACAAATTCTGGTTTGGCCTGGAACGTCAGAAAAACAACTTAACATCCCTGAGCATCACTTTTTTCATCCGCATAAAGGGAAACAAGAACCGTCTCCATGGATAATAACTCTGATGCAGTGTTAGGAAGAAACAGACAGGCACCCTCATGCATGGAGGTGTAAACTGAGGGTAATCTGGTAATCTCTCTCTTTCTTTTCAATTTAACAAACTTATAATGTGCCAGGCGCGATACAAGTCACTTTAAAAATTAACTTATTCAGAGCACTTGGGTGGCTCAGTTGGTTAGGGGTCTGCCTTCAGCTCAGGTCATGATCCTGGGGTTCTAGGATCGAGTCCTGCCTCTCCGGCTCCCTACTAGGCAAGGAGTCTGCTTCTCCCTCTGACTCTCTCCCTTGTAAGTAAGTAAGTAAGTAAGTAAATAAATAAATAAATAAATAAATAAATAAATAAATAAATCTTTTAAAAGATATACTAACTTAGGAGTACCTGGGTGGCTCAGAGGGTCATGATCCCAGGGTCTTGGGATTGAGCGCACGTTAAGCACCCTGCTTAATGGAGAGCCTGCTTCTCGCTTTCTCTGCCTCTCTCTCTCAAATAAATAAATAAAATCTTAAAGGATGCCTGGGTGGCTCAGCAAATGAGCATCTGCCTTTGGCTCAGGTCATGATCCCAGGGTCCTGGGATCAAGTCTCACATCCGGCTCCATGCAGGGAGCCTGCTTCTCCCTCTGCCTGTGTCTCTGCCTCTCTCTGTCTCTGCCTCTCATGAATAAAATCTTTTTTAAAAAATAAAATTAAAAATAAAAATAAATAAAATCTTTTTTAAAAAGATACAATAACTTATTCAATGTTTGTAGTAGAATGGTTTGCAAAAATGGTAGCAATAATCTCCTATACTATATCCCTATCTTTGGAGAGTCCTCTCCCACACAGACTCTGAGCTTGGCCATGAGATTGACTTTGGTCAGTGGGACAATAGCAAATGTGACACAGTCAGATGTCTGAAAAATGTTTGTGCTCTGGGTTTGCCCTCACCAGCTGCTCTTTGGAACCCTCAGACTACCACATAAAGAAACCTGAGCTCACTGACTGCAGCATGAGATTCCATTTCATGAGGTCCCTGCCGGTCAACTAATCTGTCAACTACCAGACATGTGGGTGAGGCCAGCCTAGATCCTCCAGCTACCGGCTGACCTAGCAGGTGACCAGAGATGCATGAAAAAACCCAGCAGAGCTCAGCTGGGCTGGCCCAAACAAGAGGAGCCACCTAGGCAACCTACAGACTTACGAGCTAAGTAAAACAGGTTTAAGCCAGTAAGTTTGGGGGTGATTTGTTATGCAACACAAACTAATACAATCCTCATATCAATCCAATTAGGTAGATATTATTATTCTTCCTATTTTATAAATCAGATGACTGAGGCAAAGAGAAGTTGACTTGCACAGGTTGTAAACAGCAGAGTTAAGATTCAACCCCAGGTAATCTGGCTCCAAGTCTATGCTATTACTTGGAGACATTACACATATTTAAATATATATTCTAAATATATATATTTCTCCTCTGTATATTCTCTATACTACTCTGCTTCACCTAACAAAAGTAGTTTTTTCTTATCAGTTGACTCAGAAATTTATCATACAGATACACTCACACACGTAAAATCACGTATGTATACGATTATTCCCTGTAGCACTGCCGATAATAGCAAAAGACTAGTACAAACAATCCTAGTGCATCCACACAAAGGTATCCCATATGCAGCCATAAAAGGAACCAAATAGATCTACAAATACTGATCTTAGGTACAAGGGAAAAAAGCAAAGGCACTTATATGCTACATTTACATTTGTGTGTAAAAGGGGGGGGGAGTATGAATATGTAACTGCTTATACATGCACAGATTATTTCTGGAAGGAGACAAGAAATGGGTTTAACATCAATTACTTCTGGCTAAGCGGAACCAGCTGGCTGGGCAACAGAATATGAGGAACAATTTCCACTGTAAATATTTTCATATATTTTGAATTTTTATACTGTATGGTTGTATCACCTATTAATTTTAACTTAAAAGGCTGTTCTGAACACGAAGGGAGATGATAAGTGCCTGGCATAGAAAAAGCAATCAATCGATAGTAGCTACCATTAAAATTACTTTTCTACAAATGATTTCTAATGCTAATACAAATAATTTTTTAAAGTAGCCGATGGTCTAAAATTCCTGGCTCTGCACAGGAAAAGAGCTCATTTTGGATGCAAAAGTAAAGAAGGAAACATTAACCAGCTAAGAGAACAGGTGAAAGAAGAACCCAACATATGGCTTCCCCGGTGGTCATGACATAAGGTTCAAAGCACTGGGCAGGGTGGGAAAGCCCCCCTCTCAGCCTCTCCCCAGAAAAACCCAATTATTGGGCATCCTCTGTGCTCCGACTTTGTGCATTCTCTATGCACCTTTTCTTTCATTCAGCAACATCAAATGGAAGTAATTACTTTCTATTCTAACAGTGTGTCTGCCCTCCCTCTGCAGTTACCGGTCTACAAACGGTTGAAACGCTGCCACATACATGTGCCAAACTGCTAAATTATCTGCTTCTCTGGAACCAGAAATGATCTGGGGCAGGAGCAGGCAATTTGCAGGCAGCAGAAAGTAATAGCAAAAGCCAGGGCTTTGGTACAAATCCCAACTCCAACACAGAGCTGAGCAGCTAGAGCAAGAGACTCAACCTTCCAGAGTTTATCATCCCATCTGTAAAATGGTGACTGACAGTCACTATTTCACAGGAGTCTTGGGAACACATGTACCACGGTACCGAGTACAGAGTAAATGTTCACAAAATGTTACTTTCATTATCACTGGGGGCATTCCAACTGAGGTCCAACCACCTTTTCTCCATCTTCCTCTCCTTCCTCTCTCTCTCTCTCACACACCCCAACAATGAGCAAGCTTCGGTGTACATTAAAGGACTCCCACCTCTCCCTTCCACATTAGCAAGTCCATGCTACCTCCAAAATCCATCCAGTCTCTATACCTCTCTCTATCACACCTGCACACAAAGGTGGTCTCTCTACCATGACCATCTCCATTCTGTAATTCATTCTACACACAATAGCCAAGTAGATCTTCAAAACAAGTAAACCAGATCATATCACTGTTCCTCTGCTTAAAATTCTCTAAGTAACATTCCTCTGCATTTAGGCCAAAATCCACATTTCTTACCATGGCCATCAAGTCCCCATAGAAATCGGTCCCTATCTCTCCCTCCAACCTCACTTCATTCTACTCATTCCATCTTGTGTACACTCCATTCCACTTCAGCCCCAGGATCCTCTTTCAGTGTCTCACACAGGCCAAGTCTATTCCTGCCTCAGAGCCTTTGCACCTGATGTTCCTCAGTCTGGAGGACTCTTTCCCCAAACCTTCACACAGCTGACCTCTCATGTAATTCATAGTTCAAATATTAACTCCCTAGGAATGTCTTCCTTGACCACAGAAACTAAAATGGCTTCACTCCCTGATTTACTCTGTATTTCGTTATCCTGCTCTTATTTTCTTGATAGTACTAATCACTATCTAAAATTAATCGTGTATTTGTTTACTTCTTTACTGTCTAAGTTCTCAACTAGAATATAGCTTCCAAGAGTACAAGGCTCTTTGGCCATCATCTCCTCACTGCACTCCTAGAGCTTAGAAGGGTACCTACACACAGCAGGTGCTTAATCTATTTGCCTTATGGTGGTGGCAGTCGTGTTTAAAATGCAAACTGAGTGGGCAGCCTGGGTGGCTCAGCGGTTTAGTGCTGCCTTCTGCCCAGGGCCTGATCCTGGAGACCCGGGATGGAGTCCCATGTCAGGCTCCCTGCATGAAGCCTGCTTCTCCCTCTGCCTGTGTCTCTGCCTCTCTCTCTACCTGTGTCTCTCATGAATAGATAAATAAAATGTTAAAAAGTAAATAAAATAAAATGCAAACTGAGAGCTCCAGTCCCAATGACTCCATTTAATAGGTCTGAAGTACAGCTCAGGAATCTGCATTTCTAGTAAGCATCCATCTTTTTCATCCTTAAACGAACAAGATGCAAATCATATTTTAAAATACTCGGGTCAACACTCTCCATCACCAAATCTTGCTTCTCCCTCTAACACATCCCATCTAGCTTTCCTTAATTAACCCGGTGACGCCAAGGTAAAAGAAGGTTGCTGACCCCTGAATTCGGAGTTCAAAAAAGTGACCCCACCTGTTTCCATTCCTGCCACTCCACCAATGCCAGGAATGCCAAACCAGCTGGCCAGCCTGGCTGGAGTCCTGTCCTCCGCAGAAACACCTGAGCAGGTTTGGACTCACTCCAAAAGGTAAGGTGAATTTCCATGCCAGTTCACTAACAGACTTTCCAGAGGCAGAGGCAGCGGGGGCCAATTCACTCTTGCTCTACGCGCCCCCCAAACACCACTCCCACTGCCCCCGTCAACGTGCACAAGACTTGATTCTGCACCGGCTGCAAAGCGGCAGGCCAGAGCTCCCTTTAAAGCAAGAGGGCAGCTGAGAGAAGTCTCTGAAAAAGCCACTGGGTGACCAAACAGGCACGTACACGCCCTCCCGCAGGCAACCTCGCACTCCCACCCGAGAAATCCACAGGCTCTGGCGACAAAAAGTCTTACTCTGTTTTTCCCGTGTCTGCTCACCTTTGTCTCTTTAGAAAACACCGAGCGCCCTTGCCTCGGCGCCCGACCTGTCCCTGGGCTCGGCCTGGAGGCCCGGGAAATGTCAAGGGTGCCCCTGGGGCTCGCAGGCGTCCGCCAGGGCTCCCCGCCGCAGCGCTAGAGCCGAGCGCTAGAGCCGAGCGCACCCCGCGGCCGTCCCCGGGGAGCCCCCGCCGCCCCGCCGCCCCGCCGGCCCCGCGCACCTGCTCCCCGACTGGGGCTGCGCCCCACGCTCCCCGCGGCCCGCACCCCCAAGCGGGCCCTCCCCGAAACTCACAGGCTCGCGCGCCCGTCGCCGCCCCCCGGCTCCAGGGCGCACCCTCCGGGGGACGCGCCCCGGGCGCCCGACCGACGGCAGAGTTTACGCGGCGGCCCCGAAGGAGCGCGGCGCGGAGCGGCCCACGCGGCGGCGGCGGCGGCGGGGCCGGGCGGGAGAGCCCCGACGGGGCCGGGAGGGCGCCCCCCGGCCGCCAGCCCCCGCCCCCCCCGGCCCGCCCCCCGCCCCCGGCCCTCGCGCCCCCGGGCCACGCGCACTCACCCTCCGCATCCTGCCGGCGGCCGGGCTGGGCGCCGCGAGGCCCGGAGCGCCGTCCCCCCCGCCCCGCGCACACACACACACACACACACACACACGCGTGCGCCGCGGCCGCCCCGCGTGCGAGCTCCAGGCCCTGCCGCCCGCCGGCCCCGCTCGTCCCCCCGCCGTCCCGCCCGGCCGGGGGGAGCCAGGTCCGCGGAGCCGGAGGGGCTGGCGGCCCGGGACGGGAGCTGTCAGCGCCTTAAAAGTACATCCCTTCGCCCGGCGCGTGGGAGGGTGGCCCGCCCGTGTCCCGGGCTGCTCCTCCAGGTGCCCTGGTTGTCCTGAGCATTCGGAGGAGGGATGGGGGAGGGTTAAGGGTGGGAAACAGCACATCGGCCCGGGCTAGAGGAAAGACCTCAGGGAGCAGAGATGGTCTAGGCTTATCCAGGAGAATGGGTCTGCATCCCCATGACTGCAAAACCCAGGTCTTCCCGGCAAAGCTCTGCGTGCAAAGCCTCCTCTTCACAAGGGGCCTCCCCACCCAGGCCCCAACCCCGCCAAACAACAGGGAAATCCTATCCCCAAATGCTAATGCCTCCTGAGAAAAAGAGGAGGGAAGCGGGACATCTTCCTCCTGATCATGAAAACACTGCACACTCCTGAGCCAGGGGAATGCAGGATTCAAATCTTCAAGAACGAGAGTAGGATGGAAGGATGTGAGTCTTCGGGGAAGAAACCTGGACTTTTCCCGATTTGCCTTCCGCTGAACAAAGTCAATCAAATAGCACGAAATTCGAGGCAGCCTGAATTCAGGGGGAGTGGGGGTGGTGGTGGTGGAAATCCCTTGTTTACCAAAGGATCCTTTGAACAGCATACAAAGACTCCTGCGTTTTCAAACCAGGCTGTAGCAGGTAAGCAGCAGACAGCGGTGGGAATGCAAAGGCCTGTGCTGGATAAACACGACAAATGTTCCGGCTTTTACATCGCGTGGATGCCAATTATCGTGGCAGATCACCACTTATCAGCGCTGTCAAAGGAATATGGTTATAATTTTCTAACATTGATAGAGTGTCAGCAGTACTATAGAGACCAAATGTTAAACAGACTAAATAGCTTTATGATCTAGTAATAAAACCATTTTCTCTTGATTTCTCTTTGTTGCCTACCTGCACAGATAAGAGGGGTGGCTGAGATATCAGGGAGGAAAAAAATAAGGGAATTAATGAAGCCTGCTAACCACCTTTTTACTTTAACTTACGCTTGACATACAGTAGAGGTTTTTTTTTTTTTTCTCTTGATATGAATCTCTTCAGATTGGCCTTTGATGTTTTGCTTTCGGGGAAATAACAATTTCAGTAAGGCTCCAAGAGGGCAGGTGATTTGCCAAAGATCACACAGCTTGTTAATGGCACAGCTAGGATTGGAACTCAGGTCCACCCACTTAATCCCCACATTTGACTGCCCTCCTGTGCTCTGCCTCAGAGAAAAGCAGTGGGAAAATGTTAAAGTAAAAACACAAGCTCTTGAAATAAATCAGTCACTTCCTATCTCTGGGCTTTAGCTTTCTCATCTGTCAAATGAGAACTTAGATTAAATAGATCGAAGGACCTATTCAGAAGTAAAGCTCTAGAGGATGACTATGTGAATATTCTGTTCTTAGTATTGTAGGAAATCCTAACGTGCAGGTACCACGTTAGTCACTTTGGTTTGTGTGGTATCTTACCACAGCCGCTTCTCTTACACTGCTTGTGCTGCTTCCTGCAACACCACCTCTTCCTCCTGCTTCTAATGCATGTTCTTCCCTTTGTGGATGCACTAATCCAATTAACGTTAATTTTTTATTTAACTCCACTGAGACCTCTGGAGTGAGGGAGGTAGTGTCCGTTAAGGAATTGTTAGTTTGAACTTCCAGCATTAGTTAGCCTGCATAATTTTTAGACTCCCTTCAGAAACCAAGACTATTCAACTGTACAGCATAAATGACAACACATCAAACACTAATGAAACACAGTTCTACTGCTCAGCTACGGAAATCCCCGGGTCTCCAATGCTATCATTAACTAACTTGAAGAACCAATTTCAAAGTGAAACCAGACTGAGTCAAGATTTTTCTTTTTTGAGGGTGAGGAGGAGGGTCTTATGTTTAAAGCATCTTCAGAATGCTTTAATGATCAGAGTTATGTCTCCAGTTGCTCCTGTCACAGCCTGATTGGGCTTCTAAAATGTGACATTATTGTTTCCTTGAAAACCACCTAATATTTGAGAATAGGATACATTTTTTTCCTTTTTATCCTTTTTCTTAATTGTGTAACAACATCTTTACCAGTCACAAATAGTGATACTCAGCCCTCTTGATCTCTAGGCTGAATTCATAAGTCTCTGTCTTAAATGCAGCAGGAAGTATACTAGGACAACCTAACTTATTTCATTCATTATTAACATAAATATAACAATTGAGGCATTGGATATAACAATCGAGCAAAAATGAACCAGTTTGCAATTTCACATAAAAAGTAAAAAAGCTGGGATCCCTGGGTGGCGCAGCGGTTTGGCGCTTGCCTTTGGCCCAGGGTGCGATCCTGGAGACCCGGGATCGAATCCCACGTCAGGCTCCCGGTGCATGGAGCCTGCTTCTCCCTCTGCCTGTGTCTCTGCCTCTCTCTCTTTCTCTCTCTCTCTGACTATCATAAATAAATAAAAAAAATAAAAAATAAAATAAAATAAAATCTTAAAAAAAAAAGTAAAAAAGCGGGGATCCCTGGGTGGCTCAGCGGTTTAGCGCCTGCCTTTGGCCCGGGCATGATCCTGGAGTCCCGGGATCAAGTCCCACGTCGGGCTCCCTGCATGGAGCCTTTCTCCCCCCTCCTGTGTCTCTGCCTGTCTCTCTCTCTCTCTCTCTCTCTATGTCTATCATAAATAAATATTTTTTAAAAAGTAAAAAAGCAATGAAAAATTTGATTGACTTTTTATAAATAAGAAATGTTACCAATTAGCATAACTTCTTTTTAGTCTGCCATCCTCCATTTGGAAATGCATTAGTAATTAAATGTTGTTTTTCTGTGCCATATTCTAAGTTAGAACCCTTCAGAAGTCATCTATTAAATACTTACTACAGGGCACATATTAATGGTTGAATCAATTCATATTTCCCTAAAACAGATGAAGAATGATTTCAAGGGATCAAAATGATCACAACTACACATATTGAGCACGTTCTATGTCCTAAGCACTGTGACAAGCCATTTCACATGGATCATTCTGTTTCATCTTCACAGAACCCTACCAAATAAATATTATCTCCATGTGATAGATTAGGAAACCAAGATGTATTGAGATTAACGCTTTTCAAAGGTTGCATTGCTAATAAGTGCTGAAGATCTAACCCAAATCCCTCAGACTCCAGAGCCTATGAGATTAACCAGAGAAAACTGCATGCTAATGTATCACCAACTCTTCTCTCTCTGGAATGTCTTCAACACAGTGAGCCAGGAATTTTATATCCAGTAAAACTGACTTTCAGGTATCTATACTAGAATAGAATGAAATTAAGTGAGAAAGGATTATTTTTTAGCTATTTTTTAAAGATTTTTATTTATTTATTCGTTCATGAGAGACACAGGGAGAGAGAAAGAGAAAGAGGCAGAGAGAGAAGCAGGTTCCATGCAGGGAGCCTGACATGGGACTTGATCCCAGGTCTCCAGGATCAGGCCCTGGGCTGAAGGTGGCGCTAAACCACTGAGCCACCTGGGCTGCCCGAGAAAGTATTCTTAGAGAAAATGAGTCCTTTAAAAAAATGTATAAGATTTGAATTGGAAGAGTGAAGAATATTCTTGATAGAGGATAGCAGCATGACCAACAACCCGGAGGTCATGACAGTAAAAAAGACTGGATCTCCTAGTGAATCCTAGGGCAGATGACTAGGGAGGCAAGTCTGGTGGCCAGTTAATGAGGGGCTGGGGATCCTCAGCAAGGTATCATTATTCTATTCCAAATTTTTAAAAAAGATTTATGTATTTATTTGAGAGACAGAGAGCACAAGCTGGAGGGTTAGAGGGAGAGAGATTCTCAAGCAGACTCCATGATGACTATAGAGCCTGACACAGGGCTCCATCCATTGACACTGACACCACCACCTGAGCCAAAACCAAGAGTCAGACACTCAACTGACTGTGTCACCCAGACACCCCTCCCTTCCAATTTTTTATTGCATATTCACAGTCACTCAAAACTATTCATTTATTTTACCATTGAAGGCCTGCATGGTTGCTATACCATTTCTTCTCCTATTGTCCTTGTCAAGGCCTTTTGGACTTCTCTGAGCACTCCACTGATCCGTGTGTGTGGCCTAAAGATGCAGGGGTGGAGTGGGAAGAGCTTCCCTGGAGCTATGTATAGTCTTTGTCAAAGGAATTTGATTCACCACTTTCCTCTGAGGTTTTGTGCCAGGATTCACTCCCTACCAGATACTTGGAAAGACAAAATTGACCCACACTCTCACCTCTAGTAGTATTTCCATATTCTTTTCTACTCTTTGTCCAAATGCGTGTGTTTACTTGGCTATCTCTCCTGCTAGACTCTGAGTTCCTTTAAAAAAGGGATGTAATAATTAATAATTCTTCTTAATAATTCTTACATAACTAGGGCCTATGACAAAATAGGTGCTCAATACATGTTTAATAAATGAATAAATGATGTTAAAAACATAATGTAGTCTGCTATTCCCCTCAACAGTTTTCTATATTTTCTATATTGTTACAACAAATAGTTTTCTGTATTTTCTTTAAAATTACCTTACTTAAAAAAAAATAAAATAAAATTACCTTACTTTTACTTGACTTTAATAATTACACAATTGGCTGCTTAATTATGCACATCATTGATGTATTATCATTTTAAACATGTTACCATTTGAGTTGTTTCTGCTGTTTCAAAATTCCTTGTGAGTTAGTAGGTAAAGTGTGACTTGGTATAAAGAAAATTTGGAAGAGGATAATGTGAACATAATCTGGATCAAATGGTCCAGAGGTAAGGAGACCCAGTTAGGAGGATGACCTCAGTCACAGAAGAAGAAGCTGATGAGGTGACCAGAGCCAGGACTAGGATGCTGGTTGTGGAAATGGGAAGGAAGAGACAGTTTCCACATACACAGCTAAAGCTGGAAAGATGTAGCCATGGATTTACTCCCAGTGGGACTAAATGTATGACAGATGGTAGAGACTGTCCTGTGATGAAGAGCATTATTTTAGCACCATGGACAGGTCCTGGATTGTCAGGGAGGGGCTCTGGGTGGTATGGACCATTATTGCTGTCAGAGCAATAGTAATAAAATAAGTAAATAATTTTTAAAAATTATTAAGCATGTGCTAATGAAAACTTTATATGCATTAACTTATTTAATTCTCACAAGGAAACAGGCACAGAAAGGCTATAAAATGTCCACCAAGGTCACAAAGATAGCAAGTGGCAGAGGTATTTCTGAACCCAGATAGTTGGGCTTCAAAACCTACTATATCATACTCTAAAAGGCAATTATGATCAAGTATGATAAATGTTATGAAACAGAAGTATCAAAAAAGGGATATTTGAAGTATTTGGAGGACAGGGAAGAGAAGAGTATTCTGGGAAAGTTTCTCAGAGAAGAGATCACTGGAACTACGGGATTCCACCAGAGCAGAGAGGACCAATAGGCCACCTGGAGCCCTGTGTTGAAGGGTTCTGAAACCATACGCAGGCTCAAGAAAAGCCTCCTGGGTGATCAGTTAGCAAATGAGGTGGATGATTATGGGAGACCTAAGACTAGAAGGTAGGTGGGCCAAACAATGAGGATCTTGTATGTAAATTAAGAAGTTTAAGCATTTCCCCTAAAAGCTATGAGAAACCACTAAAGAGATTTAAGCAAGATGTGGCAGATAACATCTGCACTTTAGAAAAATCATCCTAAGATTTTAGAGTAATGATAGCAGAGTAAAGCATGATCACAGACTCCCCTTTTCCTAATACCTAATGCAATGACCAGAGATGAGCATGGAGAGAGGGCAACAAACATTTCCTAGGTAAGTTGTTAAGACCAAGGAGACTTATCCATATACGAGTGGAGCTACCCCTCTTAAACAAAAGTGAGGGGAAAGAAAATACACAGTGATAATGTAAATAGGGTTCAGTCAAAAAAGGGAGGGATAGGCAGGAAGGAAGATAATGAGTGAACTATGAAGAAATCAGTATGAAAGAAAACATAACCTCAAGATACAGGAGATTCCCAGGGAGTGCTTTGCACTATCAAGCTCTTAAAATATGAACCTGAGAAAATAAGATCTCAAAATTGAGCCAATGAAATGAGAGAGGCAGAGTAAAAAGGGGATTTCAGAACTAACAAAATGAATCAAGAACTGAAACAAAACCATTATATATCTAATATATAAATCAGATATGCCAAATACCAGGAAAGACGTGGTTGAAAATTGAATTAATGGCATGGATAAAAGGCTTGAGATAATTATGGCAAATCCAAAGGCAAAACACAGAGGGAATAAAGCAATTAGGAGGGAGATAATAAGAGAACCAGCAGATAATCAAACATAAAGATATGGGTGTCCCTAACTGATGTAAAGAATCCAATAAATGCAACAAAATATGCATTCAGAAACACAATACAGGAACGTTTTTCTCAAAATGAAGGATGAACTAAATCTGCAGAGGAAAAGTTCTACTGTATGTCAGAAAAACACAACTTTGGACAAACATCAAGACATACCCTGGTTAAGTCCCTAATTTTTAAAGGAAAATAATTATTTAAACATCTGGGCAGAAAAGGTAAATCATCCATGAAGATGCATGTAAAATTTCCAAACAACGTCAGTGCCAGAAGACAATGAAGCAATGTCTACAGAGTTTGGAGAGAAAAAAGTATGGCCTAGGAATATGATGCCTAGCCAAAGGTAGATGTGTTTTGTTTTGTTTGTTTTTTAAAGATTTTGTTTATTTATTCATGAGAGACGCACGGAGAGAGAGAGGCAGAGACATAGGCAGAGGGAGAAGCAGGCTCCATGCAGGGAGCCCAACGTGGGACTTGATCCCGGTCCCCAGGATCAGGCTCTGGGCTGAAGGTGGTGCTAAACCACTGAGGCCCCCTGGCTGCCCGAAGGTAGATGTTTTAAGCATGAAAAAACTAAAGAGAGTAAAACGTCTACACGTCCTTCTTGAAAATATCTAGACAGTCAGGACCAGGAGATAAATTTTTTTTAAAAAATTCAGGAACAAAAGAAAATAAGAGGTAAAAGTGCTGTGGATAGGCAGGCAAGGTATTTAAATACAGAACTAAGACCCAACAACTGGTGAAATTCTAGCTGTGACACAAAATGTCAATGTTATAAATCCTGACAAAGTAAAACAAATTAGAAAGATTTTTTAAATCAGGGGGTGGGAGATGGAGAAAGGGAGGAAGCAAGATGACCTTATTTTTTACCTGCAAGGAAACAATTGCAATCATCTAAAATTGAAACAGCCAACTATATACAAAAAGACAAAAATTAAACAATATTTTTTTAATTTTAAGATTTTATGTTTTTATTTGAGATGGAAAGCAAGTGAGAGAAAGAGATAAAGAACATGAGCGGGCAGGCATGGGGGGAGAGGGAGAAGGAGAAGCAGGCTCTCTACTGAGCAGGGAGGCCAACATGGGGCTCCATTCCAGGACCTTGGGATCATGACCTGAGCCAAAGGAAGACACTTAACTGATGAAATGAAATGGAAACACGAATCAGGAAAAATACAACTTCAATATCTTTTTTAAAAAATATTTATTTATTCATGAGAGACACAGAGAGAGAGAGAGAGGCAGAGACATAGGCAGAAGGAGAAGCAGGCTCCTCACAGAGATCACACCCTGAGCCGAAGGCAGATGCTCAACTGCTGAACCACCCAGGCATCACTAACTTCAACATCTTAATGATTTCCTAATTATTTTTTTTTCTTAGCCTAAAGAATGTCTTGTAAAACACTTCTTCCATGGTGGAAAAAAAGTTACCTGAAACTGAATTACTTATATGATCATAAAATTCCTTCTGTCTCTCTCACATTTTACTTTTACATATGAGTAGAGACTCAGGCCCCTGAGATCAAGAGTCACAGGCTCTCCCAACCCAGCCAGCCAGGTGTCCCGAGAGATTTCTTGAATTATGTTAGCATTCATTATTTCTGGGGGGTGAGGTTCTTTCAGTTTTACTGAGATATGACATAACGCTATCTGGATTAAGGTGTATGACATACTGATTTGATATATGTAATGTATTGCAAAATGATTATCACAATAAGTTAACCTCCATCACCTCACATAATTACAAAGGCAGGGTTTCCTTCTTTGGGGATGATGAGATTTTGAGGAATATCTTTCTACTCTTCTCTTTGTATTTTCCATATTGCTGAGATTTTTGTTAAGGAACAGATATTTTTATTTAAAAATAATTACTTTCTTATGTAAAGGAATTTGCTGCGCTATATGATTTGACATGGAAAGATTCTGTGATATATTGCTGAGTGAAAAGGCTGGTTTCAAAATTGCATCTGCAGTACAATCTCATTCCGCTAAAACCTACATTATCATACATGGGTTCTGTATGCATTAAAAAGTAAAATGCTAAAAAAAAAAAAAAAAAAAAAAAAGGTCAAACGCCAAAAATGTTAACAGTATTTATCTCTAAAGTTGGGGTAGAGAATTAAGGGGATGGTTAATCATTTCCCAGTATCATCTTCTAAAACTTTTTATTTGAAAATAAAACACAGATACACAAAAAACAAGTGTGTTAGATCTATTAAGCTCTAAGGTGAACATCCTTGCCACCACACCCAAGTTAATAGATATAACCCTGTCAGAGAACCCAGAAACTATTCTTGTTCCCCATCTGCTTCCTCCCCACAAAAGTAAACATTATCCTAACTTTTTAGGTACTCATTTCTTTATATTTCTTTATAGTTTTATCATTCAAGGATACGTGCATTTCTGGATGTTGTATTCATGTTTTACACTTTGATATGTTGTCTCTTTTTTTTTTTTTAAGATTTTTTTAACTTTTTAAAGTAATGTCTATACCCAATGTGGGGCTTGAACTCACAACTCTCACACTTCACCAACTTTAATTCCTTTCTTTTCCTGTATCTGTTGAAGAAACCCAAGGCATTTGTCTTGTCCAGTTCCCTACAGTCTGGATTTTGCTGCTTGTGTAGTTATGGTGCATTTCAATTTACTCCCTGGTCCTCTGTTATTTCCTACAAAATGGCAGCTGGATCCAGAGTCTCCTTGATAAGACCACAGGTGGTGCTGCTTTTTATCAAGAGGCATATCATGTCTGGTTATCTCTCTTTGGGTGATGTTAGCAGCTGTTGAATAATACCTCAATCCATTTTAAGGATTCCAAAATAAAGATTTCTAATTTTACATTTCTTTTTCATTCATTACTTGAATTGCTCTTATAAAGGGATAATCTTCCCCTATTGGTTACAGTTTATACAGAAAAGGCAGGATTCTATGCTTAATTCTGTTTCTTCCTTTGCGAGTTTTTAAGATAATAAATTGGTTCTCTATCCCTATTCCAATGAATTAGAACCCCATTGATTCCTCAGAAGGTAATCAGTTATTTTTTAAAACATTTGTATGAATTCAAGGATTTAAGCATATTTGATGCCTTCAATCAATAGTAATTATTATTCTTTCTGAAAGCTCAAATTGTTCCATCTTTGACCAGTGACAGCTTCTTCAATTTGGCTTCTGAGAGTTTTTTTTTTTTCTACGTCCCTAGAAGAGTTTGATACTTTCCTTGCCATTAGGTATGACAGAATGTTCTAGGCTGACCTTGCATACTCTCTCTCCCAGATAGAAATCAGCTACTTCTCTGAGAATGATCCATTTTTCCAAGAAGACTCAATTTCATTTAGTGGTAAATGGTGTTTCAAGACCACAATATTGAACTAGGGATGCTCTATGCTGCTTCGTCACAAATTTTAGGTTTCTTCAGGGAACAGAGCTAAGACTACACACACACACACACACACACAAACACACACATATATACAAATGCACACATATATGTACTATATATACTCTATATATACGTGAATACTATAGACTATATATGGATACATACTATAGACTACACTATCTGCATAGAGAGAGACAGAGTGTCCTATCTACAGATAGGTGTAGATACAAATATGGACACAGATACAGATATTACACAAATACTTCCAGTTTACTTTTTGTGTTTACTTCTTTTGTATTATATTTATATCTCCTTTCTTCTAAATGAGCATCTGGTTCTTAGGATACAAATGATGATAGAATATCTGTGTTCAAGGCACATGGGTGGCTTAGCAGTTGAGTGTCTGCCTTTGGCTCAGGTCATGGTCCCGGGGTCCTGGGCTTGAGTCTCACATCTGGCTCCCCACAGGGAGCCTGCTTCTCCTTCTGCCTATGTCTCTTCTCTTTCTGTGTGTCTCTCATGAATAAATAAATAAAATCTTTTTTAAAAAAATATGTGTTCATTTATATTATCCCACAACTATCTCAAAACAGCAATACTAATACTGTTTAATATTATTACTGAAAACATTTGGGGACATTTTTGCATTTATTCTCTATTCTGCCCCCCATATTTAAACAATTGTGTTTTATCTACATTATTTGATCATCTAGGCACTAGAGACTACAGTCTCTTCCTTCCTCCCTCCTTTTTTTTTTTTTTTAAGATTTTACTGATTTATTCATGGGGGGGTGCACAGAGACACAGGCAGAGGGAGAAGCAGGCTCCATGCAGGGAGCCCGAGGTGGGACTAGATCCCTGGTCTCCAGGATCACACCCTGGGCTGAAGGCAGGCGCTAAACCACTGAGCTACCGGGGCTGCCCCCTCCCTCCTTTTTTATGTAAGCTTTACACCCACCACGGGGCTCGAACTCATGATCCAATATCAAGAATCACATGCCCTACTAACTGAGCCAGCCAGGCACACCTATATTCTCCCCCTTTTAACATCTGTTTCATCTTAATGAAAAACAACTACATTTTTAATTCTCACCACCAGTCTCTCTTATCTGAAGTTTGTTCTCAAGTAGAATCCTTAGGAGAGGAACAATATTCCCTGAGTTCTTAAATGTTGGGAACAGTTTGTCTATTTGTAACAGCTGTCAAGTAAAATATCTCAATACTTTTACTGTTTTTACTGTATATTAGTTTTATTGTATATAAAATTCTTGGTTCACATTTTCCTTCCTTCAATTAGGTTAATGTTATTCTATTTTCTTCTAGGGTAAATCACTGTTCTCAAAAAGTCTGATATTCTTTTTCCCTTGCTGTTTTACCTAAATGCTCAAAGGAATTTTATCTTTAAAAGGCAATCATTTTATCAGAATATGTCTAAGTGTTATTGCTTTAGTATTATATTCTCAAGTATGCAGTATGTTCTTTTCACATGTAGTTTCAAATCTTTTTAACTTTGGGAAATTTTTCTTGAATTATAATTTTAGTAAGTATTCTATTCCCTTCCTCTAGTTTTTGTCTTCAGGAATTCATATTGTCTGTGTGTTGTATCTTCTTTTCCAATCTTCAGTATTTGTCATTTCCTCTTAAAATCTTTTTATTTCTTTCTTAAAAAAAGATTTTATTTTTTAAAAGTAATCTCTACACCCGCCATGGGGCTCAAACTCAAAACCCCGAGATCGAGTCCCATGCTCTTACCCAGTGAGCCAGCTAGGTGCCCCTCTTAATTTTTGTTTTTGTTTTTAAGATTTTATTTAATTAGTTGAGAGAGAAAGAGAGAGAGAGTATAAGCACAAGTGGGGAAAGGGGCGGAGGCAGAGGGATAAGCAGACTACCTGCTGAGCAGGGAGCCCCAGGGCTCTGGGATCATGACCTGACCTGAAGGCACACACTTAGCTGACCAAGTCACCCAGGCATGCTCCCCTCTTAATTTCTTTTTGACTTAAAAAAACAAAAATCCTTCTCTCACATTCTATTTTTCTTAAGGGCATATCTATTGCATTCATTCGTTTTTAGTTTTTAATTTAATATTATTTTACTCCTAATTCTTTCCTAAGTTCTATCATCTCATTTAAAATTGTTCTAATGTATGTTATTCTTCCTTATCTTCTATCACTTTTGTATCTGTAAGCTGACTTTTATTTTAATTATTTATGTATTCATGAGAGACACAGAGACACAGGCAGAGGGAGAAGCAGGCTCCCTGTGGGAGGCCAGTGTGGGACTTGATCTCCAGACCCCAGGATCACGCCCCAGACCCTGGGATCACTGAGCGGAAGGCAGACACTCAGTCAGTGAGCTGCCCAGGCGTCCCTTTGACTGACTTTTAAATGGAAAGTTATAGTTTTGTTCTGTTCTGTGGGCACATCCTTCTGATGTGATTTCATTGTCTAAACAGATATTCTGTTCCACATACCTGTTTTCTTAAAACAACTTTGTATGGAATTCCATCTTGATACTTTTTACTGCTTATTTTTATGTAAAATTAGTTTTCCTAAAAATTTAGAAAGAAGTTTCTCTTTTTTCTTTCTTTCTTCTTCTTTTTTTTAAATTTTTGCAGAACTCCCTCTTCTGGGGTTTTCATGAGGATTTAATAAAGATGGCAGCTTGCTTTCTGACATTTCCTGGCCCTCTTTCCCTCCTCCACTTATATCTGGGCTTTCCCCCCTTCACTACTGTTTACTTCCACAGTTTCTTCTCAAGGTAGAGTCCTATCCTGGAAAGGATCCCTGGCTGATTAGTTTTAAAAGTACATGGAGGCTAGACTATTCCAGCTCTTTCCACTTTTACTGTAAACCCACTCCAATATCTTGCTACTGGAGTTGGCAAAGCTCTTCCAGTTATGGCTGCTGTTCTCAAATTGGCCTGCCGTGCTTTGCAGTGAATGCCTGTTGACTGTTTTAAGGTTCTTCTGTTTTCTGTAAGATGCCCCATTGCAACCTTCTGCTCTCTTGTGTATAGATATTGATATTATCCAGGTCATTGTAGATTTGGGGGCATGGATCTCTAGTTACCTGCTTTTGTTGTAAATGTGTTTAGGGGTTTTTGTTTTAGCCATCTAGTTGCTCTGTGTATATCTAGAGACTCAAAAAGAATTCAGAAACTATGCTGCAGGGCAGCCCAGGTGGCTCAGTGGTTTAGCACCACCTTCGGCCCAAGGTCTGATCCTGTAGACCCAGGATCAAGTCCCACGTCAGGCTCCCTGCATGAAGCATGTTTCTCCCTCTGCCTGTGTCTCTGCCTCTGTGTGTGTGTGTGTCTCTCATGAATAAATAAATAAAATCTTAAAAAAAAAAAAAAAAGGAAACTCTGCTGCAGCTACCAACTTCCCAGCTCACTTTATTTTATTTTTACAACAACCATGTTGATCTGGGGAGAAAAGCAATGATATTTCTGTTTGCGGGGTGGAAGGATGTCTGGCTGCATTGTATTGGATGGCTGTGGGAGAATTAAATAGGTATGATCAGCTAGTATGCACTAGTAAAGCTACATCATTGTTAAAATATTTAAATACAGGGGGCACATGGCTGGCCCAGTCCATAGAACACACCACTGGTTTTTTTTTTTTTTCTTTTTAAGATTTAATTATTTAGAGAGAGAAAGAGAGTGCACACAAGGAAAGGGGCAGAGGGAGAAGGGGAGGGAGAGAAACAGACTGCCTGCTGAGTGTGGAGCACAAGGCAAGGCTAAATCTCGTGACCCTGAGATCATGACCTGAACCAAAATCAAGTATTGGACCCTTACCCAACCGAGCCACCCAGGTGCCCCAGAACATGTGACTATTGATTTCAGGGTCATAAGTTTTAGCCCCATGTTGAGTGTGGAGCATACTTAAAAGAAAAAAAAAAAGAAATATTCAAATGCTTCCATTTCAACTTACAAGTAGCCCTTGCCTTAACCCCTAGTGCCATTCCTTTGAGTGTCCCTTCTCTCTGGGCCCCTTGAGTGAAACAAGAACTAAAGAATTCATGTCTATAACAGGAGGGGTCTTTCAGGATCCTGTTCTAGCCCAAAGGCCGATTGGTCAGTGCCCATGCTGAACTGTGGGTTAAATTGATTAAATATTGTCTCTGACTAGACTCCACTGATTCAGAGGCTGATGGTACATGGGAAGTGAGAGAGATCACAGTAGTGTGTGTCCTCCAAATGGACCTTAGCCTAATAGTTCAACCGATGCTTCTTCAGCGCTCCCTGTGTGCTGGGCACTAGGCTAAGCTAAAGGGGAAGGAAGACAACAACGCTAAGTTCTTGCCACCGAGGAGCCTACAATGTAGTGCTCCGTCTCTGGGGCCACTTAGCCACTGGGAGGATGCCAATTTGCCATATTAGGTTATAGAGCTCAGTCCCTGAGTGGAAATGAGAGGAGAGAGAAAAATGCCTACCTAATGACAAAGCTCTTACTTAAACCATCACCTTAACAAGCTCAAATCTCTCTACCTTTGGCACAGGGACTGCTGTACAAGGCCTGGCAGCTAATTAAAACATGTGGTAAATAAGCCAGGCAAGGAACACTCTGTCCTTGTACACAATGAATCAAGCAGTCTCCTTAGACACAAAAGGCTATATCCTTATCTATAGAGTGAATCAATTATTTAACAATTCAAGTTCTGTGTCCTAATTGGACTGGCAGTAGTTTCTTGGAGTATGGAGGAAAAAGAGATCTGGAAGGAAAGCAGGCTAGAAACACAGTGTTTGTCTAAATAATAACAACAGCATTTCTTAAAGACTTTTCTACACTCGGGAATGCAATGCAATTGAGGAGATGCTTGAATTTTTGTTTGCCCAGTTACTGGGAAGCACGAACCTCTTGGAGGAAAAAAAAAAAAAAATCAAATAGGACTAACTCTCAGGATCAGAGCCCAGAAAGCATCAGAAAGGAAAAGAAATCCTTTGACACCTTCGTTCCCCACCCCCAAGTCAATAAGTCCCAATTGATCACATGTACTATGCAAATAGGTATTAGCACCTACTACGTGTCCAGTGGAGTCGCTACTGTTACCAAATTCTACCTTACCCATCAGGGAAATCAATATGCAGAAATCTTTTGTGTGGCACTCAGCTTTGCCTCTGTAGAAAAGTTAAAGAGATCCAATAGTTCCCAGAGCAGAGGTAATACTTAAACAGGAACCAAACATATATTGTAAGTAAGACATTATTGTTTATACCTTCAGATGGGACTTCTGAGAGAATGAACACAGTCATAGCAGCTTGATTATTTGTAGGACTTGATGACGCATTTGGGAACCCCCTACCTCGGAGCCTGTTTCTGAAGCAGAAGAATCAGTCCCTATAAATTATCACAGGACAAAATGAGAATGTTACATTGGCAGCTGCTACCATTAACTTCTAGTAGTATAGTGTTTTGCAACATGGTAAGCGGACGCATAAAAAATCTTGGTGGGAAAAAAAAATCTTGGTGGGGAGGCAGGGGGAAATAAAAGGAGGGAAATAAAATTTTCAAATTACATATCCCTTCTTCGTAAGAGATTTTTATTTGGAAGTGGTTTAAAGCATAGGCCTTGGAGTCAGACTGCCTAAGTTCAAATTCCGGATAAATTATGTAGCTACTTTATGACTCACTTTGTGCATCTGTAAAATGGGAATGATGGCATTTGTGGTATCTATTCATTCATCTCTTTTGAAGATTAAATGAGTTAACATATTTAATCTTAGAAAGCACTCAGAAAAATGCCTCTTTCCCAGGAACCATTCTATTGCTGCCTCTGTTGACCTAAGTCAACCATCCTAGAAAATGCCCCAAGCCTCAGATCATGATAGAATCAAGAGGGGAAAGGAATTTTGGAGGCTCTCTGGCCTTATCCACTTTGGAATCCTCTCTCTGAAATCTTGGTCAACTCATCTGGCCCCAACTTGAACATACTTTAATGACAGGGTTTCCATCCTACTGAAACACCTGTTCCATCTCTGGGCATTGTAATGGTCTCTCTTGCATTGAACAAGAAGGAGTCTATTACCCTGTTTCTTCTGGCTGTTGCTCTGTCTCCTGGAATCAGAGATAACAAGATTATTAATATCTCTTTAAACAACAAAGGACAGCTAATGATATACAATTAAGCTTGTGGACTCTGGAGACAGACTACATGGGTTGAGCCTCAGTTTCCCTGTTTACTGGTTGTATGATCTTGGGTAACTCAATCTTACCTTGCTGCAGATTCCTTATTTGCAAAATGGGCATACCAGTGCTACCAGTCCCATAGGGTTGGTGTGAGGATTGAATGAGATGATCTCTTTAGCAAGCCCTGTACACAAGGCTCAATGAATGTCATCAAGAACTGATTCTGTTGATAACTGTCTTGGGAATTTACTTCTTCAGGCTAAACATCCCTATTTCCTTGGTTTGTTCCTGACACAATTCCCAGTATCTTTCAGCCTTGTCCCCTGGCTTAGCTCTGGTAGCTTCTATTCCTCTTTAACTACATCCCCAATATAGAATACAGGACTCTGGTGGGTTCTGGCTCAGACCCAGGCTAGACCATCCTCTCCCTTGATTGATCGTTTATTCATCCACTGATTCATTCACACATGATTTTAGGATCTTTATTTTTATAAATAGCTCTTAAGGGAGAACTGGCATTCTTTTTAGTGCACACATGACACTCTTACTCACCCTGAACTCAAACAGTAGACTAGACCAGGGGTCAGCAAACTTTCGTGTAAAAGAGCCAGATGGTAAATATTGTTGACTTTGTAATCTATACAATCTCTGTTGCAACTACTCAATTCTGCTGTTGTAGCATGAAAGCAGCCATAGACAATATGTAAAACTTTATTTACAGAAATAGGCAACTAGCTGAATTTGGCTAATGAGCCATAGTTTGCCAACTTCTGAACTAAAACATGTAATATAAATAAGTCTTTTTCACCGTATGATCCAGCAGTTCCATTTTTGGTTATTCATCCAAAGAAAATAAAATCTCTATCTTGAACAGATATCTGCATCCCCATATTCATTGCAGCATTAGTTATAATACCCAAGACATAAAAACAACCTAGGTTCCATTAATGGATGAATATATAAAAAGAATGTGTTTTATTTGTATATATAAAATGGAAAATTTTCAACCATAAAAAAGAAAGACATCTTGCTATTTATGACAACTTGGACAGACCTTGAGAGCATTACACTAAGTAAAATAAGCCAGAGAAAGACAAATACTGTGTGGTCTCATTTATATGTGGAATCAAAAACAAAACAAAACTTCACAGGTATAGATAACACACTGGTGGTTGCCAGAGGTGGGGGTAGGGAGTTGGGAAAATGGGTAAAAGAAGTCAAAAGGTACACATTCTAGTTATAGGCTAAATAAGTCCTGGGGAAAAAACATATAGTAAGATGACTATAGTTAACAATACTGTATTGTATATTTGAAAATTATTAAGGGTAGATCTTAAAAGTTCTCATCACAAGAAAAAAAAATTTGTAACTGTCTGGTAACAGATGTTACCTAAACTTGCTATGTCTGTGTGTACATATATATACACACATAGCTCATTAAGTTGTACACCTAAAACCAATACAATGTTATATGTCAATAGCTCAATAAAAAAATAATTTAAAAAAATTTCCCCACCTCTCACCCTCTGCCCAGCTTGTTTTTGTTGTTTTGTTTTGTCTTTTAACACAAGTGTAAGGTTTTCCATTTACCTCTGTTCAGCTTTATTTTGCTGGACTTGGCCCATCCTGTACCCTGCCAAGATCTGTCTGAGTACTGATTTTGCCACTGTCCAAAGTAATCCCTATATTTTCTTAACTTTGTGCCATTTGCTGATAATAAATGAGCCCTTTATATATATCCATCCAAAGAATTGATTAAAGGATTGAACTGGAAAGATCTGAGGACAGGGCTTTAAAGCATGCAATAAGCAATCCCCCTTCTTGTTAACTCTGCTATATTCTTCAGAATTCAGCCCAGTACCACCTTCAGGAAGCTATCCTGACAACTCCTCCATCTCTTCCCAAGCCTCCCTGCCCAGACTGGGGAGGATGCCTATATTAAATCTGGGTTCTCCAGAGAAAAAGAACTAATAGGATATCTATCTATCTATCTATCTATCTATCTATCTATCTATCTATTCTATCTACCTACCTACCTACCTACCTACCTACCTACCTAATTTATCTATCTACCTGTCTAAAGAGATTTACTATAGGAATTGGCTCATGTGATTATAGAGGCTCATAAGTCTAAGATCTGCAGCCAACAAGCTCCAGATGCAGGAAGTTAAACACACTCCAGTTTGAGTCCAAAGGCCTGACAATCAGGACAGCCGATGATGAAAGTTCCAGTCCAAGTCTAAGTCCAAAGGCAAGAGGGGACTGATGTTCCAGCTCAAAGACAATCAGGCACAGAGAGAATTCTCCTCAGCCTTTTCTTCTAGTCAGGCTTCAACAGATTGGATGAAGGCCTCATAGTGGGAGGGCCATCTGCTATACTCAGTCTACAGATTCAAATGGTAATCTTATCATTTGATACCCTCACAGACAACCTAGAATAATATTTAACCAAACATTTGGCACCCTGTGGCCCAGTCAAGTTGAGATATACAAGTAACCATCATGATGCCCTTTGAATCTGGCCTGTTAATACCCTATACATACCTCTACCACAGCACACTCACTGCTCTGTAATCATGTTTCCCCAACCAGACTACATGTTCCATCCCAGGGCCTGGCACGGATCAGAGCTCAATGAATGTTGGCAGGATGGATGGATGGATGTGTGGCTTTGAGAATAGATCTTCCTAGTTTTTTTTCCCTTTATCAAAAAATCATTTCCCTCTTACGATCTTCTTTTGTAAACCAGCTAGATTACTAGAATTTGATAAATAAATGGAGAAAATGATATAATTGAGAAATACAGCTCAATATACCATTACTTCTAGGAGTTCCTGTAAGGAGATATTTTAAGAAGGGGGTCTATGTCCTTATTGTAAAGGTCTGAGTAATATGGCAATTTCAGACACAATGGAAAAGAGATTTTGGAAAAAGAATGCAAATATTTGTCATTCTCCTCAAACCATACCATGTTGTCTTCCTTATTATGCCTTTGTATATGTATAGGAAAAGTCTGAACACAGGTTCTTTGAAGAATATACCTTAATGTTTATAGCTTATAAATAATATTAATAAATACCGTCTGTGGCCCACAGAGTTCTTTCAGGTTTGGCTCATGAGAGTCTCTAATTAAATGACTCACATCCTCACCTTTGAAACCATTATTACTTTGTTCAATTACCAGAAAAATGCTGTCTCAAAATCTAGTCTCATTCTGAATATAAACGACAATAAAGATAGAGTTGCTATTATGTTGTTGTCATCAATAATAAATTATTGAGAATTACTGACTATCTCATTCATACTAATTTTAGGGTAAAGCAGTCCTTTACCCTGAAGTATTCAGAGTGACGTGATTCCCCTTTGGTTAGAAATTTGATAGAGTTTCCTTTGTCACTAATAGTTGAGACCTGAGAAAATCCTAAGATAAATCCTAAAACCTGAAATCTATTTCCTCAACATAGCTCACTCAGCTCCTTTAAATCAGAGAAGGGGGCACCTGGGTGACTCAGTGGTTGAGCATCTGCCTTTGGTTCAGGGCATGATCCCAAGGTCCTGGGACTGAGTCCCTCATGGGGCTCCCCACAGGGAGCCTGCTTCTCCCTCTGCTTGTGTCTCTGCCTCTCTCTGTCTCTCATGAATAAATAAAATCATTAAATTAATCAGTCAGTCAGAGCAAGGGTTACAAATTGGTGGCTCCAGGGCCAAATCTAGCTAGCAGACATGTACTATGTTATCTTCTTTTCTCTCCCCCTTCCTCCTACCCTCCCTTCCTCCCTTTCCTTTTCTTTTTGTTGTAAGATTTGACTTTCTTTTAGCAGATCACACACTTCTCCCATTTCACCATGGTTTCCTCCATTCCCATGGCCCCACACCAGTTAGCTTTATACATTTAAATTACCTTCCTAGCTTCTGCAGACATTTGAGTTTTACATCCCTGCATTTGGGACATTCAGCAATTTACAAAAGGGAGGGATAATTATAATGGTGATGAGACTTGAGAGCATTTACTCTGGACAGGCACTGTGCTATATGCACCTTCCATAAATCTACCACTCTATGAGGCTAAGAAAGATTAACCAGCTCAGAGCCCCAGGGCTGACAAACACCCTGGTACCCAGGCAGCCCTGGCCAGAGCAAGCCACCACGACATTCCATGAAAAGGGAAACCATTCTGAAGCAGTCATAGCCAGTCCTGTTTGTTCTTAAAATGTTAGGGAAATAATTACAGAGGCTTTATGGAAGCAGCAAATGGAAGTGCCTCACTTTGCCATATTGATTTGTAGACCTTAAAAAGTAAAATGGCTAGTTATTTTGCCAGCGAAATGGGTTTATTCAGGGTTAGCAAAGGAATTGCCCTTCAGGACACGCAAGCTATAGCAAAAGCTGTAGGCAGGTGCAACAAGAAAAGGAGAGGAACATCCGCTTATAGACAAAAAGGAGGAAGTTGGGAGGGGTTCTTTTGAGTGAAAGTCCATTGGAGGTAGGCAAGGGTTTGGAGTGGTGGTGGTTTCTCACTGACTGAGTTGCTAGTCAAGGAAGGGATTCCGCACCCCCCTCAAACCCGCTGGGGTGTGAAAGTGTATCAGCTTGCAAGGTGAGTCACTTTCTCTTGAGCTCTGTATCAACAATGTTTCCTGCTGGGGTTTGGGATTGGTATCCAACTGGTAGTATGTAAAAGCTTTCCTTTTATTAATCATCATATTATTTATTTTATTATTTTTTAAAAGATTTTATTTACTTATTCATAAGAGACACACAGAGAGAGGCAGAGACACAGACAGAGGGAGAAGCAGGCTCCATGCAGGGAGCCCACTGTGGGACTCCATCCCCAGACCCAGGATCATGCCCTGAGCCAAAGGCAGACGCTCAACCACTGAGCCACCCAGGCATACCAATTATCACATTATTTTGAATTAAAACTATTTGAGAGCCAGGGCGAGAAGAACATTCTGAACCTCCCGTGTCCCCGTGAAAGCAGGAGATAGATCTCCCATGTGAAAGTTGTACCAGGAAGGTAGAAGGTAACCTTATCGCCAAAAATACGGAATTTAGGGCTGTAGAAGGCTATATAAACAAAACTTGTTATTTCTTCACCAATTTACTATCCCAAGCCCAAGCCCCTTTGTCTTGCTAACTCTTTACAAATTTACTGTTTCTCTGTCTAAAAAGTATAAAAACTGCCTGCTTCG
The DNA here is from genome assembly GCF_018345385.1 of Vulpes lagopus. NCBI lineage: Eukaryota > Metazoa > Chordata > Mammalia > Carnivora > Canidae > Vulpes > Vulpes lagopus. The sequence continues at coordinate 29,354,450 of NC_054846.1, read as the reverse complement.
GTCACTTCTTCGAGTCTCATAATTTTATGGGGCTCTTTTATGTATAAAATTAAATTTGTTTTTCTCCTGTTAATTCATCTTATGTCAATTTAATTATTTGGCCAGCCAAAGAACCTAGAAGAGAAGGAAAAAAATTCCTGCACCTACAAAACTGTGACTGGGTCTGAAATCCAAAACCCAGAAAAAAAGAATGAACAAGACAAGCCCCTGAACAAAACTATAAATTTTGCCCTAGGTTTCAGGAAGAAAATCCTAAAACATGAAAATGCGAGTTATTCTGAAGCTACTTTTAAAGTAACTGATCGTGTGTGTGTGCTAGATTTTATTTTGTTAAATAATGCTTTTGTTACGCCATATCCCGAGTGTAAAACTTTATTTCTTGGAGGACAGGGCAGACAGAACAGCAGAGCTGATGATTATTAGCAGCAGTATCTTCAGAGGAAGGGTCAGCAGGAAACTGCCTCTTAAAAATTGAGGCTAATCAACCCTCTGTGCCACTCTCCCGTATGTTCCCAACAGGGATCAAAGGAAGCTCAGAGGAATGGTCCTTCAAACCACTGGGCTTGCCGTGTCTCTAGGAGGGCCACCTTTCCTGGATTCTCGTGCTTCTCAGAGCCACGCAGAGATGCTGAAGCACCGTCCCTGCCCTCCTGGGGCTTAGAAGCTAGAGGCCATGTAACTTCTCTCTTTACCTAGCATTTCAAATATTTCTATCATTTGCAACAAGAAATGTTTTCCAGAACCCTGAAGTTTTTGTAAAACAGAGGTAAACTGTTATCTTCTCAAATTATCTAGATCCCAGGATGCGATGGCCCGAATTGTGTGCCCTCCAAACGTATACGTTGAAGCCCAAACCCCCCACATGACTGTATGAGGCCTGTGAGGGGGATGCAATGAAGGCCTGAGGGTAGAGCCCTGATCCAATAGAAATGGTGCCCTTACAAGAAGAAGAGACTGCACGTGCTGAGGAAAGGCCCTGGGGTCACACAGCAAGAAGGCAGCCACCCCGGGGCCAGGAGGAGGGCTGTCACCAGAACTCAACCATGCTGCTCCCCGATCGCAGACGTCCAGCCTCCAGAACTCCCAGAGAGAAACTTCTGTTGTTTATAGGCTCCCTGGTCTGTAGTGTTTTGTTATGGCAGTCCTAGCACATGTGGCCATATGTCATGTTGAGAGTAATTAGAGGCATGAAAGGATCAATACGAAGGTGGTATCCCTCAGATTCTCCCCGTCAGTTCAGGCCTGGTGGGCACCCGATATTTTGTGGGCTCTGCCTCCCTGACTTCCTTTGGGGAAGGAATTTTCTGTAGTTGAGCCGTATAGTTCATGCAGAATCATCAGTCACAATGTGCTGCCCTGCACTGACCACGGGCTCACCCAGCATCATACACTATCACCCCAACCAGGGTGACCATAACAGGTACCCTGGCAGGCACACTCCACCCACAGGACTCATCAGAGCCCTTCTTTACAGGCATCTGCAGTGCATACCATGTATATTTAATATTCACCGAGAGAACTTGCTTTTTTCTGCTAGTCTTGCTGAGCTGGGATTGTAAAAGCCTGGCTGAGTGTAGGAAAGCCACCTGTAAGAGAGAATGAAGCTCCTACACAGAGGAGAGCAAGGAAGAGAGCAAGTGAGTGTTATTTCAACGCCCGATTCCAGCCATGAGTCACGCCTATGCCAGCCTGCAGCTGGAGGAGCCAGTACATTTCTTCTCATTAAGCGTAAGCTAGCTTGAGTTTAATTTCTGTCACGTGCACCCAAGAATCTTGACTTCTACAAGAGGCTCACAAGTCCCTCTGTGTCCTTTCTTGACTGGATTTGGCCGGAACCCAGACTCAGGGCTGTTTTCATCCTCCAAAATGGACATGGCTAATCCTTTTCTCTCAGACCACAGGAAGGGCAGGGCTTGTTACACCCAAACTTCCCATGACCCCTACATATGCTTTCCCTGCTCACTCCTCCAGATTTTCTCAGCTAACACACCCTCAGTTTTCTTATTTTCAAAATGGGAAGAATTGCTATGAAATCATTTCATAAAGTACTAAGTGTGCCGTTTAGCAGTAGCAGGTGCTTGGCAATATTAGCTCCTATCATGGAAAATTCTCCACTTGGTGCCTGAAAAAGGCTTCCATGTAAAAATCTTTTCCTTTTTCTCAGGAAAAGCAGAAGCAATGAATAGATGGAGATCAACATCTATTGTTTTTGCAAGAAGCTCTTAGTCCCCTCCTAGAGAAAGGTCGCCTATCTGCAACAAGGGAGGAGAACATATGTTCATGAATCCTCTGCTTAAAACCACACTCTGTTGAGAAATTATCCTTGCCTACCTTTCTTGTTTCAAGAACGGGAAGAAACAGTTTCTTCAGTGTCCAGTAAGGAGTGCTGAAATGGAGTGTCACCTTGGGAGCTCAGGTCCTGCTCCCAGGAAGCTAATAAAGACTGTTAGCAAGGCTTCCTTCCCTGGCACAGTCACTTGGCTGGGTCCTGAGCCACATCTCTGCCGTGTCCACCCCCCGCCCCCCCCCCCACACACCAAATAGGAGATCCTATCCCTGGAGTGAGGATGGCTCATAAAACTGCAGAAGCCAGCATTTGGGCTGAAGATGGGAACAAGGGGGCGCTTACCTGGACAGTGTGTTTGGTATGATAAGGGATAAGGGAGATGCAAACCCTTCCTGAAGGGTCTTTGCCTCCGGGGATCCTGCAATTTACATCATTTGGGATCAAAAAGAGTTGTGGTACTGCCACAAAGAGGAGAAGCTTCTGTCATCCGCTTTGTCTTGCTGAGCAACCAACCCGAGCAAGGCAGTGCTCACCCCGGCTGGGCATACCACTCACTAAACCATTGCACAGACAGGTGAGTCTCAGACCTGGCCTTCTTTGGGGCCTTCCCTGCCATATGAGGGATCTAAGTCACACTGCGGCCCAGGGAAAACCTCTGTCACTCCTAAAGGTAACATCACCCCATGTCAGCCTGGCGTGGGGGACTTTCACTGCCCCTGCCTTCCAGCCCCACCAGCTATGGCAAACCAGCCTCGGATGTCTCACACCTTGTACACACATTTATCCCGTTCTGTCCCCACCCTGTGAAGTGGGTACCCGTCCCCATTATAGAGTAGGAGAAACTGAGCCTCAGAGGTATGAAATAACCAGTTGACAAGTGGTAGAGCTTTTGCAGGTCTGTCTGACTATAACGCCCACATTCTTCTGCCCGCAGGACAAAGTTTCCATTTGTGCATGTATGTAGGTATTATTATATTTTTAAATTATTCTTTTATTTATTTATTTATTTTTAATTTTTATTTATGATAGTCACACAGAGAGAGAGAGAAAGAGAGGCAGAGACACAGGCAGAGGGAGAAGCAGGCTCCATGCACCAGGAGCCCGACGTGGGATTCGATCCCGGGTCTCCAGGATCACGCCCTGGGCCAAACCGCTGCGCCACCCAGGGATCCCTATTCTTTTTTTTAAGTAGGCTCCATGTCCAACATGGGGCTTGAACTCACCACCCCAAGATCCCGGGTCACATGTCCTGCCCACTGAACCAGCCAGGCGCCCTGAAAATTTCCACATATTTCAGATGTGTGTTCCTATAGACTGGGAAGAGGGGAAGGGGCCAACACTCTGACTCTCGGTATGGGCTTCATATCTCTCACTCTTAGACAGAAAGGGGCCTATCAGTGTCATTCAGAATGTCTGCTCTCCCAGGAGAGGAGAGGCTGTCCCTTGCCCTGGTTTCCTCAGTTAATCTTACGAGTCCCTGGCACGTGATTCCTCAGGCACCGTAAGCTGCCGTCATACTCGTCTGTGCACCCACTGAACGGCCGGACTTCCTTGTGCAAGGCCCTGCTGTCTTCAGAGGGCCCTGTGGCCTTTACTATCCCCCTCGGATAGCCTGGCCAGGGCCCCCAGCAAATGGTCCAGCTCCAGGGGTGGAGGCCTCCTCTGGTTTCCTCACGTGAAGACCAGTTAGAAACCTGCCATCCCCTGCTCTGCCTGCTGCTCCACGTAAAGGATACTCGAATGCACATGCCTACATCATGCTTCTCGAGCAACCCCTGGTTGACAAGTTTTGAAGTGTTTTCAAACAGTCATCACCTGACTTCCATCCTGCAGCTGGAATATAAGCCTGGAAGGACAGAGAGTTGGGCTGAGGTGTGTTGTCCTGTGACAACTGTGCGGGTTTCGGTGATTTCAGGGATTGGTGGCAGGATGGGTATAAAGGCTTGAGTGTTTGCTTCTTATTGGTTGAAGGCCCCTGCTCACACCATGTCAAGTCTCATTAATCAGTAACTGGAGACAGCTGTCTATGAGGGATTTTTTTTTTACAGTGTTTTAATGTCATTTTATTTTCCTAAAATGTCAGTAAACGGCCAAGGAAATTTCCCTCCAGAGTGCTTGGAGGTTGTTTTGAACTGAAATAACCATCACCATGGTCGGCTGAGCAGTAAATGAAAAATAGCGTTATATGTCAAATTAATATTTTAGGGAAGAAATTGTGCAGGTTCACTGGCAGGATCTCAAGCCTTGGCCACAAAGCCCCGCTGTGACGACCAAAAGGCCAGAGCCAGCTGTGGCCATCAGTTAGGGAGCTGAAGTCAGGTGGAGAGAAAGAATAATGGTGAAAGGGTCTCTATTTATCAACTGTGGCAGACTGGCAGGACAAGAGAAGGCAGGAGCGATGACATTTTTAAATGGATTCATTTTGAAAGGACTGCTGGGTGAAAAAGCAGCCCTTATTAGAAACCACAGCCAAAGCCTTAAGAAAAAAACCAAGATATTGTGGAAGAATGAAGAGAGATAAGGCAACTTGACAAAAGCAGTTTATAAAACCGAATGTACAATATTGTCCAATTTTTAAGAAGCTTATAAAGAAAGAGAGCACATGTATGAGTGAGAAGCAGGATTCTGTTGCCTGGTTTTGCAATAGAATGTTCTGGATTTTTTTTTTTTTTTTAATACAGGGACCTTGCCCCTAATGGTTCTGATTAGATTTGGTTTGGGGCCCAGGTATCTGTATTTTTAAATCATCCCTGTTGGTTCTGATGCACTGTCAACATTGAGACCACTCATATATACAGAGAGAGAGAGAAGATCAGAGATAGCTTTATGAAGTATTTCTCATTTAATTCTTTCCCTGTGGTTTTTCTACACTTTTACATATTGTTCTATGACCATGTACTCCATCTACCACCAGAAAAGGTTATTAATAAAAATTATAACTGAACTGGTTAGGAAAAATTGTCCTAGGCAACAATAATACTAATGACTAACATTTATTAAGCTCTTCCTGGGAGCCAGACATGGTTTTATTAATGTCATTTAGTCCTGATAATAACTCCGTGACAGAGGCACTCATATTTCAGGCATTTTACAGGGGAAGAAGACAGAAGTCCTAGAGGTTCTGTTTTTTTTTTTTTTTTAAAGATGTTATTTGTTTATTCATGAGAGACACAGAGAGATGGGGCAGACATAGGCAGACATAGGCAGAGGGAGAAGCAGGGTACCTGCAGCGAGCCCGACATGGGACTTGATCCAGGACTCTGGGATCATGTCCTGAGCCACCCAAGCATCCCAGTCCTTAGAGGTTCTAACACAGACAACCAGAGGGTGACAGACACAGTACGAATCCAGAGACTGTTACTTGAGAGCTTGGGGCTTTCCCCCCACACGGGCTTCTTTGTTCCCGTGGGAAGAAGTCCTATGTGGTCCAGACACTCACCTGCACCCAGGGCTCTCCTCCACCACACCATCGCCAGCCGTTCAGATCCCAGGCCTCACCTGTGCCTGCCGTGAGCCGCCCAGGAGCCAGAGCTGCGGGGCATTTCCGCTCTGCCTCCCTCCAGAGAGGCAGAGCTTGCTAGCAGTCTGAAGGGAAGAATTTTGTCACCATGCAAGCGAGAGAGATTGAACACCACGGGATGCTGGCTAGCTATTAAGGCATGTTGCAAGAATCCTTTGAAACAATCCTTAATTGGTTTTTTACTGGAGAAGAGAATGGAGTTCTGTGAAGTGCTCCAGGCCATTACACATGAGGCAAAGGATATGAAATTCTCTGGGGTTTTCCCCTGGGGTGAGGACAGAATCAGATTACGTCCCCATTTCACAGATAGTGGTGGCAAGAGATTGCCTGAAAGAGAAAAGAATTAGGGATTTCCTGAAAAAGAAAAGAATAAATTGACCCCTCCAGCCAGAAACAAGTCTTTGCCCGTCCAAAAGTGGTCTGTGGATTTTTTTTTCCAGATTTTTTAGTTATTTATTTGAGAGAGATCGGGAGAGCAAGAGAGAGAAGTAGCCTCCTCACTGAGCAGGGAGCCCAGGGCTTGATCCCATGACCCCAAGATCACAACCTGAGCTGAATGCAGACACTCAACCGACTGAGCCACCCAGGCGCCCTGGTTCATGGATTTCAAACCTCTTAAAAAACTGGCAGATATATAAATTCATTGTCTTTATGGCAAGTCTGCCAGATAAAATACAGCATGCCCAGTTAGTTTTGAATTTCAGATAACAAATAATTTTTGGTGAAAGATGTCCCCAGTACTGCATAGAACATAATGATACTAAAAAATTATTCATTGTTTATCTGAAAGTCAAATTTAACTGGGAGGCCTGCATTTTCATTTGCTGAACATGGCAGCTCTATTTCATGGGAAACGATTTTATTTTCTCCTTGGAGATCACTTTCCCTTCTGAGTATCATCGGCTCAATGATTTGAAGAAGTATAAACCAGAAAATTAATCCTAGCCCCTCCTTTTGTGCCAAACACTCAGAGAGCCCCTCCTTTGGTAGCCAGTATTACATATTCCAAACACACACACACACACGCAAGCACACTGTATGCACCAGCATTGACATACACTCACACACCTTCAAATACCCTCGCGAACACACTCCTTCACGTATGTACACAATGCCTAACACTGGGTACAAGCGGACTTCTCCTACCACTCTAAAATGCAAATCCCTCACTCTCTGTTCAGATTTTCATAGCTTTCTGAAAACATAATCATCCTTTTTGGTCAGTTCTTGCCTATGCAAGAAGAAAGGCCTATCTCCAGCTTGTTTTGTATGCCTAGCCACACTGACCCGCTGCCCACAGGAAAGGTTGGCAGTAAGACCTTATTATCTCTTGTATTTCAGAAAATTCAAATTTCTCTTTTTCTGCCATTGCATTAAACTGCTTCTTTTAGTATGAAGGGGACGACAATCATCTTAGGGCCAGATAATGACTGCAATTTAATAACAAGGAAAAATACAAAACTGCAAATTGAAAACTTGAGCCATTTGATAAGAGAACACTTGCAAATAAGAGAAGAGAGAGGAAAATTTTAAAGTAGTCTCAAGAAGCAATATAGCATAATGGTCAAATGAATAAATTCCTAGAATCAGGCTGCTTGAGTTACTTAACCTTGTCTGTAAAGTGGGAATAAAAAGGGTATCCGCCTCATGGGGTTATTGTGATGATTAAGTAAATATATAAGAGATTTATGAAATAGTGCCTGGCACACAGTATTATTATAATTACCTCTTATTTGCTAGACACTGGGGTAACCTCTTTACACATAGAATTCCATTTGCACGTCAAAACAAGCCTGTGAAATATGTGGACATGAAGAAACTGAGGCTCAGAGAGGTTAAGAGACTTGTATAAGGTCACACAGCTAACATGCAGCAAAACCAAGATTGAAGTACCAATCTCAGGATTAAGCCACTATTCTTTCTCTCCCCCGTTCTCTTTTTTTAAGCCACTGTTCTCTTGATTGCCCGATGCTAAGATTACAACAGATGCTAAGTACACAGGCAGCAAGGCGGTAGCTCTTCAGGGAAGGGTCAGAATTCCCTGCAGGCCCATTGCTTGTGTAGAGTCAGGCTGGGAGGGTGTGAGGAGTCTGAACTTGTGTGTTCAGGAGAGAGGACAGTACCCTTTGTGTAGTTACAGACCTTACCAAACACTTACCAACCAGACCAGGACCTCACTTGCTTGTGACCTCTGCAATCAGATTCCCAGGAGACGGAAAGCCCTGACCCTGCACCCCGGGGGCTCTCCATTATCAAGGCAATACAAGGCAGGGCTGATCCACTGGCCTTGGGTGCGTTCTAGCAGCAGCCCCAGGACTCTAGCCTCAACCTCCTGCTCATTTTACACACTTGCCCTGGATAATTCAACTCAGTCCCATTAACACCATCTATAGGCTGATGACCCCACCGACCTCTCCCTTGGACTCAGACTCACAGCCGCCCAATCAGCCTCTCCTTGGATACTTAATAAAGATCTCAGGGGTGCCTGGATGAGTCTTGATTTTGGCACAGGTCACCATCTAAGGGTCGTCAGATCGAGGCCCCAGTCCTCACCCCCTCAGCGAGGAGTCCACTTGAGGTCTTCCCCCTCTACCTTGACCCACCTTAAATAGCTCAAATAACTCAAATAAAATAAAAAATTAAAATAAAATAAAATAAAATAAAATAAAATAAAAATGAAATCTCAGACAAGTCCCAAACAGAATTTTACCTAAAAAAAAGACTCCACCTCCAGTGCCCCGGGCTCAACATTGGAGAAGTCCATTCTTCTGGTTGCGCACACCTGAAGCTTTGGAGCGGTCCTCCTGCCCTACCCCCTTCCTCCTGCCTCTTTTTTTTTTTTTTTAATAAATTAATTTTTTATTGGTGTTCAATTTACTAACATACGGAATAACACCCAGTGCTCATCCCATCAAGTGTCCCCTCAGTGCCCATCACCCATTCACCCCCACCCCCCGCCCTCCTCCCCTTCCACCACCCCTAGTTCATTTCCCAGAGTTAGGAGTCTTTATGTTCTGTCTTATATCCAAGCCATCAGCTCCTCCCTCCTCCAATCCCATTGGCTCCACCTTCAAAATCCACTTGAGATCTTCCCTCTCATCCTCACCCCACCTCGGATCAAAGCAGCTCCCACCATCCCATCCGTCCCAGCCCTGGCCTGCCAGCTGGCCTCCCTGCCCCCCTCTCACCAGGCGGTGGTGTGTTCACACTGCGGTCAGAGCACCCTCATTAACACACCATGCGATTGCCTCACTCCTTTCTCAGACTCCCCCACATCCTCCCATCTCTGGGAAAGTGAGGTCCTTCCACTGACCTGAGGAGCCCCTTCCCTCCCCCGCAGGCCCTAGCTCCTTCTGCTCTGTGTTAGGGCCTTTGCACTTGCTCTGCCGTCTCCCCAACACCCCCACCACCATGTCCCTGTACCTCACTCCCTAAAGTCCTTCGAGTCTCCCTACTGCTCAGTCTCACCCTATCAGAGGGGACTGCCTTGTCCACCTGCATCAAACAGCCAGGCGCCGCCCTTACCTGGGTACTTGCACCCCCTTAACCCCACTCGTATTTTTCCCCTCTGCAGCTTTGAGCACATATCACTGTCAGGTGTGTTTATTCGTTGATTTGCTTATCATCTCCATCCTCCAGAAGGGAAGACCCATAAGGATAGAGATTTTTGTCTGTTTTATTGACCGCTATTTCCCTTTTCTTCGGACCTAGAAGAATGCATCCACATAGTAGGTGCTCAATAAATATTTGGTGAACGAGTGAATGGAGAGAGTCTTCTGGACACTCTGGTGCCTGCTGAACGGAGGAGCACTCCTGCTGACTACTTCACCTCCCTATGCTAAAATCACGCTTTCAGAAGACTCCCCATTTTGCATTCCTTTCTACCTTGGGAATCGAAATTCCGGGATGATCCTGAACAAATCTTTTCTGGCTGGCTTACTTTTGTGCTTTGTATCTCTGTTTAGTTTGGTTTGGCAGAAGAGGCTTGTGGGCAAAGGCACGTGCAAGACTCCCCACGTGTCTCTGGCTCCCTGTGTGCTCTTGATGACAACGTGTCTGGGGCACTGTTCTAAAGGCTCAAGCAAAGAGGATAAAGGGATCCATCTACCCAGATGCCCACTTCCATGGTAACTCTGAATGAATTCGGAAGGCCATTGCTGGCAATACTTTCAGCTTTTATTATCCTCTCATAGTTCCAGGGATTGTGTTTGCAGGCCCACACGGGGAGGAGGGCTTCTGAGTTGAATGTACTGAGAAGGAAGCTTTCCAAAGCCCAAATTAATTATTTTCTGCAGCATCTAAACAATTATTATTATGTGATGAGTTTGCCAGTCAGACCCTTTGGCACATCCATTTGGAACCCTCAAACCACAACAAGTACTCAGCCTCTCAGCTGCAGAAATCCCTTCACCCTAAAATAAGCAAGGTTATTAGAAAAGGCTTTGCTTATTCAGCTGGGAGGCCTCATCCACTCCTCTGGCTTTGGCAGCATCTCCTAACAGCTAAAGCATGGCCTACAGAAGCCTAGGATGAACACTGAACATTCCAAGGGGTGAACACACAACTAAATGTCCAAGGTATCTTCTCCTAAAAGGATCCAGGTATATCCAAGGGTGCCTGGGTGGCTCAGTTGGCTAAGTGTCTGCCTTTGGCTTACATCATGATCTCAGGGTCCTGGGATCGAGTTCTGTATTGGGCTCCCTGCTCAGTGGGGAGCCTACTTCTCCCTCTCCTCCCCTCTCATGCTCTCTCACTCTCTCAAATAAATGAAATCTTAAAAAAAAAAAAAAAAAAAAAAAAAAAGGATAGCCAATCACAACTGATTAGTCATTTCTCCAGAATCATACTAGTAAGACTATCAGGCCAGACTGCCTATTAATGGGTCCCAGTTCCAAGGATGCACATTCCATTCACATAAAGAGGATGGTGTCTCCGTTGAGTTGCTTGAACTCTGTGCATTTTCCTGACACTCAGATTGGCCGTGACCTCTTTAATATTTCTGAACAACCAGCACAGATTCCTAGGTCATCTTTTAAATATAAATATAAATATAAATATAAATATATACTTTAGTTTGTTATCCATTTCAAGATGCACCATTATTTTATGTAAAGCTAAGAAAGAAAATGATACTGTCAATTAAATTAGAACAAGCCACTGATTATAAGATATATCCTGATCAGAGATGTTAAGTTGTAAAAAAAAAAAAAAATGTGAATTCCATGAGGGGGAGCGAGGAGAAAGATAGTTAGAAGAAAAAAAAAAACCCTCATGTAAGTAGTTTGAAGCAATTTTAATAGAATTTTAGAATTATCACCTGCATGAAATTATTTCTATTTTAGACTCTAGTGAGCACACACTGGGTTCTCTGATGCAAAAATGAGTTATGCAATGGCTTTTCTGCTTACTCCTTTTGTGAAGGGCCACGCCAGGTATGGTGCCGCTGCACCACTGCCTCAGCAGAGCACACATGGTTAAGTCATGTGGCAAAATGACTACCTTTCTGAGATCTGGAGTTCACTCATGCGCTCACTTGCTCTTTCATAACTTCCTTTGAACCACTGTTGTCAGTGGTAATTTCCTGGATTTACCACTGGTTTCTCACTTGCTGAATGAGAGGTTAGAACGAGATTGATGTGTAAGCCCTAATGTCTGGCTTTACACTAATTCCACTTTGACTTTAAAAATGTAAGAGTCAGGGACGCCTGGGTGGCTCAGGGGTTGAGCATCTGCCATCGGCTCAGGGCGTTATCTCAGAATCCAGGATCCAGTCCTGCATCGGGCTCCCCGCAGGGAGCCTGCTTCTCCCTCTGCCTTTGTCTCTGCCTTTCTCTCTATGTCTCTCGTGAATAAATAATTACAAAAAAAATGTAAGAGCCAGCTGGCCGACAATTCCTGGGTGCTGTCACAAGGGAGCCCAACTCTCCTGAGCACTCACTGTGTGTCAGGCGCCCTAGCAACTGTGTTCCCCTCTGTGTGTCATTCAACAGGCGGAGCAGCCCTGAGGTAGATGTTACTACGCCCATGTGACAGATGGAGAAGCTGCAAATACCTGCCAGGTGGGCTCGTTTTTCCAGTTTCAGATTTATTGAGATACCACAGAGACCACACTTTAAACTTAATTTTTGATGGTTTATTTTCTTTCTGTTTCTTTGTTTTGTTTTGTTATTCATGAGACACAGAGAGAGAGAGAGAGGCAGAGACACAGGCAGAGGGAGAAGCAGGCCCCATGCAGGGAGCCCCACGTGGGACTCGACCCCGGGTCTCCAGGATCACACCCCGGGCAAAGGTGGGCTAAACCGCTGAGCCCCCCGGCTGCCCTTGATGGTTTTTTTTTTAAATTTTTTAATTTTTATTTATGATAGTCACAGAGGGGCGGGGGGCAGAGACACAGGCAGAGGGAGAAGCAGGCTCCATGCACCGGGAGCCCGACGTGGGATTCGATCCCGGGTCTCCAGGATCGCGCCCTGGGCCAAAGGCAGGCGCCAAACCGCTGCGCCACCCAGGGATCCCCCTCGATGGTTTTAATACATTCACAGACTGGTGAATATATTCTATGAATATAGAATTACAGTCCGTAATCCAATTCTAGAATGCCTTCACCACCCCAGAAGGAAGCCCCGGAGCCTTTCCAGCCGCCATCGCCCTGCCCCCTGCCCCAGGCCCTGGCGACCACTACCTTCTGCCTCTTGGGGACATTTCCTGTGAGGAGATCGTATGACACGTGAGGTCTCGGGCACCGGCCTGGTCCCGGGTTTGGACCCCGCGCAGGTGCAGGACAGCTGCGGCGGGACCCTAATCCCTGCTCAGCTCTGGGGGAGCAGACACAGCTTCAAGCCGCCAGACCACACCTGAGCCACGTGGTGCCGCTCAGGCCCCCGCCGCCCGGAGGCCCGAGAGACCAGAGGCCGGTCACTTGCCGCACGCCCCGGGGGCCCGGCCCTCCCTGCAGCCCGGCCGGAGGCTCGACGCTTCTCCACGGGCACACGTCCACCGCCGCAGAGTCTCTCACGCCCTTGCCCCGCTGTGCGGACAGACCGACGGCTCGGGGGCACCTGCACGGACGATCTCTGGGAGATTCCCCACTTGTCCCACAGCGGCCCCTGCCCTCCTCTGCCGGTCTCTAGGGCTGCAGTGCCCAGGCTCCCCTGTCCCCAGGGGGACCCAAAGGGCAAGGGGAGGGGGCAGAAGGAGACAGAGGCTGGGCTCCTCCATCTCTGGACCCTCTCTCTCCGTTTGGGGCAAGGGCTGGTGGCAGCTTCCTTCTATTGCCAGCGTCTGGATGTCTCCTCGTCCCTTTATGGTTCCCTTTACAGTCCCCTTAATCTTTTCCAGACCTTTGAAAATAATCTCTCCATTAACTTCTCAGAGAAGTTCCTCTGAGAGTGCCATCTGTTTCTGCTAGGACTCCGGCAGCCTTCAAACATTGATGTAGAGCTTGCTCATCTGTCTGCCCCAAGATCTACTTTCCTTCTGCCTTAATAAAGTAACACTTTTATTCTTAGCTGGGCAGGTGGCTACCCCTAATGATTTCTTGTCCAGCCTCCTCTGCAATTAGCTATGGCCATGTGACTTAGTTCTGGTAAGATATCAGCAGAGGTCAACTACAGCAGCCTCTGGGAGACCTTAAAAGAGACTAGATCGTGTTGTCTGGCCTTTTCTTCTGTGTTCCTTCCTCTGTCCTACTGCTTGGAACATGACTCTGATGGCTGGAGCACCAGCAGCTGTCTTAGACTGTGAGGATGAAGCTGCACCTTGGGGATGGTGGGATAGAAAGCCCGAAGGAGCTCGGGCCCCCACCTTTATAGAGCCCCCAAGCCAGCCTGGACTGCCTACTTCTGATCCTCTTTCCTAAGACACTCTTGCTTAAGCCGCTATTGTTTTTGACTCGCTGTAATATGCAGCTGAATTCAATCCTGACTATAACTGATGAGTTACACTGGAAGAAAACTGTGGTTTTAGTTTTAAAAGTGTGCTTTAGGCCTTGGAGCAGAAGATGTTGGTTCAAACTATGGCTCTTCCACTAAGAGCTGTGAAGCTTTGGCCTTCCTTAGACTCCATTCCCCATGTACTGTGCTGGAAAAATAGTATCCACCTCATATAATCATTGAGAAATAAAATAAAATAACATTTGTTTCAGTATCCAGCCCATAGCAAGCACATGGTTCTCAGGGCATGGCTCTGGAGTTAAAATGGGACTTGATATCCTGCTTCCACCACTTATTAGCTGTGTATTTTTGGGAAAGTCATTTGACCTCTCTGAGCCTTAGCTCTTTGATTTTTTAAAGTGCACGATAAAGGACACCTGGGTGGCTCAGTGGTTGAGCATCTGCCTTTGGCTCAGATGGTGATCCCGGGGTCCTGGGATCGAGTCCCACATCGGGTTCCCAGCAGGGAGCCTGCTTCTCCCTCTGCCTCTCTCTCTGTGTCTCTCATGAATAAATAAATAAATAATAAATAAAATCTTAAAAAAAATAAATAAAATCTTAAAAAAATAAAATCTTAAAAAAAAAACAGAAATCATCTTGGATGATTCAGCTGAAGAGGCCCACTTCTGGAGCAGGTTGAGATTCCTGTTCTTAGACAAAGCTAGATATACCAAAGACGAAGCATATGGGGGCGCAGTGGAAGAAGAGGTAGAGAAGCTGGTGAGAGATCAGAATTAGTAGGGTATTGTACATCTTAAAGTTCTCTGTTGTAGATAGCAGAATTCATTCCACCTGGTTTAACCAGAAATAAATACATGAAAGGAACGAGAAAGCTCACAGAATTTCTGGAATACCAGAGAACCAGGCTTGAATGCTACCCAGTAAGAAACAGTGCAGCCAGAAAAAAAGGCCCTACCTCAACACGGAACTATGTGAATCCACGCCCAGGAAGAACCAACCACTTCTGCTACAGAGCATAGCAGAGAATCTGCTCTCTCTTTCCTTCTGGGCTCAACCGGCACCTTGCATCTATGCCTCATAGGTGGACAGCAACTGTGTCCCAAACCTCAATCTAAATGGATGAGAGTCTAAGAATGTAGTTTTCTGCTTTCCTGACAGAAAAGAGTTAGAATATGTGTAGAGTGAGCCAATTTATAGTATCTGCTACATGGAGTTTAGAGCTTTCTGTTTGCCCTTGGCTTTATTAATATGACTTGCATCAGAAAGACTAGCCACCTGGGTGGATCAGTCAATTAAGCAACTGACTCTTGATCTCAACTCAGGTCTTGATCTCAGGGTCGTGAGTTTAAGCCCTGCATTGGGCTCCAAACTGGGCATGGAACCTATTAAAAAAAAAAAAATACCATGAGGTATAGTGAAAAGATCATGGGCTACGATGCCAGATAAAATGTAGGTTCTTTCTTTTCTTTGGACACACCAGATTTGTTCCTACCTCAGGTCATTGCGTTTGTTCTCTTTTAATGGGGATACTCTCTGCCCCTCACGATTTATCCCTTCTGGTCATTCGTGTTCTGGCAATAAATGTCACCTCATCAGAAAAGCCTACTCTGACCATCCTACCTAGTATGTTCCATCTGACCCAGCCTCCCATCATGTCATCTTTTTAACACTTATCTGCTACTCTCTTGTCCTTTATTGTTGTCTTTGTTTATGGTATGTACTCCCCTCACCTCTAAATAGAACAGAAATTTCGTAACAGCAGGGGCTGAGTCAATCTTGTTCACCGCTGTATCCCTTCAGTCTAGAAGAGCGACCAATATAGGATGATGATACCATTTATGTTATGATTACCATGGCCATATATTGTTTAGTCTTCGTGAAGTGATTACTGTCATCACTGCCATTTTACAGATGAGAAAATAGAAGCCCAGAGAAGGTAATGAGCTCCCCAAGGTCAAACAGCAAGTAAATTGTGGGACTGTGATTCAAACCTCAGCAGCCTGGCTCCGGAGCCACATGTCTTTTTTTTTTTCTTTTTCAGAGCCACATGTCTTAATTGCTAAAGCATATGAAACATAGGGGTGCCCAGGTGGCTCAGTCAGCTAAGTGTCCAACTCTTGATTTTGGCTCGGGGCATGATGTCAGGGTTGTGGGATCGAGTGCTGCATCAGGCTCTGCTCTCAGCATGGAGTCTGCTTGGGATTCTCTCTCCCTCTCCCCTTCCCCCACTCCTATGTGCCAAATAAATAAGTAATCTTTAAAGCATGTTGACAATAGAAGCTGCTCCATAAATATGTTATGGAAAAATGAATGAATATACATCTTTTTAGTTATCTCTTTGACACTCTGTTATTCTTAACACTGCAAATTATCTCTCTGTCTCCTTCATGGATTTCTTCTCCAACTTTTCTTCTCCCTCCCTTTATTTTTAATGTGTCCTATTCTTTTAATATTTTATTTATTTGAGACAGTGAGCAAGAGAGAGAGAGAGCAGGGGAGGGGCAGTGGGAGAGGAAAAAGCAGACTCCCTGCTGAGGAGGGAACTCCATCCCAGGACCCTAGGATCATAGGCAGACACTTAACCAACGAAGCCACCCTCCCTTTATTTGTTTTTAAAGATTTTATTTACTTATTCATGAAAGACACAGAGAGGCAGAGACATAGGCAGAGGGAGAAGCAGGCTTCCTGTGGGGAGGCCAATGCGGGACTTGATCCCAGGACCCCAGGATCATGCCCTAAGCCAAAGGCAGATGCTCAACCACTGAGCCACCTAGGCTCCTTGGGTTATATTACTCAGTATCATGATTGAATGACCATATTATGTGCTGACAAGTCCCAGATCTACCATAACTCTCTCATGTTGACTCTCCCAGGGAGACAGAATTAAATGTTCATGGCTTCCTAGATGTTACCACTTGAGCATCCTTGAGGCATCCAAACCTCAACTCCCCCTCCTCCTAGCCAATTTATGACCAAGTCCTGTGGATTTGACTTCTTAAACAGTTTTCCAATCCATCCCATCCTCTCTATTCCTGCTCCCAGCAGGATTTCTGAAAGAGGAGGCACCTTCTGTGGAGACACCCAGGTGTGAAGCTGTGAAGCTTTGGCCTTCCTTAGACTCCATTCCCCATGTACTGTGCTGGAAAAATAGTATAGAATGCTCAGTGATTGAGCATCTGCCTTGGGCCTCAGGGAGAGATCCCGGGGTCCTGGGATCAAGTCTCACATCGGGCTCCCTGCATGGAGCCTGCTTCTCCCTCTTCCTGTGACTCTGCCTCTCTCTCTCTCTCTCTCTCTCTCTCTCTCTCTCTCTCTCCCTCTCTTTCTCTCTCTGTCTCTTATGAATAAATAAATAAAATCTTAAAAAAAAAAAGTGGCCAGCTCATTGCATTTCCCCAGCAAAGCCCCCACAGAGCCCCGTTTTTCTCCATGTGAAAGCCAGTCAAGCCAACAGGAGAAGAAGCATAACTTTTCAGTCTCCTATTTTATTTTGGAGACCCAGCTGCAGCCCCTGCCATTTCATTTCACCAGACACTCCGAGAGTTTTATAATTCAGTCCTTTCGGTTGGCTCCAGCCGCTGCCTGTTATTTGAAACCAAAAGAGTTACAACAAACGCACTGATGAACTGAAAGAAAAGACAGCTATTTCCATGAGATGATTTGCATGAGAGGAAGAAAAGAGTCCCCCTCACAGGAAGGGGGAGAGGGTGGGGAGGACCCCTGGCCAGCCCTCGGGACTGGCATGTGAGCTGGACAGCAAGAGGGAGGGGCAAACAGATGAGGAGGCCTTTATTTTACAGTCTCCTTCCTGAAGCAGCACAGCTTTGGTGCCTCAGTGACAGGGTACCACACAGGGCAGGGCCCTGTCCCTCCTCTGCAAAGGATGCGGCCCAGCTTCAACACACTGATGGTTCATATGCAGGGCTCAGCACATGTGAGAAACAGGGGACACTCTGACAGCTCAAGGGCTGGCTGTCTGGGAGCTGCTAAAAGATGGCATTTGTGGCACACCTCCAGCATTACCCCCATGGACACCAGGAGCATGGGGGGTACAGATGCACCATCCTCCAATGGCTCAGTGGGCAGCAGGTATCAGTGGGAAAGGTGGTCAGGGTGGGGGAAGAAGGTATCATGAACACCCCACAGTAACTAGTGGACAGACTTGTTTGCAGTACACCCCCCGAGGACCCTTGAAAAGAATGGAGTTAGACCCAAAAGAGGGCAGGGGACAAAGCTCTGAAACATAAAGGTGTAACACAAAGTCAGCAAAATTGGGGTTATCACCATTACCATGACACATTTCAACCCACCACCCAGGAAAATCTGAGAAAATTCAGGTTTGTTGTATCAGATTTACTTTAAAAAGTTAAAAGGTGAAGGAATAAGATAACCTAGGAAAACTAAAACGGAATTCCCGACGGGACTTTCCTTCAAAGTCTTCTCTACAACAAGATATTTATGACATGTCATCTACTAAAAGAAATAGCTTAAAATTTAGCATGCTGAGATTTTCCTATTAACTCCACAAGTAGAATGGAGCAACAGAAAGCCTCCAGGGCTATAGGTCTGAAAGCTACCTTTATAAAATTGGTATCTTTGGGTAGATAGGTACAGAAATCTTGCCAATTTTCCTCAAGCTCATTTGGGAAAGAAGAGGACTGGCATTTTTAAAAGCTTACTTTTAGCTCTGCATGATGTGCTTGACCCAATTGTGAAATGACACACTTCCCCCACCTGGTTGGGATTAACACAACTGAACATAACAGCACATCAATTCACCCATGGAATGTACATCAGCCTAGCCAAGCTCTTTCCCATTCTTATAAGTGATGAGATACTGAGGGTTTTTAAAAATTTCTTTAAAGATTTATTTATTTGAGAGAGAGAGAGAGCACACATGGGCGAGCAGGGGGAGGAGCAGAGGAAGAGGGAAAGAAATCTCCAGCAGACTCCCCACTGAGCGCAGAGCCTGATGAGGGGCTCGATCTCACCACCCCGAGATCATGACCTGAGCCAAAACCAAGAGTCAGATGCTTAACCAACTGAGCCACCTCAGGTTCCCCTCATAATGATACTTAATAGTGAAGCAAGACAAAACAAACAATATAAAGCTAAGTATTTTATTTACCTGCACAAGAACTGGAATGTAATAAGTATTTGATAAGTGTCAAAGAATTTTAGAAAATACTGCCCCAGATATTTTCTTCATTGTTCTTTTTTTTTTAGATTTTATTTATTTATTCATGATAGACAGAGAGAGAGAGACAGAGAGAGAGACAGACAGAGACAGAGACAGAGACATGGGCAGAGGGAGAAGCAGGCTCCATGCAGAGAGCCCGACGCGGGACTCGATCCCAGAACTCCAGGATCATATCCTGGGCCAAAGGCAGGCGCTGAACCACTGAGCCACCCAGGGATCCCCTCTTCATTGTTCTTTAAATTATAAATTCTCTTTTTCACAGATAGAAACAAAGACAAGACATTTCTCAAGATCCTTTGCTGCCAGGGTATATAGACATTTGACTACCTTCTAGCAAACCTCCAAACTAAGCAAGACTTGGGATATCTGCAAAAGGTTCCAAACACATTATTCTCCTGGTTGTATGGACATGGAGACACATGGTTTTCTGCAGGGACGGTAATGAGATCCTGGTCAGTGCTGGCTTTATAGATGTTGAGCACCATCAGGTAGCTGCAGCAGGATTTCTGCTAGGGAACCCTTATAATGTGTTTGGACGTTTGTGGTGTAGTTGGACAGTCTTCTGGCTGCTTTGCTTCTGGCTGTGTGACATCCAGGCTTTGTTTCTTGGCCTTCACAGAAATTCTAATTAATATCATGTAAGAAATTCCCACTGAAATTAGCTAGAGTGGATTCTGTCTCTGAAAGAGACCCCAAAGTACTGGGAATCTGGGACTGAGTAGGTGACCTGGTTGGGTTTGAAAACAGTAAGGATGAGAGACAGGGAAAAACACTGGTGGCAAAAAATTAAAAAAAAAAGTCACAAAAACTTTGTAATAGAAGGCAGCGTGGTACTATTCCTGCCTCACTGTGGATAGATGCAGCCACAGATATCTTGGAATGCCACAGTTACAGTGAGACCAGCCCCTGCTCCCTGGTCTTCTCGATGGTAACAGGATTTATGATGGGAATGAAGGAGAACCTGTTCCACATTTCCTGGAGTTCTGAATGAAACCCAAGGATATAAGAGGGGTCAAAGAGAGGATTTGGAGAAGATAGTTGAGGAGATCTTAAAAAAAAAAAAATTAAGTAGGGTCCACACCCAGCATGGAGTCCCATACAGGGCCTGAACTCACAACCCTGAGCTGGAGACCTGAACTGAGCTCAAGAGCTGGGCATTTAACCAATGCCACCCAGGTGCCCCGAGATTTTTTTAAGAGGCTTTTGCTCTGCTTTAACACCTCTCCTCTTTGCACCCCAGCCAAAAGAGGCTAAGCACACATGGCTGGATATCAGGGGCTGAGCAGAGTTGAAAGAGACCACCCAGAAAAGAGAGCCATCCACTAGCATCAAGGGAACTGCAGGAGAGGCGACTGCAGGGAACCTCCAAAATTCCTATGGAAGAGCCTTAACAAAAGATCCGCTCAAGCCATCTGAAAGGTCCCCTAGGCATCACCAGCTTGAATCATCGACAAGGCCTGGAGAACACGGAGCTGCCAGATCAAGCAAGAACTCACTTACCCCTCTCCCTAACACTGCTACCCTACCTTCAACCTTGGAGGAGAAAGAAGGGTTAGAGGTGAAGGTAAGCGGGGAGAGAAAGAGGAGCCCTAGAAGCTGTCAGAAGTCCCATTCAGATGTAGAGGAGTATCCTCTTCTCCTCCTCCAGCCTCGGAATGAAGTTTAAAGAATTAACGGAAGGCAAATACAAAATTGCATTTTTTAAAGTAATCTCTACGCCCAACGTGGGGCTTGAACTCACAACCCAGAGATCAAGAATCACATGCTCTACTAGCTAAGCCAACCAGGTGTCCCCAAAATAAACTTGCATTCTGACTATATCATGAGTTGTGCTCAGAGCAGTCCATGGCGCCCGGTGGTGGAACGACAGAAATGCCCTCTGTAGTCACACAGAATGAAGAGCCTGGTAAAAGCAAGGCTCTGGCGGATTGCAGAAGGAAGAAGATAAAGGCTAGGAGGTGAAAAGTTTCATTCAACGGCACACTAACGTTTAAAGAAACAAAGAATCACAGGCTTAGGATTTAAATTCTCGGCTTCAAAGCATGATCAGTGAATGAAGAAGTTTCTGTGACTTCCCTAAAATAGTCTCCATGTCACTCAGGCAGAGGGCTAATGAAGCTGGAAATCAGAGGCAGAGATGGATCCTGAAGACTGACAAATCACAAAAACAGATTGAATTCAGTTTCACCAGGCCTTTCAGGATATTTGTTGGGAAAAAGTGGTTCTTCCCCTGTGTGCTGGGATGGAGATACTTTGTCTGAAACTCAACAGAGCTTCCTGCCTTTCCTCCCATTCCCATGAGGTTGGCCCCATCTTGTTCAAAAACAGTTAAGTTCATTGAGTGGTGGCCATGCAAGGGGACGTCCTCTGTGGCCCACCCACCTCTGCTCACTGACTCCAGACACACATGAGTGAGTCAGATTCCAGCACACCTGAGATCAAAATCAGACCTGGGAAGAGAAGGCTTACATAACCAAAAGCATCACAAAGTAATGGGAGAGAAGAATTCTGAGAGTGTTGGCAAGAAGAAAATAATTTTGCGGATCCCTGAGTGGCGCAGCAGTTTAGCGCCTGCCTTTGGCCCAGGGTGCGATCCTGGAGACCCAGGATTGAATCCCACGTCGGGCTCCCGGTGCATGGTGCCTGCTTCTCCCTCTATGCCTATGTTTCTGCCTCCCTCTGTGTGTGTGTGTGTGTGTGTGTGTGTGTGTGTGTGTGACTATCATAAATAAATAAAAATTAAAAAAAAGAATAATTTTGCATCAGATCAAAAATTTATATTACGTTTGTCTTCACCAGAACTCCTGGAATCAACGTGCTAGATGAAACAACTAGATCTGGTCTCAATGCCTTGCTTGATTGTCTGAAACTGCGCATTCATGGTGGCCCACGCACATGAAGTTCAGATGCCATACATTCCTTAATGAGAAGGGAAACCAAAGATTTAAGGAGAAAGGAATAGTAGAGTGGATATATAATACTTGATCTATTCACCCAGCTTCAGAAAGAGGAAAACAAGACAAAAAAAAAAAAAAAAAAATCCCACACGGTGGTGAGAAGAGTATTAGCATTCTGAAAAAATAGTTGCCCTCTGTAGGCCAAGGGTGATAGTGCGAGATGCTTCCATTGACAATGGTTTGCTCAAGGGGTACATGAGAGCCTTAACCCTCCGAGGGAGTCAGGAAGGTTGTTGTTTGAAACAAACAAAAGGCTCAGCCATGACTGACGGTGCCGCATAGATCCTAGGGTCTTTAGGGCGAACATACACACACTAAAATGTTTGTACTTTTTTTTGGCATTAATTTGTATAAAAACAAAATCTAAGCCTGAGGAACAGAGGACTGACTTTAGTCACGATGATGGAGAATCACAGTCTTCAGCCAGTTCCCAGACCTGGAGTCACCTTCCAGACCCAGAGCCCCTCAAGTAAAGGGAGGACCAGATGCTCTTGAGCATGACCCTGCAACAGCACAAGTGTACACCAATGACTTCCTCCTTTCCTTTAATAAAGGCACTTGGATGGGCACCTGGGCAACTCAGTGGTTGAGCATCTGCCTTTGGCTCAGGGTGTGATTCCGGGGTCCTCGGATTGAGTCCCACATAGGGCTCCCTGGAGGGAGCCTACTTTTCCCTCTGCCTGTGTCTCTGCCTCTCTCTGTGTGTCTCTCATGAATAAATAAATACAATATTTTAAAAAACAAAAAAAAACAACAAACATTTATCATCTCACAGTTTTTGTGGGTCAGGAGTCCATGCAAAGCTTTGTTGAGTTCTCTATGCCAGGGTCTCCCCTGAAAGCCGTAATCACACTCTTGGCCAGGGCTGCAGCCCTACCTCAAGGTTTGACTGAGAGACAATCCAATCCACACATAATCTCACGTGACTGTTGGCAGAAATCTGCTCCTTGTGCTTTATAGCACTAAGGGCCCGTTTCTTGCTGGCTGCAGGTGGAGATTACCCTTGGTTCCTGCCAGGTGGCCCTCTCCCTGGTGAGGGCAGCTCACCATGTGGCAACTTCATCAAAGCTAGCAAGGAAGAGGGCCTGTCACTAAGAGGGACATTGCAATCTCATGTGACATACTAATGTATACGTCATCACATACATTCCATCACCTCTTGGTTAAAGGCAAGTCAGAGGACCCACCCACACTCAAGGGCAGAGAATTATACAACAGCATGGATACTAAAAGGCAGGGATCATCGGGAACCATCTTAGAGTCTGTCTGCTTCAATAATTCGCCAGTAAATATCCTCATCAAATGAACAAAGCTGTGGTCATTCTCTAAAGAAGGCAGGATAGTTAATGCCTGAGAAAGGCCAGAGGGTCCTCATTAGCTCAGATTTCACTAAGTCCCTGCTGTTGTCAGGTTGCACAGGGAAGCAAAGGTCACCTTAAGATGAAAATATTCACTAATTTCAAATGAGTCCCTACCCAAACAAACCTTTCTCCTCTTAATGCTAGTGTATGTCCTCATAGGTCTCATCTTGCCAGAGCTCCTCTTGCTGTGTGTGTCTTGCAATGCAAATAACAATCAAGTCAATTGCACAGGTGCCTCAAAACAAAATTATTTGAGTACCAGAGGCTTAGGAGAGGCTCTTGGGAAAACTGATGAAGCCCTCAAATAATTTTGCAAAATTGATTCTCGTTTTGATCACGCTGGGCAGTTTAAAGTATAAAAGACTATGTATCCTATCATACCATTTTGGGATAAATATAATGAAAAAACATGAGCAAAAGATATCTTTTTTTCTTTCATTTTAAGAAAATTTCCTGGATGCAAAATTACCTAAATAACCTAACCTTAAATATAGGGAAAAATAACACTGTTCCATAATTTTATTTTTAGTATTTATTATAAATCTGGATCTGTTGTGAGCTGTGCCTGGGCTCCAGTCCTAACCATGTCCATTACTAGCTATGCAATCTTAGACAAGTTATTTAACTTTTCTGTGCCTCCGTTTATACAAATGGAACACAGAGAGGCTAGTATAATAGCACCCATATCACCTAGTAGGCCATTTGACCCTACTGACAACCCTGCGAGGCCAGTGTTGAGGCAGGTGCCTTTGATACAGTAAGTGACTTGCAGCTGGGGTGAGATGTCCAGATGTCCCTTTTTCTTTTTTTGCCTCCAAAAGTCTGGGTCTTGGCAGCATAAACCAGAATGGGCAAGTAACTAAGGGCAGGGGTGTCTGCAAGTTTAGGATAACTTCCTTTCTAACTGGTTTTAGAAAAAGTCCAACTAGTGTGAATCCACCTACAACAAAGACCAAATAATATAGTACACCTCACAAGATACAAGAGCATATAAGTAACTTTCCAAAGGTCAGTAGATAGGAAGTGGTGGATTCAAAGCCAGGTCTAAGCAACTCTAAAGCCCCCTCTGATGCTTTTTTCAAACATTTCTCTTTGCACAGCCCTGTGGATTGGAGGAAGGGCAGGGAGGACAGGCCCAACTGGGGGAAATGCAACAGCCCTTGGAAAATAAGTGGTCAGATCAATAGCCAACCCAAGAAAATCACTAGCCTTGCTTCTTCCTCCCCTCTTCAACTAACCCTTTGACCTCTTAGCTCTCCCTGCCT
The DNA here is from genome assembly GCF_018345385.1 of Vulpes lagopus. Classification (NCBI taxonomy): domain Eukaryota; kingdom Metazoa; phylum Chordata; class Mammalia; order Carnivora; family Canidae; genus Vulpes; species Vulpes lagopus. The sequence goes on along the minus strand of NC_054846.1, from coordinate 29,329,971 downwards.
CTACCCCCCACCTGCTTAAGAAGATTTTTGAGGGGGATCCCTGGGTGGCTCAGCGGTTTAGCACCTGCCTTTGGCCCAGGGCGTGATCCTGGAGTCCCGGGATCGAGTCCCACGTCGGGCTCCTGGCATGGAGCCTGCTTCTCCCTCCTCCTGTGTTCTGCCTCTCTCTCTCTCTCTCTCTATGTCTGTCATAAATAAATAAATAAATAAATAAATAAATAAATAAATAAATAAATCTTAAAAAAAATATTTGAACAGTACCCTTGAGATCTTAGGGGAAAAGAAACAATCTAAATCAAAGAATCAAATAAATCAATATTGAACCATCTTCCAGGTACTCTGAGTAGAGAGAGAGAAGCCCAAAACAAGCCCAGGAGTGTTAACATTCAATTTCTTTTTTTTTTTTTTTAAGATTTTATTTATTTATTCATGATAGAGAGAGAGAGAAGGAGAGGGAGAGGGAGAGGCAGAGATGCAGGCAGAAAGAGAAGCAGGCCCCATGCCGGGAGCCCGACGTGGGACTCGATCCCGGGACTCCAGGATCGCGCCTGGGCCAAAGGCAGGTGCCAAAACACTGAGCCACCCAGGGGTCCCCATTAACGTTCATTTTCTTTTCTTTTTTTTTTTTTAAACGTTCATTTTCAAAACACAGCACATGCAGTGTTCATTCTTCATAAACCCATGGAGTGAGACAGAATCAAAAGGAACTGAGGGGAGGGTCACTGCTTGGCAGATCAAGGACACAGACACAAGTGGCTGAGTCCACACACAGGCAAACACAGCAGACTGAGGTGCACCTTTGGAACCTGGGACTCTGAACATGGAAATAGTCCTTCTTGTTTGCAAGTCACGGCATCTCTGCTTCTTCAGACGTGAACTAGAGAATACACAAAATCCTTGCAGGCCAAGCTTGGGAAGGAAAAGAAAATGCGATGTTGGTATCCGAAGGGTATTGCCTTGGAAAACAGCCACTGAGGGCAAAGGAAGTATTATTCTCTAGCCTGGGCAGGGTACAGTCTGGAGACTAAAATCAAGTTGCGCCACTGTAGACACAGTTTGACTCAGCTTTGACTGGTACTAACTGTAGGTAACCCACAGGCAGTATTTACTTTTGTCTCTTGGGCAAAAGCACACAAAGAATTCAAGATCTTGGATTTCTATTACTCTTCTCAGTAAAATGATGAAAGGGGATTAGAGAATATTTATACCCCAGAAATCTCAGAAAAACAAGGAACAATAAATACCATCTAGGTGGCCAAATATCTTAGGTTAAAAATCTAATCGCCCATAATCCTGATCATTACAGTTTCAATGTTTGAGGGTTAAAAAATTCTCCAACATAGGGGCACCTGGGCAGCCCAGTCCATTAAGCCTCAGACTGTGGATTTCAACTCAGGTCATGATCTCAGGGTCGTGGGATCGAGCCCCTTGTAGCAGTAGGTGATGAAGTCTACTTGTCTGTCTCCCACTGCCCCTCCCCACACTCACACACACACATTCTAAATAAACAAACAAACAAACGCCCGGGGGGGGGGGGGGCTCAGTGTTGAGTATCTGCCTCTGGCTCAGGTTGTGGTCCTGGGATTAAGTTCTGCATCAAGCTCTTTGCTGGGAGCCTGCTTCTCCCTCTGCCTCTCCCTGTGTCTGTCATGAATAAATTTTAAAAAATCTTTTAAAAATAAATAAAATCTTAAAAAAAAAACCTCTCCAATACAGTTAACAATTTATCACACATGTTAAAACTTTCAAAAATATAACTTTTAGGGCCACCTGGCTGGCTCTTCGGGTTGTGAGTTCAAGCCTTACACTGGGTATAGAGATTACTTAAAAATCTTAAAAGTAAAATCTTAAAAAATATATACATATTACCTTTAACCTTGAGTCCATAACGTCTATGAAGTTTGTAAAACATGCTTGCTTGCTATATGTATTAGATTATAAATGATGTGTATCAGAATGTCAGAGAAAATTAGATTTTCTTACTGTCTCTGATCATATTCCCTAGAGGCAGAGCTTGAGACAGGGATTGGGATGTACACAGTTTACTAAAGGAGTAGCACTCGGGGGAAGGGAGCAAGGGAGGACAGGGCAGGAGAAGGAGCCTGGCAGAGGCAGTCTCAGCTGGAGAGGAGCTTCAGAAGGACCCCACAGGCAGCTCTGCAGCATACACTGCATCTCAGCGCAGGCCCAGGAGCATGGTAAGGGAGCCAGTCTCTTGTACCTCCGTGTCAGTTCGTCACCAGCTGCTGGTTACCCCAAGGAACGGGTGTAATTTCCTGGGTGCAGTGGCTGTCTTTGGGCTCAGGGCAATTCTTTGGAGAAGGGGGCAGCTGTGAAGGTTTAGCAGCCCCAAGTCCCAGCACCTGGGGGGTGAGGGGTGCAAGCCAGGAGAAGGCACGTGGCTAGTGCACCAGCAGCAGCTGGCGCACTCACTACAGCTGCAAAATAAACTCACTTGCCTTGGGATAAGTAACCCACCCTCTAGAACCTCACTAGCTTTGTATGAAAGAATCTTACCACTGTCAGTGGGGGATCAATTTCCTGGAGGTCAGTCACTGGTATTAGCTTCCTCCATTTACACCTGTTTGAAATAAATACTTTGGTGGATTCTGATCCAAATACTAAAGGAGTCTTCATTTTTTCCCCGCAGCTACAGACAAAAACAACTCAAAATGGATAAGAGTGAAAGTAAAAAATCAAACAGTACAAAGCAATAAGAAAAGAACATTAAGTATTTATCATCATTCTCGAAGGGAGGTGATTTTTTAAGCCCAGAAGTGAGAGGGGGCAAAAATCATGAAGGAAGAGACCAGCAATTTTTACTGCACAAAAACGTACAAACTTCAGGGGAAAAGAAACAATTCTCCATAGACAAAGTCAACTAGTAAACAACAATTAGGAAAGAATGTTTCTACAAATCTAAAAAAAAAAAAATCTCTGACAAATAAAGATTGCTAATTTACCAAGGGGAACATTTCACTGCACGCTCCTTGCCAGATTCTAGAATAAAATCCTCATGCAGGGAAAGGGATTGCAAAGGGATTAAAATATCCCTTTTCAAGCGCCCCCTGGGACTAACTTTGCACAAGTGACTTCATTGTTCTGTACCTCGGTTTATCTGTAATACGGGGATAATGACAACAATAATAATAACATGGGGATAACACAATCATAATAATACCTACCTCTTTTTTAAAAAAAGATTTTATTTTTTCATGAGAGACACACAGAGAAAGGCAGAGACAGGCAGAGGAAGAAGCAGGCCCCATGCAGGGAGCCCGATGTGGGACCCAACCCCATGACTCTGGGATCACACGCTGAGCTGAAGGCTCAACCACGAGCCAGGCAGGTGTCCCACCTACCTCTTTTTTGTTATCACTTTTAGGGCTACAAGAACCAGGTGTTTTATGAAAAATTAATTGCCCACATTTATAAAAAGAGGCAATCAAGAGTTAGAGAAGAGGGAGCTACCTTGGGTGTTAGAGCACTAACATCAGGTGGCATAATTGGAAGTGGGGTTTTAGAGTGCGGGCGCATAACCTGCTAGGTGCTGCCAAGCCCTGGCAAGATGCTGTCTGTGGCAGAGCCAAAGCTCTAGACCTAAGGAGGGAGTGGCCAGAGGACCCTTGACACCCATAGAGAATTCCTCCTTACCTACTATGAAAGAGACAAAATCTATTTCTTCTCAGGCTCCCTTGCCATGTGTGGTCATGCCACCCAAATCTAGCCCATAGAGTATGACAGGAAGTGATGTGTACCATTTCTGGGAAGGCACATATATCATGTTCTTTCACATTCTCCTGTCCTTTTCAACAACTGGACATTGGATGTTGGAGACTCACAACTTAGTTGAGTTGGGATAATGGGTCTTTTGATAGGGCAGAGCCACTAGGTGGGAAGAGCTCAAGTCCCAGAGCACTCTGCGGAACGGAGCCACCTAGCAACTGGAAATACACACACCAGATGGTTTCACAAGCAAGAAACAAATGTCCATAATCATGCCACTAAATTATTGGGACTTATTACGATTTGGTCTGCTCTGAGACAGTGATGTGGAGCTAAACCTGTTCATAAATCATACTCAAAGCCTATAAGAAATATCCTAGGCACTACAGAGCAGTGACCCTACTGACATATAGTAAGAGACAACATATACATGTCAAAGGCTATGCAAACAATTCGAAGCCTGTTGCCAAAAGGGTTTGGGACCCAAATATATCCTCCCCATCTTGGCCTGCAAAAAAGATTGACAAACTTTTTCTGCAAATGGACAGGCAGTAGATATTGTAGAGGGTCGTGAACTACACAGTCTCCATTGAAACTGTTAATCTCTGCCACACTCTAGCACAAAGATTGCCCCAAGCAATACCTGAAAAATGGCCATGGCTGTATTCTCCAGTAAGTCCTTATTCACAAGCACAGGGTGCAGAGTGTATTTGGCTATAGGCCATAGTTCACTGACCTCTGGCCTACAGGGATCCCTAGAAATCCCACTGTTAGAGAATCATTTGTTTGGCTTATACCTAGCAAAGTTATGATAATATACATAGGCAGTAAATTAAATTGTAAAAGGTTCCATTCTTTGCATTTTTAAGGACAACCTTATGTTGCACCTGATTTTCTTGAGGGAGCTACATTATAACAGGTTGATATTCCTAAATCATATTTAACCACTTTTTAACTCTTTAACTGCCTAAGTTAAAGCTTTCCAAAATATTTAATCATCAATTTAACAGGAACACTGTTGGAAACACATCAATTTTATTTAAGATATTTCTAGAGGAAGTCATGATTGATTGATTGATTAATTGGCCACCATGGTCCAGATGCTGATCTAGGTACTTTAAATACATTATATCGAATCATCACAGAAATTCCCAAGGCACCTCACAGAGGTGGAAACTGAGACTTAGAGAGGTAAGCAATTTGTCTAAGACCACCTACCTGATAAATCATACAAGTAGATGTGTTTACATTCAAAGCCTCTATGGTCCTATCACAGCCTCCTGGTTCAAAAATTGAAGGGTGTGGGCAGAGATTTTGATGGAAAATAGAGGCTGGTCAGGAGAGGAGACTGCTTGGTTCTGGACCTTGAGGGATAGGTTTCTATGGTCGAGAAGCAGAAGTCTGGCCACTGCGTGTTATCAGAAAGTCGTACAATGAACCATGGGCTGAATGTTCCAAGCGTGAACTGTTTTAAATACCATGGGAGCCTACGAAGAACAGTTACGAAATGACTACATTTACTGAGCACCCTACGACATGTCTGGCAACATTACAAATACTTTACATGGATTTCCATGGATCCTACCCTGCAATCTGCATGAGACCCCTTGGAAGTAAGTACAATTATTATCTCCATTTGATAGTTTAGGAGTTGAGGCACAGAAAGACTAAGTAACTCATCTAAGGTTTAGAGGTGGCAACGCTAATGTTAACTGTGTGAGGCCTCAAAGCTCACATCTTCACCCCTACACTATACTGCCCCTGAAACAGCAAATAATAAGATTCCATGTCACTGTAATTATCCTTCTGGGGAGGGGGCAGAGGGAGAAGGAGAGAGAATCTTAAGCAGACTCCACGCCCAGCATGGAGCCCATCACAGGGCTCGATCCCATGACCCTGAAATCATGACCTAAGCTGAAATCCAGAGTCCGATACTTACCTGACTGAGCCACCCAAGTGCCCCATAATTATTCTTATCACTGTCCTGCATAGCAGGTGCCCACTCCTACCTAGAGTTGACCAGGAATCATTGTCATGCTTGGGCAACCAAATCTCTCTCTCATTTTTATGTCTCATTGATGCAGAGAACTAGCAAAATGTAGTGGTAAGAGGAAGGATGTTGGGACTTTGGAGCCAGTCTTAGAGATGAATGCTCCCTCATTAAATTACTCCTTAGGCATTACTTAACTTTCCTAAGAGTCCATTTTCTCCAGGAAGAAAGGTTCACATCAACCTAGGAAGACTAGGTTCATATCAACTTATCAAAGTAACACCACATTCTGTGTCACACTTACTTGGTTGGTATGCAGCTAATACGTAACAGATAATATCTATTTAGGTGATAGCCACTACTGTGCCTGGAACACAGCTACATGTTCCCCGGGTGTCCGTTTCCTTCCCTCATCCATGATTCTAGTCCTGCACTCTGACTACTCCCAAGTGAGCAGAAATTGCCAAGTTGCATTCATTCTGCTGTTTGGATTTGAGCTGTCTGAGGTCAGCACTCTCTTTTCCTTTGCTAGCACTGTTACAATTTGCATCCTTTATTTTTGTATGTCCCTCCTCTGAGAATCTCTGGGTTCTGGCAGCCTCCAGAGGGAAACATAAACCATTTTTTATTTTACTAAGAAGAAAGCTGCACACAATGCAAGATCAAAGGTTTTTCCAGAAAAATTCAAGAGAAATTCCAAATTTTCTTCCTTTCCTACAGTTCTTCCAGTATCTGAACTGTTTCCCCTGGAAACCAGATGAAAGCAGCTGGCAATCAGGAACTGCTGCGTGGTCCACAATTTTTAGCAGGAGCCAACTGGGCCAGATTTTCAGTTACCACATCTCCTGAAACCCTCTCAAACTGCCTCTCCTGAGGGATAGCAGTTTTAGAGCAAGAGTCCAGTTCATTCTGAAACAATACCCAGCCCGTGGCACTGGATAGGAGTGAGTGACATGCTGCCTCTGATTTATGTCCATCATCCTTTTGAAAAAATGCTCATTGCTAGGTGATGTTAACCTCTGTATCATCCTCTATTTTTAGCCTCCAAGTGAGTGATGAATCAGGCTGTGATCTGACAGTGTGCTTATGGACATATTAGAGGCAATTTAAATTATGGTGCCTCAGACATCACATACATTTCTAAAGGAGCCAGAAAGCATTATCCCTGCCCAGTTTCAATCTGCACCCATTATAACCTAAATTTTTTCTGAAGGATCCATTATACATCATAAGGTCAAATATGACTCTAAAGTTTCCTCCAATTTTACTTATTTTTATTTATTTATGTATTTATTTTTAGATTATTCATTTATGAGAGAGAGGTGGGGGAGGGGTAGAGGGAAAGAGAAAGAGAATCCCAAGCAGACTCTCCACCAAGCGAGGACCACAAGCAGGAGTTAATGGCAGGACCTGGAGATCATGACGTGAGCTGAAATCAGGAGTTGGATGCTCAACTAACTGAGCCACCCAGGTGCCCCAAGTCTCCTCCAGTTTGAATCAAATCTCACATGCCCATGCAACTTATTCCAAAAGCTGGAGATAGAAATGATTTCTCTTGGACATTATTATGCTGTGAGCTCAGACACTGCTGGTAGAAACAATATTCTCAATCATTCAGACACATATGGACCACCTACTCTATAACAGGTACTGTCTTGGCACTGGTAAAGAGACAAGACAAACTGGGGAGACATTGGTAAACAAAAGCAGACATAATTCTTACTATTGCAGAGTGAGGAGATAGATGTTAACCAAATAATCAAATAAATAAATATTAAGGGTTGAGTGCTGAAACTAGTTTTTAGGCCTCTGATTCAGTCTCTCTCTATCCATCTCAGCTCTGCTGTCTTCTATTTGGCTTCCTCTTCCAGCGTCGTCTTCCTATGTGACTAAGATGGCCACTTGTAGCTCCTGACTACTGTGGTGCTAATAAATGATGGTCCCAGGGGAACGACTGTCCCTAAAACTCCAGCAAAGTCCCAAGAAGATGCTGATTGGCTTAGTAGAGGTCACATGCTCATTCCTATCAATAATCTGATTCGGGATCCCTGGGTGGCGCAGCGGTTTGGCGCCTGCCTTTGGCCCAGGTCGCGATCCTGGAGACTCGGGATCGAGTCCCACGTCGGGATCCCGATGCATGGAGCCTGCTTCTCCCTCTGCCTGTGTCTCTGCCTCTCTCTCTCTCTCTCTGTGACTATCATAAATAAAAATTAAAAAAAAAAAAGAATAATCTGATTGGCCAGCCCAGATATGTGTACTCTCTAGGTGGGGAAGGAGGGGCAGTGTTAGTCTCCTTGGCATCATTTGGCTGAGCAGGACTCCAATGGTATGGAAGAAGATAGTTTCCCCGAGGAAAAGATGATGGGCTAATCGATGTTCATCCACCAAAATATCAGGGGAATGATGTTTAAAGTTAGTCAAGTAAAACAAGAAAAGAAGTAGCATTGTAAGGTATGCTTCTTCTGCGTTCCATCTGTCTCCCCTAAGGGCCAGAGACTGAGGCAAGCAGCAAGTTAGAGAGAGGCTTTCAGAACCACACAGACACAGACTCAAATCCTCCTCCCTTACATCTTAGTGACTTTGTGGCCTTGGACAAGTCATCTACATTCTCTAAGATAGTTTCTTCACTGGTACCATGGAAATAGTAATCTGCCTCCATGAGATTGTTGGGGAGATAAAATAATACCATGTAAACAAAGAAGTACAGTGCTGGGAGAATTGGAGAAGCTGGGTGGATATGGGCATTTAGAAATCTCCCTGAAGTATCACGTTGTATAACAAACATCGTAAATGGGCTCCTAACTTGTGGGGTTAGGGGAAGGAGGGAGTGGTGTTTGGAGACAAAAGGAAGAAAAAATATATAAACAAATGAACAAGTATACATTTATATTCTGAAAAGTGCTCTGATGGAAGTAAGCAAGAAAACCAACAACAAAAAATCTGATAATGAGTGGGCGCCTCCTTTAGGATAGCATAAACCAAGAGGGCCTCCCTAAGAAGGTGACTTGTGAACTGAGTCCTTCTGAAGGCAAAGAGAGATTACCAGAAAAAAGTTTGGGGAGGAGGTTCTAGATAGAAGGAAGAGCAAGGGCAAAGGCCCTGAGGTAGGAAAGAGATGGGCATGTTCAAGGAACAGAGGGAAGACCAGTGGTTGGAATGGTGAAATTAAAGATGTAGGCAGGAAACAGATCTGAAAAGACCTTCTAAGCCTTAGTAAGAATGTCAAGTTAAAAAAAAAAAAAAAAAAAAGAATGTCAAGTTCCATGCTCAATGACATTCCTGGTTAAAATTCTAGTGAGATAATTAGAATTACTGGGTATAGAACAAAATGGATATGAAGGGAGACCAACTAGGACATCATTACAATAGTCCATGATAGACAATGGGGATGTAGCCTGAGGCAGTGGTAGTAGAGATGGGGAGAGATGGATGGATCAGATATATGTTTTGGTGGTAGGACCAGGAAGCCCCTGGGATAAATTTAGATGTGGGAGAGGAGGGAAAGGGAAGAATTAAAAATAAATCTTGACTCTGGGGTTTGACCAACTATTTGGGCAAATGTGGGACCCTTTACTGAGATGGAGAAGCCTTGGAAAGAAATAGGTCTAAGACACTGAGTTGGAGGTGCCTATAGGGAACAGGTGGCAGTGGATTAAACTGTCAGATGAACAAGTCTGCGTCTCAAGGGAGAGGCCAGGGCTGGGATACAAATTGCAAATCATGGGACTAGATGAAATCATCAGGAAAGACAGGAAATAAGAGGAAAGAATGGGGAAAGCCCCAAACTTGAGGCTGTCCTGCATGAGCCTTGAAACTCACAAAGGAAGAGTCAGCCAAGAAGAGAAACCATGACCCTGGAGGGGAATGAGAAGAGTCAAGGTGAGAGAGAGCAAAGGAGAAAAATATTTCAAAAAGAAGAAAGCCATCAGCTCTGGTAAGAGCTGTGAGAGATTAGTAAAATGAGGACAAGGAAATGAGTTTACATTTAGAAGAAGAAAAAAATCTCTACCCTTTACAGCAGCAGGGTTCCCAGAATGATCTCTTTCTAAAACAGATCTGATAAGGTTGCTCCCTTGATTACAAAATCCAGTGGCTCACCACCAACTCCTTAGCAGGGCATATTGGCCTACTTCTTCCCAGCGTGGTCTCCATCTGCTCTCATCCCCCACTTTTTTGCCTGAGCCACTTCTGAGCAGCAACCAGAGGCTGGGCCTGCCTCTCTTAGCAACGCTGCTCTTCAGATCTATGCAGTTTCTCAGACCTGGGCTGCCCTGCCCTTCTCCTGAGGGATGCTGCACCCATCCTGACCCAGCCCTGATTCTCCCTCCAGACCATGTTGTTTGAGTTCTTGTCTAGTATCTCACAAATCCCCTGCTTGGATCTCTAATACAGCATTCCTCAGGTGGCGTTAGAATTGTTTCCCCTGGGATCCCTGGGTGGCGCAGTGGTTTGGTGCCTGCCTTTGGCCCAGGGCGTGATCCTGGAGACCCAGGATCGAATCCCACATCGGGCTCCCGATGCATGGAGCCTGCTTCTCCCTCTATGTCTCTGCCACTCTCTCTCTCTCTCTTTCTCTCTGTCTATGTCTCTGCCTCTCTCTCTCTCTCTCTCTCTGTGACTATCATAAATAAATAAAATTAAAAAAAAAAAAGAATTGTTTGCCCTGATTGTCTACCTGGGTGGCTCAGTCTAGCCCCACCCCCCTGATTGGGCTCCTGCTCAGAGGGAAGTCTGCTTCTCCCTCTCCCTTTGCCCCTCCTCTCCCCCTCCACTCCCTGTGTGCATTCTCTCTCTCAAATAAATATTTTTTAAAATTTAAAAAAAGAATTGTTTCCCGATTGATCTCTCCCATTAGACTATGAGTTTCTTTACAGTTGGGACTGTGTTTTGTGCATCCTTAATGCCTGGCCTAATACCTAATCTACAGTAGATGTCTACTAGGTATTTGTTGAACACATTTCCTAAAGACTTAGTATTTCAAATAGAAGTTCTAGCAATTCCTAAGGGAAAAGCAAAGTTAAAAGTATATCTTTGGAACCTGAATACACATACAAGTCTCCTAGCTCAAAAAATCATCTTAAAAGGTAGAAACAATCCCAATTGTGGGCTGAATTGTGTCCCTCACCCCTAAACCCCCCAATATGTTGAAGTCCTAACTCCCAATACCTCAGAACAGGACCTTATTTGGAAAGAGGGTCTTTATAGAGGTAATCAAGTTAAAATGAGTCCATTAGGGTGGCCAAGGACTCTAATATAACTGGAGTCCTTATAAATAGGAAAAATCTGGATGCAGAGACAGACATACACAAAGGAAAGCCATGTGAAGCCACAGGGAGAATGCCATGGGAAAATGGAATATTGAGCAAGTATCTATAAGCCTAGGACTGCCTGGGACTGCCAGAAGCTGGGGGAGGCCTGGAATGGTTTCTTCTCTAGTGCCTTCAGAGGGAGCGTGGCCCTGGTGACACCTTGATTTAGGACTGCTGGCCTCCAGAAGTGTGAGACAATGTTTCTATTGTTTTAAGCCACCCAGTTTTGGGTACTTTGTTATGCCATCCTGGAAATGAATACACCCCCTGATATGGAGAGAGCCCAAGTTTGCTTTGTCACTTTAGCACTCCATAAGCTTAACTCTTGATACTAAAAATGAGAAAATACGGGGAGGGGGGGGGGGGGGGGGGGTGGACAAAGAGCACTTTCCTCAGTTTTGCCTAACAGGGAATTGAAAAGAATCTCCAAAGACTTCCTTTAATCAGGTTTAAATTAATCTACATTTTGTATTTATAGTGATATTAAATTAACTGAGTGCATTTTTATAATAACGTATTCTGAAGGGTGGAAACTGATTATATTAATTTGAATGCTATATTTTTATTCAGTAAAAGAAACTTAAACATTTTCTTTTGCTCATTTTATAAACTTGGATGAGTCTCATTATTAAATAAAATAGTGTATTAATTGAAAAGTTATGGGGGTACCTGGCTGGTACAATTGGTGCAGAATGCAATTCTTGATCTTGAGGTTATGAGCTCAAGCCCATGTTGGGTATAGAGATTACTTAAAAATAAAATCTTTAAATAAAAAATAAAAAGTTATTTATAAAAACTGTAAAGGTCTGGACTGAAACAGTGAGATGGTGTGATGGTTAAGTTTGTGTCAACTTGAGGCACCTGGGTGGCTCAGTCAGTTTAAGCAGATGACTCTTGATTTCTGCTCAGGTCATGATCTTAGGATTCTGGGATGGACCCCAATGTCAGGCTCCCCACTCAGTGGAGAGTCTGCTTAAGATTCTCTCTTTTCCTCTACCTCTACCCTCTCCACTGCTTGCTCTCTCTCTTCCAAATAAATCTTAAAAAAAAAAAAAAAAAAGAAAAAGTTTGTGTCAACTTGACTGAGCTAGGGTATTCCCAGATAGCTGGCAAAACATTATTTCTGGATATGTCTTCTGGTGCTTCTGGAAGAGATTAGTACCTGAATCTGTAGAGTGAGTAAACCCATCACCAAAGCAGGCAGGCATCATCCAATCTGTTGAGGGCCTAAGTAAAACAAAAAGTCAGAGGAAGGGCAAATTTGCTCTTTACTTAAACTGGGACATCCATCTTCTCCGATCCTCAGACCTTGATGTTTCTGGCTCATGGGCCTTTGAACTCAGACCACTGGCTTTGTTGGTTCTCCAGTGCACAGACAGCAGATTGGGGGGAATTCTCAGGCTCCATAATTGCATGAACCAATTCCAACAATAAATCTGTTATATATATCTTTACATATATATCCTATTTTTTCTGTTTCTCTGAAGAACTTTGACTAATACATATGGGGAGATGCAAATTTCCAGGCTCCATGGGAAGGTGGCAGAGAAATTATCATTGACTGATTTGAATAGGGAAGAAAAAAAGAAAAGAAGCTCATTCTTTGGGGAGGCATTACTCAATTTAACCAAGAAAACAAGGCACTTTGGCTGTTTACATAGTGGGAATTCAATACAGGGAACTGATCACACGTGACAGAAGAGCTTAACACCAAATAGGACAACAACCAAAGGAGCCACTACTATCTTAGGCAGGAGCAGTTTTCTCAGTCTGGGCACTAGTGACCTTTTGGGGTAGATAATCCTGTTGTGGAGAGCTGTCCTGTGCTTCATAGGATGTTTAGCCTTTCTCTCCAGCCGTTATATCCACTAGATGCTAGAAGCATCACCCACGCAAGTTGTAACCACCAAAAAGGTTTCCCAACATCGCTAAATGTCCCTTGAGTTGTGGGGAGGGAGGAACAGAGAGGAGGGATAGACAGAAAGGTTCCTGGTGAGAAACACTGAGCTAAAGGGACTAAAGGAGGAGGTGGTATTACCAGAGCCCAGAGTCACCCAGGGTCACCCAGGAAAAGCTGGAACCATGAGGCACAGAGGTCTGCCCAGTGAGAGTTAGAGGCAGAGAGAAGCCCCAGGCAGAAAGGGAAGGAAAGAATTATACTGGCTTCTCCCTCACCCCCTTGACCTCCTGCAGGCTGGTGCTGCCTTACTGACACGGAACAAATCAAAGGCAAGGCATGGTTCTGAGAATGCATGCCCAGGATCACCATAGGGATTACCTTAAAACTTTGATTCCAAATGAGGACAAAAATTTGGAGGACAATCTGTGGTTGAACTTTGAGATTGGTGCCCATTCAATGTGCCAGGTTGCCAGATGATTGCTGCACATTATCCGGAGGCAGCTTATTGTGACACTAAGGCAATCCCTCACTTGTACAGGTACCTTCCAAGGCCCTAGAAGAGTCCTAGGAATGTGTTTGATATACTCTTGTTTTTTAGTAAAATTTGTATCATGCTTCCTGTTCCAGGGTGGAATTGGAGAGGGTGTGGATATTTTGAAGATCTGGTTAAAGGAAAATTGAGGTGGGTATCAGCCCTACCCTTGGACCTGAGGAACAGGGGCTCTTGTCCTGGGCCTCACACTTTAGAGGCTCTCCTCTTGCTGTACCCCTCCTCTAAAGAAGAGAAGTCTGCAAGGTCAAAAGGATATGCATACCCAGAATGTATGCCCTCCCACTCTTGCCCATATTTTGAGTACCTAGGACCCTAGAATTCCCTGCCCAAATGGCCCTGAGCCTGTTTCCAGGATCTACATGGGCCTCTCCCCTCAGTCCATCCTTCTGAGAGTGGACCATGCTATAGGAATGCATACCTCTAGGCCCAAGAGATGGCCAGTCATGGCTGATTACTGGAGGTTATGGATAATCTTCAATATGTGGACCAGAATGTCCACAGATGTTTGTGAGAGGCTTTTCATGTTATAGAATGGGGTTAGGAATGGGAACAGAAGGGGCGTCATAAATAAGCAATAAAATCAAGAGAAACCATTCTGACATTGAGAAGCACATTGTAAATCAAAATAATACATTGTTTCAAATTATACCCAAAGTAAAAATTCATTAAGAGGAAGAAATACAGTTTGAATAGAAGTAAAGAGTAGGCTTTTATATTGCTTGGTAATCTATTGTTGATCTAATTTAAAATACTGACATCACATTCCACCAGCACAATAGGGTTTCCATTGACAAACTGGTTAATGAGAGTCATCAGTTCAAAAAGTATCTATGTTTAGTTCCTGTGCAAGAAAACTTTGAAATGTGCATGAAATCTTACAGCTCATATATGAAAGAAATTTGATATAGGGTTTCCCAAATTTGACAACTATTAAAAAAATCTACATGACTTACCAATAACCAGTTCTAAAGCTGAAAAACCTTTTCTGATATAACAATAATAAAAAAAATTATTCAATTATGCTAAGGAAAAACTGATTTATCTTTCAATAGAAAATGCTATTACAAATTCATTATCATATAAAGAAGTATAAACAGGGGCGCCTGGATGGCTCAGTCAGTTGAGTGTCTGACTCTTGGTTTTGGCTTGGGTCATGATCTCATGAGTCATGGGGCTCCACACTCAGTGGTAAGTCTGCTTGAAGATTCTCTCTCCCCTTCCCCTCCCCACCCCTCAATCTCAAATAAATAAATAAATCTTAAAAAAAAAAAAAAGAAGTGCATACAGGTATGTCACCAAAAAATACAGAGATAAAGGTATTAAAGATATCTATCAAGCTGTCAAATAATAAAGATATTATTTTTCTAGATTTTTAAAGCATTTGTGAGCTTTTCAAATTTTGTAACTTGCTATATAATTTCTCTTCTCAGTTTAAATATTATTCTACTTCATATTTATTTATTTATTTATTTATTTTTATTTATTTTTTTTAGAGAGAGAGTGATGCGGGGTAGGGTGAAAGGGAGAGAATCTTAAGCAGGCTCCACTCCTAGTGTAGAGCCAGACATGGGGCTCAATCTCACAACCCAGAGATCATGACATGAACCAAAATCAAGGGTCAGATGCTTGACTGACTGAGCCACACAGGAGCCCCCAGACTTAATTTTATATTCATAATTTTCCCTTCTCTCTGCTAAGGAAGGAATCCACCTGTCTCCAAATTGTAAAAGCTTAGTTTCTACAGAATCTGGATCTTTCCCTGGCATCATAATTTATTATGAGGTATTTGGGTGGGGAGACGTAAAGTGAGAGTGTGGTCAAGAAACGACCTCTGTGCTTCAGAGCTAAAGACAGAGTTTGGGATAAAGAGGTACCGTAGCTTTATTGCTTTGCCGCACAAAGGAGGCTGCAGCAGGCTATGGCCTTTAAACATTGCAAGCCCGCCCAGAAGAAGGGGCGATTTATTGATCCCAGAAGTGGGATTTATTGATTTATTGATGCATTGATAAAAAATGTATTTATTTATTTGAGAGAGAGAGAGAGAGCACAGGGGAAGGGAGGAGGAGCAAAGGCTAAGAGAGAGGGGACAAGAATCCCAAGCAAACTCCCTGCTGAGCACCCAGCACCACCTCAATCTCACCACCCTGAGAACATGACCTGAGCCAAAAATCAAGAGTCAGATGCTCAAGGACTGAGCCACCCAAACCCCCAAGCGTGGGGTTGGGGGGAGGGGGTTAGTTTACAGGGAAATACAGGATCTAGCTGGTATATGTGCTGTCAGCCTCCGTTATTAGTTTTCAGGGTGGTACTGGTACCTGAAACAAAAGACTATGGGAGGAGGGGAGTTTTGCTTGTTCAATTTTATGCTTGTAAGTGGTTTCCAGGGGGACTTGGTGTTATGTCTGGAGAAATGTACAAAAAATTATTTGAGTGGGCAGCTCATCCTGACCCCTACGATGTCAAGATGTACTACTGCAAGGTCTACGAGTCAGCAACTGGGACTTCCTGAATGGGCATTTTCAGATGACTGAATTTTGTCCTCCTGTCTCCTTGGTTTTGTTCTGTGGTCATGGTGGCAGTTGATACAGGAGGGAGAACTGGGCAAGAGGCAGATGACAGTTTAGCCTGACTCCACGGTTGATCACACAGGAGAGAGTGAAGAAAGACAATGGTTAAAAAGCAAAGCCAAAAAATAAACCAAGACTCTATGGGAACAGGCCATCAATCCTGACAAAGAGCTGGCATCCATTTGGGAGCCCGAGGACAGTCCCTGCACTACACGGAGCAGGGAGGGAGTGGGTATAAAGCAAGGAGAGCCAAAGCAGGTTTCATTTGCAAAACTATAGGCTGCAGAGCCAAGATCCTTCTTGGGGAACAAAGCACAGGGATTAATTCTTACTCTGTGATTTATTATTTCTTTTAAAGACAAGACATTTCACCCTGAAGTGTGAAGGTTTCTGAGCACTCACACTTCCTGAAAAAATAGTTATCGGGGGTTTGTAGATGTAACTTCTACCTAAATTGGTGTAGTTCAGGGGCTTGTAAAAGATGAGCTGCCCTGGGTGAAGCTGCCTGTCCATTTTTCAGCAAAATTCTTTTAATTGCTCGCAAACTTTATGGTTAAGTAAAGGGTATCGAACGCTTCTCCCTTCTGAAACCCCAATAACATCACTGTGAAATAATAAAATCGGTAGACATCCACAAGGACAAAAAGAATGAGGGGGAAGATGACAGCAGGCTAAGGATTCAACATCTGGAAACTGTAGTGCTGAGGAGTGGAACTCAGCAGGACGGACAGAGCTGGATCCGAAATACTGGCTCTGCTCCTGTCACTTTAGAGCAGAGCACGCAGCTTTCACACATCAATCCTGAATTTATGTATTATGGAAGTGTTTTCTTTTATAAAGTGGATCAGTTAAATTATAAAATGAGCTTTGATTTACTAAGTAGGGGCAGTTAATCAGAAGCAAGTCAGTTGTTACCCCCTGGAGAGATTGGGCCAGCCAATCCGACTCAGGCAGGGCTCCGGTGCCAGACTGCAAGCAGAGGTCAAGGGGAAGCAGCTCTCTCTGAAACACAGAGGCTGAAGGCGGGGAAGAGAGGTTTCCTGAGGGGAAAACCAGGGGACTGATAATATCAGCTCATAAATAAACTCTGTGTCAAGCAGTGTTCCAAACACTTTATGCACATCATCTGATTATGTTAATTCCCATAACAATCATGTGCTGGAGGTACATGTATCACTTCACTTTACATATAAAAACCTGAGACACTGAGTTTAGGTACATTCACCAAGGTCACTTCGTTAGTAAGTGGCAGAGTTAGAGATGTACCACAGTGAGAGGGAGGCATGGATCCCACGTGACAAAATCATAACCAGTGCACCACAGAGAGAGCCAGGATTTATGTTCCAAAATTTTCATTAAATTGTGTGGGTTGAAAAAAAAATAATAAATAAATAAATAAATAAATAAATAAATAAATAAATAAATAGTGTGGGCTGTATGCAGCATTGTTGTATTTCCAGCAGTTACAATATGGGACAAGAAAATGATGTAATGCCAAGCTTGTTCCTTTTGAGCAGCAGCGGGACCCCTATATTATGTTTTTCCTTAAAGCTACTAGCATGTTTAATGATCTTATTCATTCCCCAAATACTTATTGAAAACTGACCACATGGGTTCATCCCTGCAACTCCAGTTTAAAAGTCACTTCCTCCAGGAAGTCCCCTCCAACCTGCAAAGCTGGGATAGATCACTTACTTCTGTGTTCCAGCAGCCCCTGACCTTACTCTTCCTTTAGCTCTTTTTTTTATTTTAATTTTTAAAAAATTTTACTTAAATTCAATTAATTAACATATAATGTATTATTGGTTTCAGAGGTAGAGGTCAGTGATTCATCAGACTTATGTAACACCCAGTGCTCATGACATCACCTGCCCTCCTTAATGCCCATCACCCAGATACCCCATTCCCCCCACCCCTACCCCTCCAACAACCCTCAGTTTGTTTCCTATGATTAAGAGTCTCTTATGATTTGTCTCCTTTTCTGATTTTGTCTTGTTTTATTTTTTCCTCTCTTCCCCTATAATCCTCTGTTTTGTTTCTTAAATTCACATGAGTAAGATCATATGATGATTATCTTTCTCCAATTGACTCATTTCACTTTGTATAATATCCTCTATTAACAGGACCTCTATAGATACAGGTCTGTGATAGTCTGAATAATGGCCCCACCAGAAGATATTGTGTCTCAATCGCTGGAGCCTATTACCTTATATGGTAAAAGGGACTCTGCAGGTGAATCTTGAGATGGGGATTCTCTAATTCTCACAGAGGACTCTGGGCCCCTCATACTTTCACAGCACAGACCATAAGGTAAGGAGCCCACAGACTAGACACCCTTCTGCAAATGCTGCATCATTGTTCCAATCACTAGTAAGAACTTGGTGACAAGGGTGAGTGGGACCTCAGACAAATCCAACCCTAAGCTGTGATATGAACTGTAAGTTGGCACTGATTATACACTATACTGGATACTCATATAATAAATCGTTTATAATCACAAGACAGAAATCCCATTAAAAGCAGGATAAATAGGGGATCCCTGGGTGGCTCAGCAGTTTAGTGCCTGCCTTCAGCCCAGGGCATGATCCTGGAGTCCCGGGATCGAGTTCCACATCAGGCTCCCTACATGGAGCTTGCTTCTCCCTCTGCCTCTCTCTTTCTCTCTCTCTCTCTCTCTGTGTCTCTCACGGATAAATAAATAAAATCTTAAAAAAAAAAACAGGATAAATATGCTAAGGCATTGGTAGGGCTCAAATGCCAATACAAATGGATTTTGTTCAGGGATCAGAATTTCTACAGCACCAAAGACTTTGCTGTGGTTTCAAGGAGAGAATCATGAATAAAGTTTGGCTTGGTGATGTCTATAAAAAGGATGAAATTTTATTTGTCATGGATGGGAGTTGCTGTGTGTTCAACAGTCTACATGTTCTCTTGGCAGAAATCATGTCTATTTGTGCTTAAGCTAGATTTATATTGTAAGTTTATAATTCTAGAATGGCCTTTATCATTGGGGGAGGAGGGGAAGGAACCCCCACTGGGACACTTGAATGAGCCATCAGAGACTTTAGCAGATGGAAGGAGCAAATAATATAAACCAGGAAGAGTGCTGAGCAAATTATTTGTCTTAGGGTAGGTCAACCACTTCAGGTCTGTAAGAGGGCTGGGAACTTAATGTGTTCCTTAGACAAGGAGTGAAAGCATATTGAGTGTACCCGTAAGAGTTACAAACCAAAAAAGGACACATGTGTCACTGGAAGGTGGTGACTACCAGAGGAGCTAGGCTCAGACCCTGACTTAGAACAGTGATATCAGAAACATGAGGTACGCAGTCACTCTCCACTCCATGCACATGGCAGACATTACTAAGTGATCATCATACACCTTCTTGCTGAAGCCAGAGGCAGCCTCAGAATCTTTCTCAGCACAGATCCCAGAGAATGAATACTTATGGATCAGAGCTGGCCCACAAGATAAAAACCCTTTTGCTATTCTTGGTTTAGAACAAGAGGTAAAGGAGCTAAACTTTCGTTAGAATAGAATCTGCTGGGGCAGCCCCGGTGGCTCAGCGGTTTAGCGCCGCCTTCAGTCCAGGGAGTGATCCTGGAGACCGGGGATCGAGTCCCACATCGGGCTCCCTGCATGGAGCCTGCTCCTCCCTCTGCCTGCGTCTCTGACTCTCTCTTTCTCTGTGTCTCTCATGAATAAATAAAATCTTAAAAAAAAAAAAAGAATAGAATCTGCATTAATATCTATCTTGAGAAAGCACTAGAGAGACCCACTAAATAGGACAGAGATATCTGGACATAGAAACAAGGGAGGACTTCCAAGGGGCTGAAGCCAAGAAGGCATCCATGAAGTTGCAAGACATAGATAGAACTTTAGCAAATATTTCCTCATGTCTCTTTGGCAGGATGGGGTCGTGTGCCCATCCTGAACCAATCACCGTAGTCTGATGTGTGGGCTTTACTGATTCATTTAAGTTAATCAGAACCCACCTGTGGAGCTAAGGGCATTCCTGCCCAAACTACATGACTACATGAGGGAGAAGGTTCCTCCTGCAAGGTAACTGGGGTACTCTTACCATGAAGGAAGAGACTTAGTGCTAAGGAATAAACCATAGATAGGTGTCACTCATAGTAGGGTAGGATTTCCAAGGGCTAGAGTTGGAGAGCTCCCGTAGAAGGGCAGATGAGGTATCTATGAAGTAGGTGCAGAGTGGCCTGACAACCAAGGTAATTGTGTGTGTGGATGAAGTAGGAAGTGCTTTCTTCCTCTAAGGAGACCTAGAAATCCATACCTGCGGCAAAACCAAGGATACAAATTTAGGTTGCAACGTAAAATGTCCCCAGAACTAGCAAAGGCATAAACTTGAATTATCCTGAGCTGATCAGCTTAGGACAATGATCTAATGTCAAATGAGGGAGAAAGTCTGGAACCATCCAGGAACTAGGTCCTACAGCAAGTGCTTTCTGCACCCCATGCAAACACCCCGCACTTGCCATTTTGTTTCACTGAATGTTGTCCCCCAGTGGTTGGGCAATTACTCTTGGAAGTCAGAAATATCCCAAGTGACTGCCTTCTAAGAAAGGCAAGGAGAAGGAAACTGGGGAGGACTGCATCCCATTTCTTTGTTACTCCTGGAGATGGGAGATCTCCCAGGGAGAAGAGGATGCTGGCTTTGAAAAGAAGGGGAGGCTGGCTGTTTGTTGGGACCTATGGAAAAGAGGAGAGTTGCACAAAGGCAGCAATGAGAAGCAGCTGTGGACGCTTAACAGGCAGGAACCCCATGGATGATAGAGGAGGAGGAATCTGTAAATAAGAAAGGTATCAAAGGGATGAAAGCTGGAAGAAAGTCTGCTATAGTTTCTTTACAAATGGCATCAGTTAGTTTAGGGATCTTTCAGCTTGTAAGCATCAGAAAACCTTTCCCCAACTGGCTTAGACAGGAAAAGAATTTATTGGCTCACATATTTGAAAGGAACAAATGTAAAATGGACTTGGGCAAGATTTGATCCAGCAACTCAAAGGATTCAGTTTCTTCTCATCTCTGCTCTCTTCATTTTTTTAAAAAAAGATTTTATTTATTTATTAATGAGAGACACAGAGAGAGGCAGACACAGGCAGAGAGAGGAGAAGTGGGCTCCATGAAGGGAGCCTGATGTGGGACTCTATCCTGGGACTCCAGGACCACGCCCTGAGCCGAAGGCAGACGCTCAACCACTGAGTCACCCAGGTGCCCCTGCTCTCTTCATCCTAAAGCTGGCTATCCTCATTGTTGCAAGATGTGTCCCAGTACCTCCGGGGTGGGGGCAGAGGGGGCATGCTTCCTCATTACATAGTCCCCTCTTATCAGGAGAAGATATGTTTGGAGACCCTCAGTGGATGCCTAAAACTGTGGATAGTCCTACGTGATTTTCCCTCTACATACACACCTGTGATAAAGTCTGACATAAATAGGCACCATAAGAGATTAACAACAATAATCAACAATAAAAATAGAACAATTACAACATTCCATCCTAAGAGCTATGTGAATGTGGTCCCTCTCTCTTTCAAAATATCTTACTGTCCTGTACTCACCCTTCTTCTTGTGATGTTGTGAGATGACAAAATGCCTAGGTAATGAGATGAAGTGAGGAGAATAATGCAGGCGATGTGACACAGCATGAGGCTACTACTGACTTTCTGACAATTTGTCAGAAGGAGGATCATCTACTCCTCTGGGGTAATCGAAGCCTCGGAATGTGTAAGGAGGACTACTGTACCATCAAATAGGAAAGAAAGGACTCTGTGTCCCAGAATCCCTGTCAAAGGACCTCTGATTGGACTAGCTTAGGTCTTGTGACTAACTTTGAGCCAATCACTGCCTCCAGGGGGAAGGGAAATCAGTGTCTAATCAGAAGTGGCTGAGAATGGTGGGAGTGATGGTTTCGCAGGTAAATAGAATATTATTACTATGAAGGAGGAGAATAATGGCTGGGTGGCCAACAACAGATGACTGAGCATCAGATGTACAGGGGAAGGTGAAATGTATGTAATATACATTCTAAACTAAAGAGAAAGGCAACTAGTGAAAGTCTCTCTCCTGGAAGGACTTTTGCTTAAACAAAAAAGGAGGGGACAGAGAGAGACTGTGTATGGGAGAGGATGACTGGAAGAGAAGGCTCCTGTGGTATGATTGTGGCCATGCTCACCTGTCCAGCAGCTGTGCCAGCAAATGAAATGAGACACAGGAAAACAACTCACATGAATAATCTCTGAAGATGGATCTTGATACCCTCTTGGAAGGACTCATGGAGCACACCCCAAAGGATGAGTTAATGTTCTGCTAAGTTCTTGCTTTATTTATTATCAAGGATGGTTGCTTCCTGAAACCCAGCACTCTATTAAAACATTCTGCATGTCACTTTGGTTCAAGTAAGCCATAGGGAAGATGGATCACTATTCATTCCCTGAAGAATTTCCCAAGTTAGAGACATAATTAATAATGTTAGAGCAGCCCAGTTCAAAACTCTAACAAGTTACATAACACAGAAGATAAAAAATAGTGAGAAGAGTCATTCTTTTGTGCTTAGAAGAGAATAGTAAATAGTTTTGGTATTATGATTGTTCAACAGATTTTTTTCTTACCTCCTGAGCTACTTCTCCTTGATTCATGCCAGGGGTCCAGGCAGGCTGAGAGAGCCAAAATGTATTTATCTGAAATAAAAGTTTCCAACTGGTTGTTAGAATATAGCAATAGATTTCAAAGTCTTGCCTGGTAATGAGGTAATTGTTTAAGAAAATTATAATATATCTCTAGAATGTAATTCTATTCATTCATTTAAAATGATGCCATAGATGAAAATATATTTGTATAACGCTCACAATATATTGTTGATTACAATTTTAAAAAACAAGTTAAAAAACAACATGGAGGTTATAATCATATGTTTATAAAATACTAAAATATTTATATTTTTGCACAGAAAGAATGAGAAGCTATCCTATAAGATGTTCCTGTGGTTTTCTCCAGGTGGTGGGATAATGAATATTTTTTTTCTTAATTTTTTAAATTAAAAAAATTTAATGAATATTCTTTTTAATCTCTTTCTTCTTGTTTATATTGTCTAAATTTTCTACAATACCCTTTTATTACTTTTGTAATAAGAAAAATACAGCAGAGATATTTTTAATTAAAAAAATAGGGCATCCTGGGTGGCTCAGCAGTTTAGCGCCGCCTTCAGCCTGGGCCTTGATCCTGGGGACCTGGGGTCGAGTCCCACATCAGGCTCCCTGCATGGAGCTTGCTTCTCCCTCTGCCTCTCTCTGTGTCTCTCATGAATAAATAAATAAAATCTTTAAAAAATTAAAAAATTATACCCACTACATCTGTAAATCTCTAATTGTTCTTATATTTTATTCTTTAGAAATTTTGGTATTCTTCCTGTAAGCAGCCACAAATCCTCTGTGGAAAGAGGTCAGGGAAGAAATGCACACATGCATGTATAAATGAGTGAATGAATCAACACAACACTAATTAGAGCAGTAAAGGAAACTCTGGGGAATCCCAAGGCTGACTGGCTATTCCCTTACTTGAATTTAGTTAACATCTAAATGAGATCCCATAGTAGGAGAATAGTCCCAGTCCAAGCCATGTGGGGCATTTTAGTGTTTCTAGGTCTGGAGATGAAGTTTTCTTGCTCCCAGGAGTGACATCTCAAGAGTTTAAGATTCTCATACTCTAGTAAGGAGTCAGTCATCTTTTCCTTCAGCCCCCTGTGGATTTTTTTTTTTTGTCTCATGATCCCTAGATCCTTCCAGTCTCCCATAAGTGGGGTTCATTTGGTATTGGAGGGAATGTTGTCAGTGCTGGACCTCAGGGGCTCCATGACCACTCATGCCAGGGTTTCAGGTGCTGTCCATTGCGTCAACCACTTTCTCTAGCACTGCCACCCCTACGTAGCCCTCATTAGTGGTCACCATCACTGCCTTCACCATGCTCCAGGTAAGCTAGACCACTCCCCTCTTCTTGACTTCTGAGCCAAGAGACCAAGAAACTCCCTCTCATCAGACCCCTATACTCCAGAAATGCAAATGTCCCATCACAGGGTTTTTTCCTAAGTAGGGAAGGAGATGGGCACATTGACTTTCTATCTCAGTCCCCCCAATACCTCTCCTTTCTGCTCACCAAGCTGCTGGACTGGGGGACACACAGTGACGAAGCCTGTAAGTAACATAATTGAGTTATCCACTGGTTGTCGAGCTGTAGCGGGTTGTTGCCAAAGGTAATACAGTCTCAGTGTTGACAGGTTTACTTTTCAAGAGAGTGCAGGGGCAGCCCTGGTGGCCCAGCGGTTTAGCACTGTCTTTAGCCCAGGGCATGATCCTAGAGACCCTGGATCCAGTCCCATATCAGGCTCCCTGCATGGAGCCTGCTTCTCCCTCTCCTGTGTCTCTGACTCTCTCTCTCTGTGTCTCTCATGAATAAATAAGTAAAATTGAAAAAAAAAGAAGTGCAGAAATCTAGATTATGATGTATAATCACTCCATTTTTAAATATTGATTTTAAATATTGACAACTAGTTAAGTAGTTAACTTTTTAACCCCAGGATAGGTTAGGAATTCTGTTTGAGATTCCTGGTTAGGAATAGGTTGCAAATTCTGTTCAGCTGCTGGTAAAAGAAATGAGAAATAATACAACTTAAGATAGATGGGATCCCTGGGTGGCTCAGCGGTTTAGCGCCTGCCTTTGGCCCAGGGCATGATCCTGGAGTCCCGGGATTGAGTCCTGCATCAGGCTCCCTGCGTGGAGCCTGCTTCTCCCTCTGCCTGTGTCTCTGCCTGCCTCTCTCTCTCTCTCTCTCTCTCTCTCTCTCTCATATGAATAAATAAAAATCCTAAAAAAAAAAAAAAAAAAGATAGAGACACGGTACTCTATTTTGGTGAGAACATGAAAGTAGTTCAAAGGTGGGCAGTCTACAGTTACATGCAGCTCCATGAGGCCATCATGTTCCAATCACCCGGCTTGGGTTTCTTTCTAGTGGTTGCTAGACTAAACTGGAACTTGAATTTAAAATCAGATAGCTTGAGTGTCCCTGGGCACAGCCATTTACCTTGCTATGCCTCTGCCTCTGCATTTGTGAGGTGAGCACTAACAGCACCTGCCTCCCAGGCGGGTTTTGAGAATTGAATGAGATATACATGGAAAGCACTTAGCACAGTAAGCCCCCAAAATGTTGATGTGAAACAGAATGAACCCATGACACACTCTTTGATAACCTGGGCCCTCATACACTATCATGACAAAGCAAAATCCTTAGTTATGCAGACATTTGGGCATAGGATAGATGAAAACTGAATTGCTCTGTATTATGTAAATGAGAACTCATTTTCTTTCTTTCTTTTTTCTTTTTTTTTACTTACAGTGCAGGAAATAACAGGAAAGAGAAGGGAAAAGAGGAGAAGCAAGCAACACAGCAGAGTGGAGGAGGACATTTAAAAATACTTGAGGGATCCCTGGGTGGCTGAGCGGTTTAGGGCTGCCTTCAGCCCAGGGCATGATCCTGGAGACCCAGGATCGAGTCCTACATCAGGCTCCCTGCATGGAGCCTGCTTCTCCCTCTGCCTGTGTCTCTGCCTCTCTCTCTCTGTGTGTCTCCTATGAATAAATAAAAAAATGTTTAAAAAATAAAAATAAAAATAAAAATACTTGATAATGGGGCACCTGGGTGGCTCAGTGGTTGAGCGTCTGCCTTTAGCTCAGGTCATGATCCCGGGGTCCTGGGATCAAGTCCCACATCGGCGGTCCCCGTAGGGAGCCTGCTTCTCCCTTTGCCTTGGACTCCAGGATCACGACCTGAGCTGGAGGCAGCGTAAACTGCTGAGCCACCTGGGCTGCCCCCAAATCCTCTTTTTAAAGTCTGATAGGCCCAAAAATATCTGTTGTGAGTAATTTTTGATGGTAAGTGAGAGAAGGGGCTGAGTTCCGTATTTGTGTTGATGTAGAGTAGCAATGTATAGCACATATAGGGCTATATATTCTATCAAATGAACTATTTCTGAATATGTTAGTTCAACAGAAATGGGAATCTGGGGCCAGAGCTTAGTCTGCAAGAATGTAAACCATACCCTTCCCTGAATCTTTGGATAGACTGTTGGGCTTTCTTCAAATGTGAAAGGAGCAGAGAGAGTTTGAGTCCATTTTATCTAAATCTAAAGCAGCAGGAAGAACCTAACCAACATTTGAGTTACATAGAGAGCACCTACCCTCCCCAAGGCCTCAATAACATTCCTAGTGACCCTTCACAAAATGGAAAGGAAATCTTTCCGACATTGCCTCTGCTTTTGCAATACTGAGAAGTCAGGCAAAGCTCGGGTTGGCTGTAATTCTAAAGGATGAATGGATGCTGATGGTGTATCCTAGCAACGGCTGAAAAGAAATCAGCGTCACGTGATAAAAGCTCCGTGAGTAGAACCAAAAGATCCACTGAAAGGCAGTCAGAAGTAACCTGGCCCAGGTGATGACTGCCGGACCCAAGCTGGCAGCTGTAAGCTGACCTATTGTTAGGAAGCTGCACAGAGCGGTTTGGCGCCTGCCTTTGGCCCAGGGCGCGATCCTGGAGACCCGAGATCGAATCCCACATCGGGCTCCCGGTGCATGGAGCCTGCTTCTCCCTCTGCCTGTGTCTCTGCCTCTCTCTCTCTCTCTCTCTCTCTCTCTGTGTGACTATCATAAAAAAAAAAAAAAAAAAGGAAGCTGCACAGATAAAGCAAGAGCGAAAGACCGAGTTAGGCTAATGCGGGCCTCATAAAAATGACCCAACATAGCAATGTTCAATCAGAGTCCAGGTTCAGAGCGACAACCTTAGCCAGAGAAAGCCATTTCATCCGTAAAAAACGGAAGGTCAGTGAAGGCTGTCCAATGTTTATTTGGGGAGGTGGAGATTTCCCTTTAATCTAATTACAAATAACATTTCTTCCTTTAAAGAAAGCCACATAGTGTTAAATGAGACACTAATAATCATATCTCACAAGAGTAAAAATGACTCTTCCATAACCCTCTTTATAAGTTTGGAAAGCATTGATTGTTAGCCGAGTAACATGGAAGACTACAAACATCCTATTGCATTTGTCAGGGCTGTTTTTACTGCCAATAAAAGAAATTCACCTTGAACTTCACTTGAGCAAAAAGAGGACTTGCAGGAAGGAGAAAGTCAGAATAAAGGAGGACATTCCAGGAATCGGGCAGCCCTCAGGCTCTCCAGAGCTAGGAACCACCTTAACACACCTAAGACTCTATTTTTTTTAAGTTAATTTTTAAAAATTGAAGTACTACAAAAACTGAGGTATAATTGACATGCAATATTCTGTTCACGTGTATATCAGGATTTCAGTATTTTTTTTATTTTTTTTAAATTTATTTATGATAGGCACACAGTGAGAGAGAGAGAGGCAGAGACACAGGCAGAGGGAGAAGCAGGCTCCATGCACCGGGAGCCCGATGTGGGATTCGATCCCGGGTCTCCAAGATCCCGCCCTGGGCCAAAGGCAGGCGCCAAACCGCTGCGCCACCCAGGGATCCCCAGTATTTTTTAAAGATTTATTTATTTGTTATAGAGAGAGAGAAAGAGAGTGAGAGTGAGTATGGGACAGAGGGAGAGGGAGAGAGAATCCCAAGCAGACTCTCCACTGGCCTGACTCGAGGCTCAATCCCACCAACTGTGAGATCATGACTTGAGCCAAAACCAAGAGTCAGACCCTCAATTGACTGAGCCACCCGGGTGCCCTGTGATTCAGTATTTTTATACATCATGAAGTGATGTATAAGTGATCCCTGGGTGGCTCAGTGGTTTAGCGCCTGCCTTTGGCCCAGGGCGTGAGTCATTACCACCTGTCACCACACAAAGTTATTACAAATTATTGACTATATTCCTTATGCTACACATCATATCTCCAAGACTAATTTGTTTTATAAATGAGATTGTACCTCTTAACCCCCTTCACCTACTTCACCAGCCCCCTAGTCCATCCCCTTCTAATAACCAACAGTTTATTTCCTGTATCTATGAGTCTCTTCCTGTTCTGTTTTTTAGATTCCACATATAAGTAAAATTGTATGATACTTGTCTCTTTCTGTCTGACTTATTTCACTTAGCAAAATACCCTCTCTGTCCATCCATGTTGTTGCAAATTGCAAGATTTTATCCATCTTTTTTTATAGCTGAGTAATATTCCATTATATATATAGTAAATATATTTTTCTCTGCTTTTCTATGGGTGTTACATTTTCTATGGCTTTTTTCCTGTGTCTAAAGACATGGCCACCTACCTCCCTGGAGCTGTATGTAGTTTTGTTGCCTTGATGATACAGAGCACTTTCTCTACTAATTTCACTTAGAAAAAAAATCTTAGGGAAGGATTTGGTTAGCCTGGTATGGGTCACAGGCCTATCTGTGGGTCATAAATTGGGGCCAGGAAGATGGTGCTAGGCTTGGCCAGGACTCAGTCATGTGCTTACTTTTGGTATAAGGATAGGAGTGGGGTACTCTAGTTAAAAGGAGTGGGATGGGAAGGAAAAGTTCCTCAGAGGAAGGGGGTGCTATTTTCAAAGAGAAAAAACTGGTGCTGAACAGACAAAGAACAAATGCCCACTACATTTATTAAAATAGTGATGAAAGTCATTTTCATAATGTGCTACTATCCTTAGCTGGTCTAAGTTGTCTTGGCAAAGGCAAAACATTACAGAATCACAGCTGTTTGGAATGTACTATGGATTTGGTTTGATCTTTCCGAATCATTTAATTAGCCCCTATAGGAGGTGGGACATTAGCTCTACATTACTGAAGATACCAAATATAAATTTTCCATAAATTAAAGGAAGTTACTATAAAGATAGAAGCTAATATCATAGTTATATTTTAGCTTTGTTTCCAAATATGTTACATTTACTGAGGATTCTTTAATCAGTAAAATAATAATTCAAAGGGTGCCTGGGTGGTTCATTTGGCAAAACGTGTGACTTCAACTCAGGTGGTGATCTCACCGTCCTGAAATTAAGCCCTGTATGGGACCCCAACCTCAGTGGGGAGTCCGCTTCTCTCTCTCCCTCTGCCCCTCCCCCCACTCATGCACTCTCTCAAATAAATAAAATCTTTTAAAAAATAATTCAAAATTAAGTTTTTATTAAAACTTAAAGGAATATTACAGAAAATGACTTTTTTTTATTTTTTTTAAAGATTTATTTATTTAATCATGAGAAGAGAGAGAGAGAGAGAGAGAGACAGGCAGAGACACAGGCAGAAGGAGAAGCAGGCTCCATGCAGGGAGACTGACGTGGGACTCCATCTCCGGTCTCCAGAATCATGTCCTGGGCCAAAGGTGGCGCTAAACTGCTGAGCCATCCGGGTTGCCCAATAACTTTATATTTTAAAGATTGTATTTATTTTGAGACAGAGAGCTTGTGTGTGCGTGTGTGCATACACCTGAGTAAGCAGAGGGGATGAGGGGCAGAGGCTGAGGGAGAGAGAATCTCAAGCAGACTCCATCCTGAGCATAAAGCTCAATGCAGGGCTTGATCTCATAATCTTGAGATCATCACCTGAGCCAAAATCAAGAGCCAGACGCTTAACCAACTGAGCCACCCAGATGCTCCCCACAAAATAACTTTTAAAAATACCTCTAAGACATTCTTGCATAGTGACCTATATTTTTTATTTTTTTAATTTTAATTCCAATATAGTTAACATAGTGTTACATTAATTTCATGTAGACAATAGAGTGATCCAATAATTCTATATATTACTTAGTGTTTATCATGGTAAGCATACTATATAGTGACCTACATCGACATCTATTATAAGGTTTAGTTGAACTAGTATTTATATGATTTCTATTTATTTAAAATAAATAATAGTAAAAAGGCCTAAAATTAAGGACTGCAAATCAGTAAACTAAATTATCATTATTCTAAAATTTTTGTTAGGTTTTTGGATCTTTTGCCTATGAGACTATCAAAATAAATAAGGTATTTCCTCTGGAGATCCATTATATAGCATAGTGCCTGTAGCTAACAATGCTATATTGCATACACTCCCTCATGCTCTTTACATTTGTCATGAAAGTACATCTTATGTTAAGCATTGTTACCACAAAAAATTATAATAATAATGAAGAGTTGGGAGGCGATGGATATGTTTATGGCCTTGACGATAATGGTTTCATGGATTTATAATTATTGCCAAGTTCATCGAGTGGTATACAAAAAATATGTACAGCTTTTTTTCCCCATATGTACAGCTTTTTAACATGCCAATCATACTTCAATAAAGTGGTTTAAAAACAAATAAAATTAAAACTACAAAAAAATTGAAGTATGATAATAATAATGATGACTACCATATACCAGATGCTTTACCTGACAACTCTGTGAGGAGGGTTTTATTATCCATATGTTAGAGGTGAGGAAACTGAGTTCCTAGAAGTTGTCGATTGTTTGAAGCTACATGGCTAGTAACCTCTCTGGTAGTCTTAGGTCCACTTTAGAACCAATTACCTTTCCAATCTGTCATGCTGCTTCCCTGACTAAGCAATGCTAGAGAAAGGAACAAAATTCTGCAGAGTGTTTGTTAATAAGATAGGAATCTAACAATCAAATGTTCTGAACTAATCACTGAATCGTAAATTACATAAATACACTATAAAGTTAGGCAAAGAAGTTAATTTCTTAGATTCCAAAATGTTCTCCAAAACCAGAATAGACATGCTTGCAGCGTGCAAAACGAGTGGCTAATTCTAGGAACTAAAAAAATTCTCGGCATCAAACTCAATGAGCAAACACACCAACAAGAAATGAAGGCAAGGCAGCCATTCCTTAGTCAAAAGTCAGGGAGAAACTATGCGCTAAGGGATGATGAGGGAAAGTATGAGAAGATCATAGTTCTTCTTCAATAATGGAAAACTAGTTAAGGGTTTTAATTTACAGTGTGAGGACAAAAAGGGAGCTGGAGCAAACATAGTTATGTGACAAATATTAATGGCCATCGCAATTCTCAAACTGAAAAATCCAGGTCAGCCTGCAGGGCAGGCTATCTCCAATGGCTTTTTTGAGATTCTCTGGTAAAGCCTACCTAAGTAAAGGAGGTCATCTGAGGTCACATAGAAGTATACAATTCAAAATAAAAAGGGGTTTGTCAAAAGAGCTTTACATTTTTGGCCAAAGCCTCGGATCTTATTTTTTCCGGTAGATGAGGCCACTTTTCTGCACTGGAGAATATTAATCATGACACCACTAAAGCCAGTTGGGCACCACCAAGCTCAGATTAGGATTCTGCATGACAGATATCATTAATGCTAATCAAGAGTTTTCCTCCAGCCTTTGCTAACAGAATCTTAATTTTGTTTGCCTTTCATGTCTTTCAACAAGAACTGAGTCCTCGTCTGGCCTCTGGAGATGAATGTTGATTAATAAATCATTCTTGGTCATCTCATGATCCTTGTCAGGTGACTGGCTTTGGCACGGGCAAGAGATGCAATTCTGGCCAAGAGACTGCTGGAAGTTTCTGGGAAGATTTTTGTCTCTCAGAAAAGGGTTTAAGACAGGGGCATCTTCCCCCTTTTCCTTGTCATCTGCATGTGATGACATGCATCTGGGCATGTGATGCCCAGAACTGTGGTAGCCATTTTAGGACTATGAAAGGAGCCAAACTAAGAAAATAAATCATCATATTGAGGATGTCTCAGAGAGTGGAGAGATGGGAAAAACCAGAGTTCTTGGTAATGGTATAGAAACTGAACTTAGAAACTACTGTTTAATAAAGTCTAACTACAGATTCTTTTTCTTTTTTTAAGATTTTATTTATTTGTTCATGAGAGACACAGAAAGAGACACAGGCACAGGCGGAGGGATAAGCAGGCTCCATGCAGGGAGCCCAACATGGGACTCCATCCTAAGTCTCCAGGTTCACACCCTGGGCTGAAGGTGGCACTAAACTGCTGAGCCACCCAGGCTGTCCTAGAGACTCTTTAATGTGTATTATTATTATTTTTTTAAAGATTTTATTTATTTATTCATGAGAGAGAGACAGGCAGAGACACAGGTAGAGGGAGAAGCAGGCTCCCCATGGGGAACCTGATGAGAGACTTGATCCCAGGACCCTGGGATCACGCCCTGAGCGGAAGGCAGATGCTAAACCATTGAGCCCTGGTACATGTATTATTAAATGTCTTATTACTGATGGCACTTTTGGATTGGTTTTCTCTTTAACCAAAGCTTCCTGAGATTCTCTCTGAGCCAGAGGTATCAAAATCTAGTATCAGGACATCCTGAACAGATCAGCATCCAGTTCTCTCTAACGGCTTTTCAGCTTTCGCGTGGTCTCCTAATGCTTAGGAATTTGGCATCCTTACCTACCTTCTCCTCCCTCCCTTCCTTTCCACTCCCCCTCCCAGACCTTTACTCCATACCTATCCACCCTCAAGCCACATTGCAGTTGCCTTTCAGGTTATGGAATTTGCAGAAGACTCAATTCAAACTATGTTAAGCCCAATTGCCAAAAGATGGCATAATCATACAGTGTTTGCCCACTTTAAGAACTATAGGAGGGTAAATGCCACTTTTTTTGTGCGCTGAAGATACAGAATGCTTTCAATAATTTATTAGAACTAAGTTTCTTAAACCTTTTTTTTTAAAATGAGATAAAAATCACACGACAAAAATATACCATTTTAAAGTGTCTAACTCAGGAGTTCTTAGCATACTCAGTGTTTTGCAACCATAATCACTGTCTGATTCTAGAACATTTCCATCACCTCAGAAAGAAACCCCGTACCTATTAGCAGTTGATCTCGATTCTCAATCTTTTTTTTTTCTTAAAGATTTTATTTATTTATTCATGAGAGACACAGAGAGGCTGAGACATAGGCAGAGGGAGAAGCAAGCTCCCTGTGGGGAGCCCAACATGGTACTCGATCCTGGGACCCCAGGATGATGCCCTGAGCTGAAACTCAACCGCTGAGCCACCCAGGTGCCCCTCTTTTTTTTTTTAACTCACATATCTGAACAGCCAAGAATTTAACTGAGTTTTGTTTCTTACTTGTGTCATGAAAATAATATGGTGGATTGTTTCATTCATTTTACCAATGCAAAATTGTATTTTAATGTCTATTCTTTTTGAAAATATAGATGCCTCCCAGATTCTAATAACCAATATCCTTCCCAATGGGCATCCTCTCTTAGCCCTGGTTGAATATTGCTCTATTTGATTAGATGATACTTAGATATTTTGTGTGGATGGCCTTTCTATAGCCAACTGCTCCTTCTGGGAGTAATTTTTTAACATTAACATTATAAATTTATTAATCCTACCTGCAAACAGATAGCTTTTCCTAAATGAGAAAACAATTTTTCATGGAAACTTAATTTAAATTTCAAATTAGGACGCAGATTTTCTGGCACATAATTTTTCATCCTCCTTCTAATGCTTTGAAAAGAGTATTATAAATCACCTAAAATTGTGGGGTTGATGCTTAGCCTTATTTAGTGACATAAAAATGATTGTCCATTTTTTAGCGATTTTATTGTGGCTCAAAGCTCCAACTCCAGGCTACATGCAGCTGAATCTGCAAATCCACAGATCTCTCCAACTGGAATCATCCATCACATACAGGAATTTTAAAGACCTGGACATATCCTCAAATGCATATACAGAGGCCTCATGGAATATATGTATTCACCTCCGCACAAACTTAAGAATTTTTAAATACAGCTATTTATTAGTTGACAGCAATAAATCCTAACAAACACTACTGCTCCATCATATGCCCACATTTATGAATCAGAAAATTCGTAATCAGGCCTACATCTAATAAGAAAGATGGTGTGTACCAATAATAAATTTCATTACTATATACAGAATAAAGTCATAAGGATGTTATATCAGTGAGGACATTCAGGTCCAAGTGAAAGAACTCTAAATCAATCTATATTTGGGAAAAAACATTGGGGAACTTTATTGGCCCACATAACTGAAAAGTCTGAGAGCTAGCTTCAGGCACTTCCAGAGCCAGGTGCTGAACACTTGCATCAGGAATCTGTCTTGTTCCTTCTCTCGGCTTCCCTGTCCTTTACACTGACTCTAGTTCAAGCTGTCTTCCTTAATGGAGTGCCTCCCAGCGACACCAGGTACAGATTCTCCAAGCTTCAAATCTTACAGAATGAAGAATTCTATTTTGCATTATTTCCAACTCATGTCATGCTCTTGAGTTTCCTTGGCATGATTTGCGTCACTTAGTCTTTCCTGAATTAATCACTGAAGCCAGTGGGATACAATGTTCTGAGAATTAGAGAGTGATTAAAAATCCACTGATCCATATAGACTAAAAGAAGGGGAAGGATGGTCCCCAAGAGAAATCAGGATTCTATGAGAGAAGAAAGGAAAAGCAATGCTGGGAGAGACCAAACAACAGATGTCTAGACATATGCTTTCCAGGAACTGAATTCTCTCTCTGACACTCCTGGTGAGTAACTCAGAACTAATGTATTGTGTGACGCAGGGGACACACTTTATACTGCATGCACGTAGATGAAATATGTAGCACGGTGATGCTTATGTATGCCCCTCCCTCCAGGGGATGGGGAGGCTGCATCTACACTAGACACTAGCCTGGGAAACAACTTTTCAGAGGCCAGTTCTATCCCTGTGGATTGGTTAAACCATCTATCACTACAAGTCCACTTCTATAATTCCATTATTTGCACCTTCCTAGAGCCAGAGCTGACAAATGTGCCTGGATTACTATGTACTCATGATACAGCTGCATTTCATACTCATGGACACCTGGCACCAGGGTATGAATTAACTTGCTTTGGAGAAGAATATTATAAATCAGGTTCCTCCATATGTAGGAGCATGATTTAAAGCAGTGAAGCAGGCCTAGAGGTCTTTGCAAGCTGATCACACAAGTGACTATATACCCTTAAAATAAAACCTGATCTTTTTGGACATGCAGCACAATCATGGCAATTAGTGTACTCTTTTCTTTTTCTCATAAAAATTGGCCAATGAAACTTTTTCAGTTTCCTATTCATAACTATTTGCATTCTTTGATGTTATTCTCCACAGGGGCTTTTACCTCCTGAAATTTCAGAATTGGCTGTTTAAGGACGCTATTTAATTTCAGTTCCTATATCTCACCTGTTGCAAAATTCTGAAATCTGATCGATACTGGTTTACTTCATTATGTTGACATGCATAGTGCCTTAGCAAGTGGACAGTAGGTGTTCAGGTTGTGCTGAACAATTATTTACTGGAATAATTTTGTTCATGCTTTTTCTCAAGAAGGATAGTAAGTACTATGAAGAAAGTAAAGCAAGAGAATTTATAGAAAAAAAAACTGTAAAATAATAGATGTTTCAAGGGAGCTACTTTAGATTAGGTGGAAACAGAACATCTTGTTGAGGTACATGGAGATATCAATGATACAAAGGGGGAAGCAGTACAAAGATGTTACTATCCCAGGCAGAAGGAATAGCAAGTGCAAAGGCCCTGAGACAAGAATGAATCTGGCTGTTTCAAGAATAGAAAGACTGGTGTGACTGACATACAGAGGGAGATAGAGGGAGAAATGAGAAAGAGGATGCCTAAGAAACAGATGAGGGCCCATCTCAAACATAAGCAGGGATTCCCACACACGCTGTTCACTGCCTCTTCTGTTTTCTGTGAAGTGAGTTTCTCAGCCAGGGGCACTCTCCTGTGTATGACAAAACTGCTGGTCAAGGTATAACAGGCAAGGAAAGCAGATCCTCATTCAGAATAAGTGCCTCTTTCCTTGGAAACAAACGCCCTCCAAAATGGAAGAAGTCCAACAATATGAACTTGCCACCATGAGGCTGCTGGTCTTAGATGTATGTTTTGTGTTGGCTTTCCCCAGAAGCCGATGCTGAGATAAGGATTTGTGCTCAGGAGGTGATCCCTATAAGCACTAGCTGCTTTGCTCTAATCTTCTTGGATTCTAAGTCCAATTCTCAAGGTTCCATTGCAAAGCTTGTTCCCAAACCTTCCTATCAATTTTTTTTTTTTAGATTTATTTATTTATTTGAAAGAGAGAGTAAGCACGAGGAAGGGGCAGGACGGAGAGGGAAAGAAAGAGACTGAATCTCAGGCAGACTCCCTGCTGAGTGGGGAGCCCAATGCAGGGCTTGATCTCATGGCCCTGAACCAAAACCAGGAGTCAGAGCTCAACTGACTTGAGCCACCCATGTGCCTCCCCTCTTTTTTTAGGATTCATTTATTTGAGACAGAGAGAGAGTGCATGCACACGTGAGTGGGGGAAGGGGACAGAGCAGAGGGAGAAGGAGAGAATTCCAAGCACACTCCCTGCTGAGAGTGAAGCCTATCTGGGACTCGATCCCACAACCCCAAGATCATGACCTGAGCTGAAACCAAGAGTCAGATGCTCAGCCTACTGAGCTACCCAGGCACCCCTTCACTCCAGTTTTCAATGTTGCTTTTTTCAAGTCATTAGCCATATAACTAGTGATTGGTTACAGAGCCGGAGTCAGATCATGCTTCCTTCAAGTCAAAGTACATGATAAAAGGCATTGCTTGAAATCCTATCTACTGAGATTTGGCTTCTGCTGTCCTTCAAGATAGCTGCTGATAGGAGCCGTGGGATGCAAGAGTACACCTGCAGCCAGTCGTGAATATTGCTCAACAACTCCTATAAGTCAGGCTTGACTTTCTGCATTCTTAATTAGCCAACAACTCTTCATAAGAGCAAAGAGACAGATTGGTAGCAGCAGGGTGTGGGAATAGGGTAGTTAAAGGCACAGAGTGGGGAAAAACCTGTTCCCACAAACTAGAAGTGCCTTCATAACCTGCTCCCTTACCACCTATGAGGTGATACGGTGCTACTGGAAATGGTCAACTTTATGAGTAGGTGGATCAGATAATACATGGTGTCCCACTGTTTCCAACTTACAGAGCAAATGGAAGCTGTTTCTCAAAGGGAAAATAGTAATCTTCCTGAAGGGGGGGTTATGGGCTTGCTCTAAAATCCTGTGGGCTTCCCCCGTGACTCTGGTGGAGACACTTGTTTCTGACTTCAGTAGGTATCCCAATCATCTAGATGCCTTGAGAGCTAACAGAGCTGCCTGGACTAGAGCCTGGGCCATTGAGAGAGACCATTTTTGCACTGCTAGGTTTTCAGGTCATCTGGTACATAAGTTCAGGACACCTGTGTGCTATATGCTGTCTCTAAAATCCAGGGCACCACAAAGTACTGTGCCTTTCTCAGTTGCAGCAATCTGTCCCTAACCCTGGAGGAGCTATCTCAATATGTGCTAGACCACTGAATCCGTGAGAATTTCACTAAGGGGTCAAATCCTTATATTTCTGCAAGAATCAGATTCCTCTCTTGGCATATATGTGTCTTACCAAGGCATTAGGGTATCTGGTATTTCCTGCTCCGCATCAACACAGTAAAGTATTATAACATCCTATGGTTCAGTGACTCATTACGTGTCCTTGTGTAACAAATGGCTGGAGCTGACATTCATGAGACAGATTTATAAAGCTATTTCTGTCCCTGCCATGTTAAAGCAAACAGCTGCTGATGGACTCTACAAACCAAAATGGATAAAAATGCAGTGGTTAGACGAATAGTTACCTCTCAAACGCCAGAGGCTGTATTAAGCTGCTCCAATAAAAAGACCATTTTAGGAACAGCAGCTAGTTTGGATCACCTCAAGATTAGTTTTATTGTAGCGTCCACTGTCATTCTCCAAGACCTATCAAACCTACTCACTGGTCAAATGGAGTACACTGTCCATTTGGGGATATGACAGAAATGATCTGTATCTTTCTACCTTTTGATGGTTGTACTAACCTTGGTAATTACCCCAAGGAGATCCTGCTTTTTCAATTATCATTCTAGTAGGGAAGGAACACTACAATGGCTTCTCCTTGGACTTCTGCCACAGGAACACTTACTCCTTAGGGCAGAGACCTAATGTGGAGGTTCCATTCCATCTACACTTAGGAACTGAGGAAATAAACCATGAGATGGGCTGAAGGGAGAAAAGTTCATGGCCCAATGAGTTGAGAGTCCCATCTGCCTACCATAGTCTCTATTCTGACCAGTGAGTGAGCCACAGTGTTCTCAGCTCTCCATAAAGTTGGTACTAATTTGGAGCAAGTGACCACTGATCCTGAAAACTGTAGATATTTCTCTATTCCAAGTATACATCACCTGAAGAAGTAGCTGGGTAGAAGGTTCATAGTACACCTATCTACTATCAGAGCACAGCCCTTAAGGCAAGCGTTCTGGTCCTGAGAATTGACTTACGTCCAAGAGTTAAGAGAGAAACTGTGATGTTGGTAGCTTGATTCAAGTGCTTATTTCCTAGACCTGTACAGTTGTTTAAAAAAAAAAAAAGGAGGGGGGCTACCTTGGTGGCTCAGTTTATTAAACATCTGCCTTCAGCTCAGGTCATGATCTTGGGTCCTGGGATGGAGCTTGACATTAGGCACCTCGCTTGGCAGGGAGTCTGCTTCTCCCTCTCCCTCTGCCCCTCTCCCATGCTCATGCTTTCTCTCTCTCAGATAAATACATTTTAAAAATCTTAAAAATCAGGCTAAGCCCTTAAGTAAACGCTTGGTGCTCTCACACCCAGAGGCAGGCCCTAAGATTACTTAACCACAGCCAGAGATTGCTGCAGCTCGGATCATTTCCTAGTTATCACCTCTTTCTGCCTTCTCCCTCCCCATAAAGACAACATCCATTTTCACAGGTGAACCTCCAGCATATCTGACCCAAAAAGTCTAGCAGCCAGGACGGCAGAATTTCTAATTGCTCACAAGTCTGATGTATTTCTAATGGCATTAGAAATCAATGTTTTGGGCTTCAAACTTAGTGAAGTGGCGGGTGGACAGAGTATAGGAAATCCCAGTCTAGCACAGACCAGCTTTTAGTGCTTGGTTCTGTTAATCAATCAGCAAACTGCCCAACAGAGCACAATGTATAGTGTCTCCTGAGGGCACAACATTTAACCAGATCCAGCTAAGTAAGG
Source organism: Vulpes lagopus (assembly GCF_018345385.1). Taxonomy (NCBI): domain Eukaryota; kingdom Metazoa; phylum Chordata; class Mammalia; order Carnivora; family Canidae; genus Vulpes; species Vulpes lagopus. The sequence continues at coordinate 29,290,879 of NC_054846.1, read as the reverse complement.
AATACTTAGCAGTGAGACCATGAACAAACTTTAGCGTCTTATGAATCAAGAATGTTTCACAAGAATGTTTGGTGTATTTCTTTAGCTCAGTAGTTCATAACCTTGGCTGCAAATGAATTCATCAGGTTGGGAACAAAGTGGGGAGCTTTAAAAAATACTGGTGCTGGGATCCTACCCTCAGAGATGCTGATTTATTAACTTGGACCTCTTTATTAAAAACAAAGAAACAAAACACCCCAGGTAACCCTAATGTATAGTCAATGATATTCTAGTTTCTTCTCCATTCTCCATGTCCCTTATACCAAGTCAGTCAGCTCTATCCCTTAATATTTTCTTTTTTAAGATTTTATTTATTTATTCATGAGAGACACAGAGAGAGAGGCAGAGAGAGAGGCAGAGAGAGAAGCAGGTTCCATGCAGGGAGCCCGATGTGGGACTCGATCCCAGGTCTCCAGGACCACACCCTGGGCTGAAGGCAGCACTAAACCGCTGAGCCACCGAGGCTTCCTTTTTTTTTTTATTTTTCTTCAAGATTTTATTTGTTTATTCATTAGAGGCACAGAGAGGCAGAGACATAGGCAAAGGGAGAAGGGACTTGATCCCAGGATCCTGACCTGAGCCAAAGGCAGATAGATACTCAACCACTGAGCCACCCAGGTGCTCCACTATCCCTTAACTTTCATATAAGAAACCTGAGGAGGTTAGCAAAGTAGCAAAGTCCTGAGTTTTACTCAATGTCTTGAGTTGAGATTTGGGAATTGAGGTTCATTTTCTTCTGTAAATTATCCAGTGCTCTTAAAAGCAACCATGTGGTTCCATAATCCTGGCGTATTTCCCCCAATACCACTAATTGTTCTAAGGTGGCTGCTAACCAGTACCCAAAGGCCGCCTGCTCAGGGGCTCATGGAAACTGGTTGACTAAAGGCAATAGAGCCTGAAAAGCTGATCACTGAAGCTGCTAGCTTTCCATCCAGAATACAGAGGGGCGTTGCACTGCCTTTCACCCCATCCAGATACAACCAATTCCGGAGAGCCCACCTCTTCCTCAAGGTCTTTTACCTATAACCCATTCTCTGGAACCAATCTGGGTATTAAAATTCCTTTGTTTGTAAGTAACAACGACAACAAAATCAATGACCCTGGTTAGCTCAAGGAAGTAAGAATACATTGGGATGGATCCTGGAATAGTTCAAAGGTCCAAATAAACTGTGAAAGAACCCAAATTCAGGAAATAGGAAATCTCTGCTGACCTCCTCCCTAGAGAGCTGCCATAAAAGCCATCCAGTTCTGGTGACTCTTAGCCTCTGTCGCCCTCCATTCACCTTTCAGATTCCCACAAGAAAATCTGTCAGCTCAGCTCAGCTTTAGGTCTTCCCCTGCGGATCAGCTATGTGAGGCGAGGTCATGAAGCACAGACATGGCACAGTGGCAAGGGGGTAAACCAGGCACCACCCAACAGAAGTGTACTTCAATCACTCACGTTTGGAAGCTTCTATTCTGCAGTTCATGAACGATAAAGGTATGGGCAAAAAAAGCACAAAAGACACTGCTTAATCAAACAATTTTAATCAAATTAATAGGAAGCAGTAAAAGTGCAATTGCCTGAAGATCCCATATTTCACATTTCAAACTGTTTTCCATTGTCTTTACTTGTAAGGTGTTGCAGGTGGGACCCACTCTTGAATCTTCTTTCTTGTGGTAGAATAAGGTACATATTGTTCTGGAGTGCCACTCACATTGAACTTATGGTTTGTCCAGATGAATTTACGAGCGACAGGTGGTTTTACTGTTGGAGGATCATCGGTCATACAGTGAAGCCAACGATGCCTTTAAGAGGAAGAGAAAGACAGTTACAAAGACGCAGGGTGGTGTGGTGGGAGGAGCACTGAGCAGGAAGCTCTGGGGCTATTCTGGTGGCTTGAGCTCAAATCTCAGCTCCCCTCACTTGCTAGCTGAACTGCTATATGCCTTAGCTTTTTCATTTGAGCATCCTGACTTCCCAAGGATGGTGTAAGGATTAAATGCCCCTAGGAAAATTCCTGTGTACGGTAGGTACACAACAAAACATTAGCTATGCTTTTACTGTTACTGTATCTCATCATATGGAGGACACTAGCAATTTTAAGATACACATTAGTTTATGTATCTGTAAGAAAAAAATGCTACCAACTAACTCACACTACTATTGATTATAATATGTACCCTAATTTTAGATGTAAAAAGGTATTTCCAAACTGACGAATATACTATTGCTATTAGATGCTAGAGGCTGCTCTGGGATTTCAGTTTGCTCAGGCTGCTCTGGTGATGGAGCTTTAGCTTAAAATTCAACAAGGCTCCTGCTGAAGAAAAGGTCTCTGCGTGCATCTTAAATTCAGCTTAAGAGCGGGTGTTACAGGACATACGATTTATTATATTAAAAACATTAAATCACAGCCTAAAATTCACAAGTATTTCAGTTTTAAGTGTTTAACAATTTAATTTCAAAGGAAGCTGGATGCCTGGAGTAGAAAGGAAAGAGACCAGTGATGCTGCTACTCACGGCAGAGAAAGAAGGAATAAAGTCCAAGGGACAAAGAGTAGAACTGAGCAGGAAGCCACTCTGAGTTTATATGACACAGGAAGTAGAGAACTCACACCAGATCTCCCAAGGCTGGGAGCTCAAAGACAGGATTATGTTAAGGGAAAAAGGAGTAATGGGCAGGAACAAGCAAGAGAAATGTGGCTCCAAGGGGAAAAAAAAAAGATTTTTCAGCTATATAGAAAAGGGCAAGTGGAGGTTTCAGTAAAATAACTAAAACTAAAGCTAATGAGAAAAGGTTATGGGCAGCCCGGGTGGCTCAGCAGTTTAGCGCCGCCTTCAGCCCAGGCATGGTCCTGGAGACCCGGGATCGAGTTCCACATCAGGCTCCCTGCATGGAATGGAGCCTGCTTCTCCCTCTGCCTGTGTCTGTGCCTTTCTCGGTCTCTCATGAATAAATAAATAAAATCTTTAAAAAAAAAAAAAAGGTTGTGATGCTATTTAAGAATATTTGCTAGCAATAACTGATAGGTATAGGTAATTGGCCAAAACCAATTAGCCTCTCCTAAGAGAGGAGATAAATTACTATTACTGTTGCTCTATTTGTGTCTAAAGATATACCATGATCAGCTAACATAATAAAAAATGAAGATGTCTCTACACACTGGGCTGGTGTCTTTTTTTTTTTTTTTTAAATAGGTACTTCCTAAAGTAAACTCCTTTTTATTTATTTTTTATTATTTTTTTAAGATTTTATTTATTTGAGAGTGAGAGAGAGAGTAAGCATGAGCAAGGGGGTGGGGGAGAGGGAGAGGGAGAGGGAGAAGCAGACTCCTCACTGAGTAGGGTGCCTCCTACAGGGCTTGATCCCAGGACTCCAAGACCATGACTTGAGCAGAAGGCAGAAGCTTAACCGACTGAGCCACCCAGGCACCCCTGGGCTGGTGTCTTATATTCTCCAGCATTAATTGGGGACTAGTGAAAGTGATGTGGACCAATAAACTGTGACTATGAACACAAGCTCTGAACCTCTGAGATGCTGGCAGTGAGACAGGCTCCACTAGTCACTCAAAGGAGGGATTAGCTGTCAAAACGAAGGTTGTTACTTACCAAGGGGCTTTATGTAAGCAGAAATATTTAACTTTTACCTTGTCGAGGCAACTTAAGTAATTAATTTATTCTATTAAAATAAGGAAAATGTATTAGAATAATTGCTGTCAAGACTCTTAAAATTTAAAATGATATTTAAGAAATCAAGAGTCGAAATCTTATATGTGCCTGTTCAGCTACTTAAGTGAGGAACTGAAGATCTTATGGAGAAGCAGAAAATACTCAAGAAAACTAAAAATATTTTTTATCACAATACATAAAATCTGAAAATGTCTATCCAGCAAGACTACAGGCAAAAGTCAAGGAATGAGTAAGTGATAATTTATTCTTATGATGGCAGTATAAGAGCTCTAAGAAACAAGAAAATGTTTATAATCTACTAGGGCTGATGTAACCCTCTCTTGTTATTAAATAAAGGCTAAATAAATCATACCTTCTAGGTTTCCACACCAAAGAGTTTTGGCAAAAAAGATTTTCAGCTGGGTCATTAAAAAATACATATATTTAAAAAATTTTTAAAGTAATCTCTACACCCAAAGTGGTGCTTGAGCTAAAAACCCAGATCTGTTCCCCACAGGGAGCCTGCTTCTCCCTCTGCCTGTGTTTCTGCCTCTCTTTCTGTATCTCATGAATACATATATAAAATCTTTAAAAATAAATCAGTATTTGTAAAGAAAATATATTACATTTTAGGAAATAATGAAAACATATCACATTTTAGAAAAAACCTAGTACTCAAATATATTGAAGTGTGTCTAAATAACTGGAAACAAAGATACTAAATCACAATTACAATATCAAGTGGAAATATTTGATATTTCCATTATCAAATGGAAATAAATCTCAACAGTGGTTAATCCTATTTTCAGTTGTTTAAGAGGAAGAGTATGTCAACAAACAAGGAAGGAAGACATTCCCCTTCTTTGAAAATATATTTCACTTAAATAGTCCCTCAGTGGGAGATTGTCCACCATTCTAAGTGCAAAATGGAGGGATTTGTTTGTGAAGAATAGAATAACCTAATAGGAAATTTAGGAAGTTAAAATATATGCCATATAAAATAGATTTTTAAAAATCACTGCAAATGAAAACAGTTTTTTAAGATTGGTATTAATGTCCAAAGGGTACAAAGATCTCATATAACTCAACACACAACAAACCAATTAAAAAAAAAAAAAAACAACAGGAAGAAGGCCTGAATATAGACATATCTCCAAAGACAGATGGTCAACAGAAACATGCAAAGGTGCTCAACATCATTAATCATCAAAGAAATGCAAATCAAAACCACAATGAAATATCACTTCACATCTGTCAGAATGGCTAGTATCAAAAAGATAAGAAATAACAGGTGTTGGTGAGGATGTGGAGAAAAAAGAATCCTTGTACAACTGTTAATGGGAATGTAAATTGGTGAAGTCACTATGGAAAACAGTATGAAGGTCCCTCGAAAATTAAAAATAGAAATACCATATTATCCACCAATAACACTTCAGGGTATCTGTCCACTGAAAACAAAAAACTGAAAAAGACATATACAACTCTATGTTCCTTGCCGCATTATTATTTATAATAGTCAAGATATGGAGGGAACTTAAGTGTCCATCAATAAATGAATGGATAATAAATAAATAAATAAATAAATAAATAAATAAATAAGTGATAAATGGATAAAGATGTGTATATATAAACAATGGAATATTACTCAACCATAAAAAAGGAATGACATCTTGCCATTTGTAACAAAATGGATGGAACCAGGATGTATTTTGCTAAGGGAAGTAAGTCAGAGAAAGACAAATACCATATAATTTCACTTATATGTGGGATCCAGAAACAAAAAAAACCCAGAAACAGACATATATGCAGAGAACAAACTTGTGTTTGGCAATGGGGAAGAATGGGGCAAATGGGTGAAACAGGTGAAGGGGATTAAGAGGTAGACTTCCAGTTATAAAATAAGTAAATCACAGGGATGTAAAATACAGCATAGGAAATATATAATCAATAACACTGTAATAACCTTGTATGATCACAGATGGGTGTGCTGAGCATTTCATAAGGTATATAAATCTCAAATCACTGTTACACACCTGAAACTAATATAATATAATATGTCAATTACACTTTAATCAAAAATAAACGAAAATAAAAATCTTTGGGGTACCTGGGTGGCTCAGTCAGGTAACCATCTGCCTTCAGCTCAGGTCATGATCTCAGGGCCCTGGCATTGGGCCCTGTGCTAGGCTCAATGCTCAGCGCATAGTATGCTTGAGATTCTTTCCCCTCCTTTTCCCTCCCTCTGCTTGTGCTCGTTCCTTAAGTAAATAAAATCTAAGGGAAAAAAAAGACATCAGAGGATGAAGAACAGTTTCAGAAGAAAATGGATGATTTGAATAAAAATACTCTTTTTCCAGAAAGCCAAGAACTGCTCTACCAAGAAACTGTGAGATGGAAGCAGAGTCCAGGAAAAGCAGCAGGAGAAAAAAAGGGCTGGAGCAGTTGAACTCATGAATAGAACAGGAACTGAGGGCAGCCCCGGTGGTGCAGCAGTTTAGCGCCGCCTGCAGCCCAGGGCGTGATCCTGGAGACCCTGGATCGAGTCCCATGTCAGGCTCTCTGTATGATACCTGCTTCTCCCTCTGCCTGTGTCTCTGCCTCTCTCTCTCTCTGTCTCTATGAATAAATAAATAAAATCTTAAAAAAAAAAAAACAGGAACTGAAAGATAAAGTTAGCCAATTAATATTAATGGCTGAAAACCTGCTGAAGACCATCCCGTTCCCTTATCTCCTTAGAGGTCACGCTTGTATCATGTGAACTGGGAAGCTGAGCAAAAGAGCGAAGCAGAAAATGGCAATGACCCTGTGTATCAGGCAGAAGTTGAAGTGTGTTACTGATGATGCAGACTTCAATGGATCCTTTCAAAGTCCTGAAGAGGAAAACCAATAAATAGCCAGAAAATCGTGGGAAGAAAAGCAAATGAATTAAGAGCTTACAGGACAAACAAATCTCCAAACCGAGGAAGCATTTTGCAGCATGGAAATTCACAGCTTGAAAGTGAGATTAATAAGCAGCTGAAGCTTCAAATTACATTAAGAACATGTCATGCAACTTCAGGGAAAACTATCTTAGGAGGAAACATAATACTTAGAAATAAAGAAGAACTTCCCAAAGTGTGCAGAAACGTCAACTCCACATATCAGATTCACAACCTCTACAAGGTGGCAGAACACATGGCCAAAGAACTGGAGAGAAACACTTCTACTATCGAAAGGAGATCCTCTTCCATGAGAAAAGAGCCCAAGAAAGCTATATAGCAGTTGTGTTGATTGGGAGAAAACTCAAGAAGCTAAGACAAGAAAAATGATCAACAGGCAAATGTTGGACAATATGAGGTCCCACTTCCAGACTTTCCCAAGTGGTCCTTTTACTCCTGTTGTCCATCTGCAGCCCAGAGACCCAGAAGTGTCAGGCGATCCGTTAAAGCATCTGTTAAAGCGCATCAGTTTGTTTGTTTGTTTGTTTGTTTGTTTGTTTGTTTGTTTTTTGGGCTCCAGGGGTAGGGACGGGTCAGGGCAGGGGGGGCCAGCACTGAGGCTGTCAGGCTGTGGGGGGTCTCAGGCTGGGCTCCAGGGGTAGGGACGGGTCAGGGCGGAGGGGGGGGGGGGCTGCACCGAGGCTGTCAGGCTGCGGGCGGGGGCGGGGGGGAGGGTCTCGGGCTGGGCCCCGGGGGTAGGGATGAGTCAGGGTGGCGTGGGGGTGCTGCACTGAGGCTGTCAGGCTGCGGAGGCGGGTCTATTTTTGTTTTTTAAACATTAAATTTATCATTCCCGTCCTGGGGTTAGATGAATCTAGGGATTTTCGCAGATACTTAAATGCTATCATAATCCTAATCCAGTTTCATCTCTTGATTATAATTTAAGTTTCTTGGCTAAATGGTTCTTTTCAACCATTGGGAAGTTTTGTTCACGCCTCAGCTTTGTGGCATATGTGCTGTGGGATCTTGGGAAAGTCATTTCAATTCTATTTACTCAGTTTTAAAATTCGAAATACCTACATTAGTATTAAATAAGTGATTTGAATGGTATGTATGGGTATGTTTCATAAACTAAAGTGGGAGAAATAATCATTTTAGTGTGATGTATATTTTTACCTCAAAAAGCAATCATCTTTTTCTTTAGTCTTTCATATGATTTTTAAAAATAATTTTTTTTTTTTTAAGTAAACTCTATACCCAACATGGGGCTTGAACTCAGAACTCTGAGATCAAGAGTTGTATGCTCCACTGACTGAACCAGCCAGGCACCCCTCCTACCCATTTCTTGAAAAATTGAAAAAATTCTTTGGAATTTCTATGCCCAATGATGTTAACTAGAAACACTGCAACATGAACATTATGATCAGAAGCCAGCCTTGATTCCCAAAATTAATAATATATATTATCCAAGAAGAAGAAAGACACAAAACTGCCTAGATTTTTGTTGTTAAATTTGCTGCTATCAGGATGCCTGGATGGCTCAGCAGTTGATTATCTGCCTTCGGCTCAGGGCATGATCCGAGGTCCAGGGATCGAGTCCCGCATTGGGCTCCCTGTGAGGAGCCTGCTAGCCTGCTAGCCTGCTTCTCCCTCTGCCTATGTCTCTGCCTCTCTCTCTCTCTGTGCCTCTCACGAATAAATAAGTAAAAAAAATTTTTTTTTTTTTTAAGATTTTTACTTATTCGTGAGAGAGAGAGATCCAGGATCACACCCTGGGCTGAAGGTGGCACTAAACCGCTGAGCCACTTGGGCTGCCCCTGAAGAATCCTTTCTAAGATTAATATTAAACCCAAAAAGCCATAAAGAAAAAAAGTGTAATTCTATTACATAAAAACAGAAATGTCTGTGTCTTAAAACTCTGCAAACAAGATTAAATGATGAGGTTTTGGCTCAGGTTATGAGCTCAGGGTTGTGAGACTGAGCTTGCTTAAGATTCTCTTTCTCAGCAAAGAAATAAACAAAAAGTTAAAAAAAAACAACAACAACAAAATCCAGGACGCCTGGGTGGCTCATCCATTGAGCGTCTGTGTTTGGCTCAGGGTGTGATCCTGGAGTCCTGGGATCAAGTCCCACACTGGGCTCCCTGCATGGAGCCTGCTTCTCCCTCTGCCTGTGTCTCTGCCTCTCTCTCTGTGTCTCTCATGAATAAATAAATAAAATCTTAAGAAAAAAAAAAGTTTCATGAAAGAGAGAACTGTGACTTAGACAAGAATAATACTGATAGAGGTCATGATCGATGTGGGACATATTTGGAAAGAACAAAAAAACCTGCTGATAAACTGGATATTAGAAAGACTTGTGAGGATGACTCTTCAGTTTCTGGCTTGGCTAAACATGAGTCATCTAAGGGCTTAGGAACATTCTGCTTGAGAGGTCTGTTTATCTGCATTGGACATTTGAAGACATCGAAAAAAAATACACTACATTTATAAATGTGACCTAAAATGTTGAAAGGAATGTAATTACCTAAACTTGCAAATGGAGACAACTGTTTATGAGATTTTAATCCTTTCCATTAGAGTTTATCAAACATTCATCAAACAAGAGAAAATAATTGTTCTTTATTTTAATGCAAAAATGTTCAATTTACTAATCTTGTTATCCTATTTATAAATTGGACCTCAAGGCTTAAGAACAACTAGGTTTTAAAAATTGCAGCTGTAACTCTCAATAATAGAGAACAATCTGATGGTTACCAGAGAGGAGGTGTGGGGAATGGGTGAAATAGGCGATGAGGATTAAGGCGTGCACATGCTGTGAGCACTGGGTGATGTATGTAAGAGCTGAATCACTATATTGTATACCTGAAACTCATAACAAGGCATGTTAACTGGAATTAAAATGAAAACTAAAAAAAATTTGTGATAATAAAAATTGCAGCTGTAATAAACAGCCTATTAATTTTAAACCCAAATTCCCATTAATCCTTTATACATCAAATGCGTCTCAGACACTAAAAACCTCAAACTGACAAGTAGAATATTTAGTGGACTAGGGGAAATGTCTGTGACTTATTGAGAAGAAGGAGATAGTAAACAGAATATTATATATAATAATGATATATGTATGTGTATATATACACATACCTATATAGTTACTTATAATCATAAATCTTCTTCTAAAAAGGTTATGATTAATAAATTACAATCTATTCTCCACACTGTGACCCTTTCAAAATATTCCTTCTCTATTCAAAAGCAGATCCTCAAATATACATTCAATTAATGAATGAAATGTTAACAGTGCTTGTTTCTGGGCCAAGGAATTAGCGTTTTTGTTTTTACCTCACATATCTCTGTACTTTCCAGGTTCTCTATAACACTTGTACATTTTTATAATCAGAAAAAAAATTAGGAGTGATTTTACTGATTCATTACATGGAAAACTGCATATAATACTAAGAGGGAAAAAAAAACCCTGAATATGATTATGAACACAACTACTACCTAAAAAATTATTTAAAAGACTAAACGAAATATGCCCAGTATTGACAGTGGTGGTCTCTTACAGGGCTATGCAGATTATCCTTCCCCATACCAGATTCTTTAAACTTTTCTGATCTCTCACATTTTTTTTTTTTAACTAGGCTGGGCACTCTGGATGGAGCCCTACATGAGGCTTGACCCATGACCCTGAGAACAAGACCAGATGAAGAGTTGGGCACTCAACCAAGCCACCCAGGTGCCCTGATCTCTCACTGAAAGATCTATTTATTTGAGAGAAAGAGAGAGCAAATGAGCATCGAGCATGCAGGTGGTGGGATGGGCAGATGGACAAGGAGAGAATCCTCAAGCAGATATCTGCCCTGAAGAGCATGGAGCCACACCCTGAGATCATGACCTGAGCCAAAATCAAGAGTCAGAAACTCAACCAACTGAGCCACCCAGGCGCCCCATGAACTCTCAAACTCTTAAGAACAGACTCCATTTAGATTCAACGAAGTTCATATTGCCAAATCACATGAACACTTTTCTGTCCTTATTCTATGAAATCTCTCAGCAACAATTAATACAGCTAGCCTTCTCATCTTGTTGAAATGCTATTCTCTCTTCCTTTCCTTTTAACCTTGCTAGCTACTTTTCTTCTTTGCTAGCCTGATCTCTGTCCTAAGCTTCAGATTTACATACCAGCTGTTCACTTGACATATTTCTTCTCTGACAGTTATCTCAAACTGACTACTTCCAAAAAAGAGGCTTCTAACTGGAATTCTCCACTCCCTATCCTACCTTTCTCCCAGTCTTCCCATCTCAATGAATGATACCACCATCTATCCAACCTCTCAAGCCCCAAACCTATGAAGCATCCTTGATTCCTACTACCCCAAGTAATTCCCCCAACTTGCACCCTACTTTACTACAAGGCATTTAAAATATCATATACTAACTGAAAAAAAGCTGACCACAAGGAAAAGGAATTCTCACAAGAGCAAAACATTTAATTTCACCATGGCCCTGGAAAAATCTTTAAGAAAAAATTATTTTGTTAAAAAATGGAAATTTTCAACATATGCTATTATTTTTAAAAGGATGTTTTTACGTATTATTTCAGGAACTTAACCATTAATCCTAATAAGAAAAATCATTATCAAGAAAATCAATAAGGAGATACGGACTCTACTACACTGAAGGAGAAAAGACGTTACTTAGAAATGAACATAAGGTGCCACCAAGTGGGAAAAAAGTATATACATGGTAGAGAAAAATCTAGGCAAGCCCTATTTGCTTGTTATAACTTGATTTAAAGGATTTCAGGGTCCCAACACTTCACAAAAAAGCATCTTTGTTTCTCCTGATAAAAGCAGAAACAGTAATTTTATACTATTATGCATAGAAGAGCCCAAACTTTTCAGCAATTTACTCTCAACATTTAATCTTGTCAAATTGCATGTAGATACTAATTACTCACTTGGTTTATCAGTCACTGATTCTATACAAAAGCTAACTAGCATAAATACGAAAAAAAAAAAAGAAAATAAAGACTTTTATGCATTACTATCCAGACGGCAGCAATTAGTTTAAAAGAAAGATAAAATTAAGGACAATCAAAAGTGATATAAGACAGTATTTGTATATAGTTGCCCTGATACAGGTCTCCTAAAACCCTTATAAATTCCTAATAAGAGCAGTTAAGAGTAGCTCTTGTTCTAACAAGGTGACTGTGACTAGGCTCCTAGATGGTCCTGGATGAGGTTAGTCACCAGAAAGACCAAGCCATGATCAAAAGCTAGGAATTTTCTGCCTCACCCCTTCCGGATCAATCTATAGCTGGCTGATCAGAAGCACAGGTGACAACCTGGGCTTATGAGTGGCATCTGGACAAGAGGTAGAGTAGCGCAGTGTTGTGGGGCTGAAAACCTTACCTGTGGGATCTGATGCTATCTCCAGGAAGACAGTGTCAAGAATGAGTTAAACTGTAGGACATCCAGCTGGTGTTAGAGATTTACTTGTTGTGGGGGAAAATTTCTAAAGCTTGGTGACCAGAAGTGTCAGAGTGAAGAGTTTTGTATAAGTAGTAAAGGAGACTCACAAGAGAAACACATAGCAGGGAAGAACAGAGTTTTTCCCTAATGAGGAAGGAAAAGATTGAAGTTTTTATCCCCTTTCATCCTTTCTCCATTAGTGTGGGCTGTATTTGCTGGCTCACTTCTAATAACTAAAATACAACATAAGTGTAGGATGTCACTTCTGAGATTAGGTTTTAGAAAGACTGGCCTAATATGTATTGTGCTAACTACACTTCAATTAAAAAAAAAAAAAAAAAAGATAGGCACCTAGGCACCTCAGTTGGTTGAGGGTCTAGCTCTTGGTTTCATACAACCCATGGTGAATGTATGTTTCTGCACAGCAAAATAAAAATGGTAAATGCATTAAAAAAAAAAAAAAAGTGACATCTCAAGGTTCTGGGATCGCTCTGCATTGGGCTCCACACTCAGCACAGTCTGCTTGAGGATTCTCTCACTCTTACTCTGCTCCTCCTCTGTTGTCTCTCTTAAATGTTAAAACAAAACAAAACAAAAAAACAGAAAAGAAAACTACTCACACACAAGGCTGTGTCTTCCATCTCAGGTGATCTCTTTACTTGCTCTCAGGAAGCCACATCCAGAGATGGCCTTGTGGAAGTACAGAAGCAAATCTTCGAGGTCTGCCTATAGTTCATGTGAATGAATTTGGCCGTGGATCCTTCCCAGATTAGACCCTGAGATGACTGCACCCCAAACACTATATTGAGTGTAGCCTTGTGAAAGGTCCTAAACCAGAGGTATCTAGCTAAATTGCACCAATTCCTTATCCACAGAAATTGTGAGATACTGTTTATTGTCTTTTTTTTTTCTGTTTATTGTCATAAGCTAAATTTAGGATAATCTGTTATAGAATAATGGATAACTGAAACAGTCCTAAAACACAACCTGCATCACTATCACCTTAGTCCAGCCTCCAACAGCTCAGACAACTACATACAATAGTTTTCTAAGTGATTAGCCTGTTTTCACACTGTCCCCTTCCTCATTCTTCACAGCAATGACAGAGATGTATGCATGCATGTATGTATATATTTATTTACTTATTTAAAGATTTTATTCATTTATTCATGAGAGACAGAGAGAGAGAGGCAGAGACACAGGCAGAGGGAGAAGCAGGCTCCATGCAGGGAGCCCGACATGGGACTTGATCCCGGGACTCCAGGACCAGGCCCTGGGCTGAAGGCGCTAAACCGCTGAGCCACCTGTGCTGCCTGACAGAGATGCTTTTAAAATGTAAATCACACGTGGTAATCTTTTGGACATTGCCCTTACCAACATATTTATGGATGTGTCCCTTCAGACAAGGGGAATAAAAGCAAAAATAAACTATTGGGACTACACCAAAATGAAAAGATTCGCACAGCAAATGAAATCATCAAGAAAACAAAAAGGCAACCTAGAGAATGGGAGAATATATTTGCAAATGATATATCCAATAAGGGATTAATATCCAAAATATATAAAGAATCTGTACAGCTCGACACCAAAAGACCCCAAACATTCTGATTAAAACATGGGCAGAGGACCTGAACTGATACTTTTCCAAAGACATAAGGATGATCAACAAATACATGAGAAGATGCCCAGCATCACGAATCACCAGGGAATTGCAAATCAAAACCACAACGAGATATCACCTTATAGCTGTCAGAATGGCTAGCAACAAAAAGATGAGAAATAACAAGTGCTGGTGAGGATGTAGAGAAAAAGGAATCCTTATATGTTATTGGTAGGAATAAAATTGGTGCAACTGTGGTGGAAAACAGTATGGACGTTCCTCAAGAAATTAAAAATAGAGAGGCACCTGGGTGGTGGTTAAGTGGTGAAGTGTCTGCCTTCAGCTTAGGTCATGGTCCCAGGACCTTGTGATGGAGCCCCACGTCAGGCTTCTCCCGCTCCCTCTGCCTGCCAAGCCCCCTGCTTGTGTGCATGCACGCTGTCAAATAAATGAATAAGATCTTTAAAACAAAACAACAACAACAAAAGAAATTAAAAAGAGAACTACTAAATGATGTAGCAATTCCACTACTGGGTATTTACCCAAAGAAAATAAAAACACTAATTCAAAAAGTACATGCACCCCTATGTTAACTGCAGCATTATTTGCAATAGCTAAGACATGGAAGCAATTCAAGTACCCCCCCCTACACACACACACAGATGAATGGATAAAGATGTGATATATATATACAGTGGAGTATTAGTTATATAAGACTGGGATCTTACCATCTGTGACAATATGACTGGACTAGAGGGTATTGTGCTAAGTGAACTAAGTCAGACTGAGAACAACAAATACCGTAAGATTTCACAAACATACAAAACATAAAAAAAAAAGTAAAAAGCAGAAGCAGACTTATAAATACAGAGAACAAACTGATAGTTGCCAGTGAAGAGGGAGATAGGGTGATAAAGCAAAATAGGCAGACTGGGAAAATAAATAAATAAACACACACACACATTAACATACATACATGCATAAATGGAACAAGTGCAGTAATGAATTATAACCCATTATTAGAGCAGGAGTTCATACTGACATAAAATGGGTAGAATGAAAGTCTGAGGAGTAATGGGATACTTACATAACCTCAAAGTACCTCCACACAAAATGCTAATTAACTGCAAAGGGAAACTTTAGAAAGGAAAAACCAGACAGAATCACCAAAACTTTAATTCAAAACTTGAATTATTCAAGTGAGAGAACTTATCATCAGTAATGGGACAAGTCAAAATAGGGTGCCACCTAACAGAATGCAACAAGAACATGATGCTGTTTCTGTGACATTCCTGCCAAAGATACATAGCCTGGATCTAGTCATAAGATGAGATCGATGGACTCCCACTGGAAGACTTTCTGTAACGGCCTGTAATTTTCAAAACTGTACAGGTCATGAAAATAAAGGAAAAGCTAAGGAACAAATCTAGAGGGAGACTAGACAGAGTAAGATCCACCTGAAATGCACGATTAGATCTTCTGGCTATGAAAGACCTTGTTGGCACAACTGATGAAATGAAATGGGGTCTGAAGATTAGACAGTAGTGGTATGCCATTGTGAATTTCCTGACTTTGAGAGTTAAACTGTGGTTACACAGAATATCCTTGTTTGTAGGAATCACACACTTTTGAGTATTCAGGTCATCCCTTTGGCAACTTACTTTGAAATGACTCAAATACTTGTAACTTTTCAGAAAGTTTAGTAGGACTGTTCCCAATTTTTAAAAAATTGTAAAACAGATCACATCCTGCTTTACCTTCCAGTGACTTTCGAAGAAATTTAGAAAAAAAGCCAAAAAAAAACATGGCTTACCACATCTGCATAATCTAGGCACTAGCTGTTTCTCCTACCTCATTACCTACAATCTTCCTTTCATTCGTTCCATTCCAGCCAAACTGGCCATGTTGCTGTTCTTTGAATGCAAGCAAATAAATCTCAACACACAGGGTTTTGCGCTGTTGTTCCTGCTGCCTGGAGCTCTTCCCACCACCTCCCCCTTCTCCGGCTTGCTCCCTCCCATTTCCAAACATCATTTCCTCAAGGAAGCATTTCCTAACCTCCAAATAAAACAGCCACCAGATCTTCCCATTACTCATAAAGTCATCCCTTTATGAATGCCAGCTTCGTGTTATCTCCCTTGCATTTATCACTGCCTAAAACATGGAATGTATTTGTTTTTCTGCCTTCCCCGCAAGCAGAGCAAGACCTTTGTTGTACTCCCAGTGCCTACAACACTTCTTGGCACCTGGTAGGTATGCAATAAACAGTTATTTGAATGAGTAATGATGATAAATTGGGTTTGCTATTCACTACTTTATATGTAAGATATATAACTCTCTAATTAAAGATACATCAACCCAACTTCAAATTTATTCATGGATCAAAGGTAAGAATCCACAAAGTTAGAATTCCACAGTGTATTACACTCAACAAAGGGGGTTCTGAGAAACAAACAGCTGAACTTGTCCAACAGCACTTCTCCCTACATCATAAGCCTTTAAGCTTCCCTTACAAACAAGGGTCATGAAAAGTACACAGCCCTTAGGAAGATTCTCTCCACAAAGAAATTCAGCTTTATATCCTCAACTGCCCTCAGGCTCCTGCTGGAGTGATGTTATTTTCTACAGCTTTCAACCTCTTTTCCAAGTGATCTCAGGTCATATAAAAGAACTTGCTTGGCTGAATAGTACTTTTATCTTTTCATAATGTTTACTACTTTGTAATTTTAAATGTTTCATCACATAATTTAAATCAATTCCCCTCCGCCCCCACATCACAGTCACCCAAAATACAGACCATGAGCACCAATGTAAAGATGAGTCCTTTGAGATAGATCTCAATCCATCTAAGATCTGAACAAGACTGCCCACTGACCTTCTGTATCCTCCAAAGACCAATCTTGCCCCGAAACAATCAAATAAACAAATAACTAGGACACCTTGCCTCCTAAAGTCAAATCCACACTAAGACCTGGGACTCAAACAGTGCCCCTGACATATAAAATGCCCCTTCAGAGAAAAATAGATAGCTCTTCATCTAAAATCAGTCTCTCAAACCTTAACAGAACCACAGACTGTTACTGCCCATTGAAAAAAGGAGAGGCACGTGGATGGCTCAGTCAGTTAAGCATTTGACTCTTAATTTCGGCTCAGGTCATGATCTCAGAGTCATGGTATAGAGCCTCGAGTCAGGCTCCATGCTCAGCGTGAAGTCTGCTTCAATTTCTCTCTCCTTCTCCCTCTTCCCCTCCCCCCTGCTTGTGTGTGCACATTCTCTCAAATAAATAAATTTTAAAAAATAAAAAGAATACAAAATCCAGCCTCAAATGCAGAATCACTACTGCGTTCTCAGGTTAAGAGCCCATGAGTTTTATTACAAAGACATAATCCAAGGCAGGCATACCTCAGAGAAATCGTAGGTTTGGTTCCAGACCAATACAATAATGCAAATATTGCAATAAAGCAAGTCAAAGGAGTTTTTCAGTTTTCCATGTATGTAAAAGTTATGTTTATGCTGTAGTCTATTAAATGTGCAATAGTAGTATGTCTAAAAAAAAAATAAAACAAAACCAACATATGCCTTGATTTAAAAATACTTTATTGCTAAAAATACTAACCATCATCTGAGCTTTTAAGGAGGTTTGTTTTTTTAGTTTTTAGGGAGTTTTAATTTTTTGCTGGTGGAGGGTCTTGCCTCAAAGTTGATGGCTGCTGATAGTGGGATGGCTGTGGCAATTTCTTAAAATAAGACAGCAATGAAGTCTGTCACACTGATTTGACTCTTCCTTTCACAAATGATTTCTCTATAGCATGTGATACTGTTTGACAGCATTTACCCAGAGTAAAACTACTTTCAAAATTAGATCAATCCTCTTAAACTTGCCACTGCTTTATCAACCAAGTTTATGTAATATTCTAAATCCTTTGCTGTAATTTCAACATCTTCACAGCATCTCCACCAGAGTAGATTCCATATCAAGAAACTTCTTTGTTTGCTCATTCATAAGAAATAACTCCTCATCTGTTCAAGTTTAATCATGAGATTTCAGTAATTCAGTCACATCTTCAGGCTCCACTTCTAATTCTAGTTCTGTTGCTATTTCTACATTTACTTCCATGGTTACTTTATCCACCGTCTTGAATCCTCAAAACCATCCATCATCAATAGGTTGGAATCAACTTCTTTCAAATTCCTGTCAGTGTTGATATTTTGAACCTTTCCCATGAAATCACAAATGTTATTAATGGCATCCAGAAAGATGAATCCTTTTGAGAAGGTTTTCAATCTACTCTGCCCAGATCCATCAGAGGAATCACTACCTATGGCAACTATAGCCTTATGCAATGTATTTCTTTAAAAAGACCTGAAAATCAAAATCATGCCTGATCTGTGGTCTGGAGAACAGATGCTGTGTTGGCAGACATGAAACAACATGAATCTCATTGTCCATCTCCATCAGAGATCCTGGGTGACCAAGTGTATTCTGAGAAAGCAGTAATATTTTGAAAGGCATTTTCTGAGGTGGGCTTTTTTTCCAAGCTTTTTTTCTGAGGTGGGCTTAAATATTTAGTAACTATGTTGTAAACAGATGTGCTATTACCCAGGCTTTGTTGTTCTACTAATAGAACACAGGTAGATTTATCATAATTCTTAAGGGCCATAGGATTTTCTGAACAGTGAATGAATACAGGCTTCAACTGAAAACCATCAGCTGCATTAGCCCCTAAGAGAGCCAGTCTATCCTTAGGAAACTTCAAAGCTAGGCACTGGGTTCTCTTTAGCTATGAAAGCCTATGGCATCTCTTCCAATAAAAGGCTATTTATTATACATTGAAAATCTGTTGTTTAGTGTAGCCATCTTTACTAATTATCTTAGTTAGGTCTTCCAGATAACTTGCTGCAGCACTTGATGCTTCACCTTGCACTTTTACGTTATGGAGAGAGCTTCTTTACTTAAACTTCATGAGCCAAATTCTGCTAGCTTCACTTTTCTTCTGCCGCTTCCTCACCTCTCTCAGCCTTTATAGAATTGCAGAGAGTTAGGACCTTGGTCTGGATTAAGCTTTGGCTTAGGGAATGTTGTGGTTGGTTTGATCTAGCCAGAACACTAAAACTTTCTCCATATCAGCAATAAAGCTGTTACACTTTCTTATCATTCTTATGTTCACTGGAGTAGCACTTTTAATTTCCTTCAAGAACTTTTCCTTTGCATTCACAACTTAGCTAATTTTTTGATACATGAGGCCTAGCTTCCAGCCTATCTTGGTTTCGATATGCCTACCTCACTAACCTTTATCATTTTTAGCTTGTGATTTAAAGTGATAGATGCACAACTCTTCCTTTCACTTGAATACTTAGAGGCCTTTGGCGGGTTATTAATTGGCTTAATTTCAATATTGTGTCTCAGGGAATAGGGAGGCCTGAGGAGAGGAAGACAGGGGAGTGGCCAGTTGGTGGAGCAGTCAACACAACCAACATTTATTAAGTTTACTATCTTATATCGGTACAGGTATGCCTGTATCATGGTCTTCAAACGACATCACTGACATGCATCAAAGTTAGTTACTCCAAATAGTACACGAGAGGTTCAAAACTGATTGTAGATGAAATCTGACAACTGTGTTTTTGCTTAGTTCACAATATATTTTTAAAAAACTATTCTGTCCAATCAAGTAGCCTATTTAAATTAAATTAAAAATTCACTTCCTTAGTCACAGTAGCCACATTTCAGTGTCCTGGGCTACCTTTCTGGACAGCACAAACAGAATATTTCTATCATCAGAAAAAGTTCTACTGGATTGGGCTGTATTTAAATTGACAAATATTTTAAATTAACATTTAAAAAACAAGAAATCTCACAATGAAATATGCATTTCCACTTTCTCTTGAAAAATCCTATCTAGAGACTGTTGGCTAGATTCTCAGCTGATGGAACTGGGGAGTGATGAATAGCACTGCTGCCCTCTTTGAGAGAGTGTGCTTTTTGGTCCTTTAGATCCCCACTACTCCCTACAGTCTCACACTGTACTTCACTCACTTATGTTACATGCCTGGACTTCCAAGGTATGTCTTGGAATGGAAGTGAATAGAGCCCGAAACTGTTTCTGATGATTCGAAGTTCAAGTAAAATAAAATGTCATAGTTAACCTAATACACTTATTTCTAGTTTTTGGTGAAATTTTCTAGACTGTAACAGATTATCTAAAGTTTAATGGTGTATTAAACAAATGTCATTATCTTAGCAATCTATGATATAGATTATGAGTACTTGGCTTTGAAATATTTTATATAAAATTTGATAATTCAAGTAAAAGCATTTAGAATTCTATGTCAAGATAGGTATATTATAAAATTATAGTTTTTGGAGACCTAAGGAATTTGAGGGCTCTCATTTTACAGATGAGAAAACTAAGATCCAGAAAGGTTAAAGAACTCGCCCAAAGTCAAACTGCCAAATATTCAGAGTCAGAATTCTTTTTGGCTTTCCCTTCACCCACAGCCAGGTGATAATGTGGCATACTGTTTTTCCCCAAAGACAAGCACACCATTGCATACGCCACCATGTAATGTGATGTTGACATGTCTCCATTAAGAGATAGGAATCGGGGCAGCCCGGGTGGCTCAGCGGGCTGAGCCTAGGGTGTGATTGAGTCCCATGTCGGGCTCCCTGCAGGGAGCCTGCTTCTCCCTCTGCTTGTGTCTCTACCTCTCTCTCTCTGGGTCTCTTACGAATAAATAAATTAAAAAACTTAAAAAAAAAAAAAAAAAGAGGAATGTTCTCTTTCATTAAACTTGGGCAGAGTTTTCTAATTTCCTCCACCAACGGAATGCAGAAATGATACTGGATGACTAAGTCCATGACTTCCATGACTAAGTCAGTTAAGACAATAGGGCTCTGCCAAGTGCTTTCTCTTAGAGCACTTGCCTGAGGAAGCCCAGGTGACCTGAGGGTATTCCAACCCAATGCCTCAGCTATGTCCCCAGCTGACAGCCAGCACCAACTGCCAGATAATGAGTAAGTCTTCAGATGATTCTGGTATCCAGCCTTTGAGTCTTCTACCTGACATTGTGAAGCACAGATAAGCTATCCTGACTGTGTCTTGCCTGAACCCTTAAAAACTATGAGAGATAACTATTATTGCTTTAAGACACAAAGTTTTAGGGTTGTTTATTACAGTCACCGTACCTGAGACAGATACTTTCAGAACAACACTGACTTTTATAGATAGATATTCAATAAATATCTGTGTAATTAAATAAATACTGCCAAGACAAATAAAATAGAATGTTGACTTAGTTTACCATTCAGGGGGCACCATGCTTCCATCCACATCCCAAAATGTGTTTTTGCCATTCATTTCAGTAGTATATATAACCCATCGGTGACGACCTGGATGGAAAGATCAACATTTATAAAGATGTGAGGAAATAAAGACAACCTTAACAAAAATGAAAACAAAAAGCATAATTGCATATCAAAGAAGACAACTATTTTTTATTAGTAAAAGACGTTTTTGTGTTCTTACATAGAGAAATGTTAGAATGAGAGACACCTAACTCTGGGAAATGAACAAGGGGTAGTGGAAGGGGAGGTGGGCGGGGGGTTGGGGTGCCTGGGTGATAGGCACTGAGGGGGGCACTTAGTGGGATGAGCACCGGGTGTTATACTATATGATGGCAAATTGAACTCCAATTTAAAAAATTTTAAAAAGAGAGAGAGAGAAATGTTAGAGGAATAGCACCCTGGATGTATTAGTGGAGGCAAGTCTCAGGAAGTGTATGGTATGCTTTTATCAATAGCCTGGCAGCTGCAAGAGCAAAATCCCTACACTAGGGCTGAGACTCACTCTGTGGGTGGAGAACTCTTGTTTCTCCCCTGTTCTTCTGTGAACGGAGTAGAGGAGAGTAGGGGAATGTGTTCCCAGCTGTTCAGGGTATGTAGGAGAGAAAAAGCTCTTCCTGAGACTGGGGCAGGAGAAATGTTTTCACAAGCAATCATACTCAAATTATATGCTTCCATATAAATATTTAAAATGACCATCAGAGATCCTTTTGGAAATTGATGATCATATATAATAAACAAACATTATAAACAATGGTTATATAAGTAGGACAGCTCATGTCATCAAAATAGTATGGCAGTGTTCTTTACTTAACAAGTTTCTGTGGAATAG
Organism: Vulpes lagopus; assembly: GCF_018345385.1. Taxonomy (NCBI): domain Eukaryota; kingdom Metazoa; phylum Chordata; class Mammalia; order Carnivora; family Canidae; genus Vulpes; species Vulpes lagopus. Next base: position 29,269,016 of record NC_054846.1, on the reverse strand, counting down.
TTAGGGGCCTAACTACAATTTACATGACTGTTTCTATTGGGTCCTTAAGTTGAGGAGAGACCTGGATTCTAATCAAGACTCTGTTACTTATTATCAATGGACTTTAGGCAAATTTTATGAGCCTCAGTTTCTATGTCTATTAAAAGTGGGTGAGGGATCCCTGGGTGGCGCAGCGGTCTGGCGCCTGCCTTTGGCCCAGGGCACGATCCTGGAGACCCGGGATCGAATCCCACGTCGGGCTCCCGGTGCATGGAGCCTGCTTCTCTCCCTCTGCCTATGTCTCTGCCTCTCTCTCTCTCTATGACTATCATAAATAAATAAAAATAATAATAATAATTTAAAAAAAAAGTGGGTGAATATAGGGGTGCCTGGCTGGTTCAGCTGGTAGAGCATGAGACTTTTAATCTCAGGGTTGTAATCTCTACACCATGCTGGGTGTAGAGATTACTTAAAAATAAAATCTTTTTTTTTTTTTTTTTTTTTTTTTTTTTTTTTTTTTTTTTTTTTTTTTTTTTTTTTTTATTTATTTATGATAGTCACAGAGAGAGAGAGAGAGAGGCAGAGACACAGGCAGAGGGAGAAGCAGGCTCCATGCACCGGGAGCCTGATGTGGGATTCGATCCCGGGTCTCCAGGATCGCGCCCTGGGCCAAAGGCAGGCGCCAAACCGCTGCGCCACCCAGGGATCCCCTTAAAAATAAAATCTTAAAAAAAAAAAAAAAAAGGTGGAGGACTATACATACTACATATTCAGGTTGCTATGAAAATTTAATATCACACGCATACATCTAGTTTAGCACCGGTCAAAAAAGTGCTTAATACATATTAATTCTTTCCACTCCTTCCTTACTGCCCCTACGACCCCCAATTAGAAAATACTGAATTCATCTCTATAATGGATTTTAAGCCAATAAACAAAAAAGTAATCTGCATTTACTTTACAGAGTTGTTTTTTCTTTTTTTAAGATTTTATTTATTTATTCATGAGAGACACACAGAGAGAGGCAAAGACATAGGCAGAGGGAGAAGTAGGCTTCCTGTGGGGAGCCTGATGCAGGGCTCTATCTCAGGATCCTGGGATCACAACTGGAGCCAAAGGCAGAAGCTTAACCACTGAGCCACCCAGATGCCCTCAGAGTTTTCCTAAGTAATATCAACGAATGCTAATTAAATATGGCCTTATCTAGTAAAGAAAATACAGATTTTCAAGCACTACTAGAATCTTCTGGAGCACAGGTGCCTTTCAGGGCCCCCTCTGGGATCCCTCTGGTGTTAAGGCATTTGCCAGAGCCTCTCCCTGCAGCCCCTCAGCAGCTTCTAACCACCCTGAAGCCTTCTCCCAAGTCCTAGACCAAATGGAAACTATAAAGATTTTTGAAGGGAAAAAACAAAATCAAGATTTGGCTTCTTTTATTAGAGAAACCAATCTTGAGAATAAGCAACTACAAGTAAACTATAATCCAATTAGGCAGGGAAATGTGAAGGCAGAGGAGAAAACCTTGGAAAAGGTTTCACAGAATTAGGTCATGATGATAAAAATGGGCCTTAACAATCTCACAATAAACATTTATCAAAATTTTAAATGTACTTTTTATTTTTTTAAGATTTAATTTATTTATTCATGAGAGACACACAGAGAGGCAGAGACACAGGCAGAGGGAGAAGCAGGCTCCCCAAAGGGAGCTCGATGTGGACTCGATCCCAGGACCCCAGTATCACACACTGAGCCAAAGGCAGACGCTCAACCACTGAGCCACCCAGGCACCCCTAAATGTACTTTTTACACTCAGGAATTCCACTTCCAGGAATTTATTCTTACAATACTTAAATGAATATAGATGTAGTTACAAGCAAGTCACTGCAGCATTGTTTTTCTTTCTTTCTTTCTTTCTTTCTTTCTTTCTTTCTTTCTTTCTTTCTTTCTTTCTTTCTCATTCATTCATTCATTCATTCATTCATTCATTTTATTTATTTGTGAGAAACACAGAGAGAGACACAGGCAGTGGGAGAAGCAGGCTTCCCGCAAGGAGCCAGGTGCGGGACTCAATCCCAGATCCCGAGATCATGCCCTGAGCCAAAGGCAGATGCTACACCTCCCAGCCCCCCAGGCCTCCCTGCAACATTGTTTCTAATAGCATACAGCTGAAGGCAATCCAAATGTCTATCAATAGTGAAGTACTTGAAAAAGGAATGATTTCTTCCATACAGTGGAATACTATGTTGTTATTAAAAAGAAACTTTTTTTTAAAATAAAAAAACACCAACAAAAATCCAAAGAAGAATGCTGTAGATACATCCAACTTACCATTATGGAAAAATGGCCCATGAGTTTTAAGTAAGAATATTTCCATTTACAAATAATAGACATAACATAATCCCATGAAATTAAAAAAAATGTACGTTGGTTATATAGTCACTGAAGAAGCTCCTTGTACATTATGGAACACAAGAGTTAAATCAAGGCTCAATCTCACTCTCCTTATTTACCAAAAAATACTGTACTCACCAAAAAACTGCTTGTTGTCTTCATAATATTTGTTTCCATATTTGTCTTCCCCCACTAAGGTACCAACCCTCACATCATTCGTCCTGTGAATATCGAGAGAGAGAGAGAGAGAGAGAGAGAGAGAGAGAGAATTTAGTATGATCTTTTGTCCAAAACACAAATTTATGAGCAGCCCAGGTGGCTCAGCGGTTTAGCGCCCCCTTCAGCCCGGGGCGTGACCATGGAGACCTGGGATCGAGTCCCGCGTCGGGCTCCTTGCACGGAGCCCGATTCTCCCTCTGCCTGTGTCTCTGCCTCTCTCTCTCTCTGTGTTTCTCATGAATAAATATTTTTTTTAAACCCCACAAATTTAATAGAGTTGAGTATAACAAAGGCTGCTGCATCGACTAGGAAAATGAGACCTGGGGCGAGTCAGCAGTTGTGCACGTCTAGCCTTCATCTGCAGGATCAAGCCACCCACTGCTGAAGAGCCAGCTTTCAAGGAAGAGCTCTAGGATCCCCCGCTCAGGTCGCCCCCAGGACCACGCAGATACAGAGAAAGAAAGGACAGATCGACTCAACTCACAGTCCTAAAAATTACACTAAGTATAGAGATGCAATATCTTCAAATTACGAGACTACTTTTATCTATAACTCCAAGGCCAAGAGGCACTGCGGTTAGCAGAGACCCTCAAGGAATCAGGAGCCCGAAGTATTTCATCTTCAAAGGATCCGAACGTCTCCAGGCTTTCACTCGGCTCTGGGTCTCTGGAGGAGCGGCCGCTGCTGCTCCTCCACCTGAACCGATGTCAGGACTAGGCGGGACCCTGACCATCATCTCGGCCAACAGTTTACCGGCCGGAGGAGGAGGAAGCTGGAGGCCACGAAGGCACACACTTTGCCAAGGTCAGAGTGTGGGGCCACGCGCGCTGCGGTCCGGGAGGCCGGGCAGGGCTGCCGCACCCACACGCACTCGACTCTTCCAGTCTTCACAGCTGACTCCGAACCTGCCTCAGGGAGACTCCTGGACGCACGCCTCGGCCTGGGGAGGCAGCGCGGAGACTGACGGCCGACTGTCCTTGACAAGACCTGCGAGTTCTCCCAGGGGACCCGGCCCGGCCCTCCTTCCACGGACTCACGCACACTCCCGGGGGCAAGCGCACGGCTCCGGCCGCCTACCTGAAGAAAACGCGTAGATAGCCGCGGAGGCCGCCGTGGCCGCTGACCTGCTGCAGCCCCCGTTTCAGGACCTGCAGGAGCTCCATCTTGTCCCGTAGGCCCAGCCTCCCCCGCGCGACGCTCAAAACGCACCGGGGGGAAACCAACCCGCGGCAGCGCCGTTCCGGCCACGAAAAGTTCCCGCTCGCGCATGCGCGCCAGATCCGCGGGGCATGGCTCTACGCATGCGCGGAGCTGGAGCGCCTCCGCGCCGCCGCTTTATGATGGGCGGAGGGACGCTCGGCTGGTTTCCATGGGAAACGAAGGCGCGGGAAACTAAACAGTTTTCAGGGTCTGGACTAAGGTGCAGGGCTGGTGCTGGAGAGCTCGCCTAGCCTAGGCTTTCGCCGGTGGAGGTTGCACCTTTGGGAACCTCGGTGTCCTCGCCTAAAATGATCTGCTCAGACTACCTCAAAAATCCTTCCTAGCAAAGAAAAAAAAACCCTTCCTAGCGCCAAGAGTCTTTAGAAACGACTAAATTTCGACTTCCTTATAGAGCACGAATGACATTAAATAAGTTCGATACACTAGTGTAGGGATCGAGGAGCAGGTATTGAAAGGTGTTAGGTTAATATCTGCTCTCAAGGATTTAGTTGCAAAGTTAAAATTCAGAATTTAAAGACTTAAAATTTTCTTAGACAATTAAATCATGCATATTTACTTAAAACATTTTAAATAATAGAGGATACTAAATAGTATTCTAATATTCCAGGAGGTATTTTATGATTATACATAATATGCTTTAAAACTTGTATTCCCCTTTTTTCCCTTCCTTACTTTTTTTTTTTTTTTGTCCTTCCAGTGTATTTGATGAAAAACAGGCAGTTTCTTCAGTAGAGTGTTCCATAGTCTGGGTTTTGTTGACTGTGTCCCTGTGTTCCTCTATCCCCCCTCTCACGTGTATGTATCTGTGATTACACCTAGGTGCTGGACCAGATTTGTGTTTATGTTTTATGTTGTTAGGTATACAGGTTATAGGTGATGGTATCTTTCCATCAGAAAGCATACACAGTGTCTGTTTCACTTTTTGTGATTTTTGGCAGACAGTGGTGAGCATTGCCTAATAATTTCATTTTTTCATTAGCCGCAATTCTTTTGTAAAAAGATAGTTCCCCTCAACTATCTGGGGATAGTTTTTAAATGGAAACACTAATCTTTATTTTCATCATGCTGAAGTGTGTAGGTTCCTGATACACAGTTCATATAGGAAAGGCAAGATAGGTGCTTGATTCTCTCTTTTAGGTGTTTAAAATTACAAATTGGTTTCCTGACATCTTTTTTTTTCTTTTGTGGCAAAAAACACAACATCCTAATCATTCAGGTGTATGCCCTGGGCGGAAGGCAGCGCTAAACCACTGTGCCACCGGGGCTGCCCTATAGTCCATACAGTCTTGGTAGATTTTATTTCCATTTCAACATTATTATAGGGCAGCCCTGGTGGATCAGCGCTTTAGTGCCTTCAGCCCAGGGCCTGATCCTGGAGACCCGGGATCAAGTCCCATGTTGGGCTCCCTGCCTGGAGCCTGCTTCTCCCTTTGCCTGTGCCTCTGCCTCTCTTTCTGTCTCTCATGAATAAATAAATAAAATCTTTAAAAAAACAAAACATTATTATATTTGATTTCAAGGACTCTTTCTTGATCTCTTGTTGCTCTTTTGTCACAGTACCCTGTTCTGATGTTTGTCATTAACTTGATACTAGGATTATTATTATAGAGCCAAAGAAACCTAAAGGCATATGCAGAATCCATTCAGATAATATTGCCCTGCTCATGTGAACAAAAATATTGCACAAAACCTTAATTCTGCTCTAAGCAATCTAATTTGCTGTTTAGCTCACCCATTTTTAAACAAATTTAATACATGGAACATATGTACCTGGTCAAAAGAATCATATTAGTTCTGCATCCTGATCTGATTTCCAACTCCCAAAATCAGGCAGGGAATTGTTTCAACCCTTTAGCTGCTTATCTTGGTATTCACTAACATATTGCTAAATTACATTATTTCTAGAATTTAAAAATTTTAGATATTACCTGACTTCCCAACATAGATGATTCAGCTCTTTGACAACACTGTACTCACACACGCACACACACACATATATTCATGTTCCATTCTCTCAGTACAGTTTGCTAAGTTTATTGGTACATATCTATTAAAGGGCCAGTTTGTCCTGACAACTTTTGAAGGACTTATTCTCCCTCTTCTAGATACAGGGAATTGTGGCAATCTGGCAGTCTAAGACCATCTAGCTTTTTTCCATTTAAGGATTATTTTCTATCAAATTTTGTGAAATACATATATAAGTGTCTATTTAATCTTAAGAGTCTACAACTGAGTCACACAACAATCTGTGACAGATTGTTTTCCAAAAATGGTTGCAAAAAAATTCTGGTTCTCTATACTGGTACAGAATTTTGCCACTCTCCTATCAAGAAGTATAGTTTAATAGCACCTGGGTGGTCAGTGGTTGAGCATCTGCCTTTGGCTCAGGTCATGATACCGGGGTCCTGGGATCGAGTCCCTACATCGGGCTCAACTCAGGGAGCCTCCTTCTCCCTCTGCCTATGTCTCTGACTGTTTCTTGTGAAGAAAACCTTTAAAAAAAGTATAGTTTAGGGGTGCCTGGGTGGCTCAGTGGGTTAAACCTCTGACTCTTGGTTTCTGCTCATGGATCAAGGGATTGAGCCCCAGGTTGGGTTTTGTGCTCAGCATGGAATCTGCTTGAAGATTCTCTCCCTCTGCCCTTTCCCCACTCTTGTGTGTACATACACACGTGCTTTCTCTCTCTCTCCAATATATCTTTAAAAATAAGTATATTTTCCTCTGAATTTGAGGCCTTTGTATTTGTCTCAATGAATAAAGTGACACAGAAGCAATGATTTTAAGATTTTTAGACAGAGTGAGAGCGAGCGAGTGTGAGCAGGGGGAGGGGCAAAGGGAGAGGGAGAGATTCTCAAGCAGACTCCCCACTGAGCATGGAGCTCAATGTGGGGCTCAGTCAAGGACCCTGAGATCATGACTTGAGCCAAAATTGAGTTGGATGCTTAACCGACTGAGCCACCCGGATGTACCAATGATGCCTGGTTTCTGAGTGCTACAGTCTGAATGTGTCCTCCCTCCCCAAATTCATGTAAATCTTAACCCTCAAAGGTGATAGTAGGTGGGGGCTTTAGGTGGTGTTTAAGTCATGAGGATGGTACCCTTGTGAATGCAATTAGTGCCTCTAACAGACTCTAGAGAGATCCTTAGCTCTTTCCATCATGTGAGGACCCTGCAGAAGCCAGCAGTCTGCAAACTTTGGTCAGGAAGTCAGTAGAACTTGACCACACTGGCACCCTGATCTTGGGCTTTTAGGCTCCAGAACTGTGAGAAACAAAAGTTTGTTGTTTATAAGCCACCTGTTTTCAAAAACCAACCTCTGTCCTCCTGAGCCAAAACAGAATACAAAGACAGACTTTGGGGACAAAGAGGAATGATAGTTTTATCATTTGCCCAAAAAGGACGGGCATATTTGTTGGGCAAAGGAGGTTGCAGCAGGCTAATGCCTTCAAAATTGCAGACTCGCCTAAGGTAATAGGCTGAGAGATTTTATATGAAAATATAGGATCTGGTTGCTTTTTTTGTTTTTTTGTTCTAAAGATTTTATTTATTTTTTATACAGGGAGCAAGGCAACACAAGCAGGGACGAGAGGGAAGGGGCAGAGAGAGAGGGAGAAACAGGCCCCCTGCTGAGCAGGGAGCTGGTGGTTGGGCTCCATCCCAGGACCTGATCATGACCTGAGCGGAAGGCCAATGCTTAACCGACTGAGCTCCCCAGGCGCCCCCTGGCTGATTTTGAGAGGAATCTGGTACATGCTGCCAGCCAGGTTTGGTCATGTCTTCAGGGTGTGGTCTCATGACTAGCGCTTGTGCTGGCCATCGGAGTCTACATTGAGGTTGGCAAAGATGTCAAGATGGATACTGAATTCCTGGAACAGAGGGTTCTACAGAAAAACAGTGAAGGGGAGGAGGAGGCTTCAAGAATGAGAAGAGAAAAATTTGTTCAGTTTAAAGTCAAGGTTTGCTGAAGCATTAGTGTGTTCATCTTAATTTCTATCCATCTTTACGTTTCTATAGTGGTTTCACATCCTGTATGTGGTATATTATTATAGTAGCCTAAACGGACAAGGACCCTGAGGCTAGGTTGGAAGACTATCTGGTTTCCACCTGTCTCTTGTCTCTTAACCCTTGCCCAATGGCCACATGGAAATTACCCTTTATTTTTCACAAAAAGGGGCCTATGTCTGTAGCTGAGTAGTTTTCTTTTTAAAGTTTGCCTTTGTTTTTAAAGATTTTATTTATTTATTCATGAGAGAGAGAGAGAGAGAGGCAGAGACACAGGCAGAGGGAGAAGCAGGCTCCATGCAGGGAGCCCGACGTGGGACTCGATCCTGGGTCTCCAGGATCACACCCTGGACTGAAGGTGGCGCTAGACCGCTGAGCCACCCAACGCTGCCCCGCTGAGTAGTTTTCTTAGTCTTCCAGCCCATATAAGTTTGAAGGTCCAAAGGTCTATTTTGTACTGTCCTGTATTTTTTTAGTCCAAAATGCTACAATTATTTTAACTTCTCACAACTTCTTATGTGTCAATTTATAAACAACTCCATTAGACAAAGACCCATCAGGAAACCTTAAGATAACCTCTTCTCTACATTGGGATTCTCCTGAGGCTGCTGAGATACATCCTTCCCAAGAGTGGCAGCAACATTTTTGGTTCTTCATGCTCTTCCAGATGATTGCCACTTCTGCAAAGCAAGCAGCCACTATCAGATAAATGTGTGTGAATGATTCCAAAAATCCCAATTCCTGCCCTTTGAGCTGTTGGGTACAGAAGAGCTGTCCATGCCAAACTCAAGTTTAGAATCATGAACTAACAAATGTTTTAAGCCACTAAGTTTGAGTGGTTTGTTACAAAGCAAGAGAATTTGTAATGAACAGAAGGCATTAATACTTTGAAAGCCCTTGTATGTCCCTCCGTTTGTATCTTCTTCCTTCCTACTCTTCCAGAAGTAACTAGAATTCTAAATTACTTACTAATAATTCCCTTGTTTTTATTTTTTTAAAGTTTAATCTACTTAAGTAATCTCTACACTTGACATGAGGCTTGAACTCACGACCCCGGTATCTAATCACATGCTATTCTGATGGAGCCAGCCAGGGACCTGTCCCTTGCTTTTTTTTTTTTAATTTATTTATGATAGTCACAGAGAGAGAGAGAGAGAGAGAGAGGCAGAGACACAGGCAGAGGGAGAAACAGGCTCCATGCACCGGGAGCCCGACGTGGGATTCGATCCCGGGTCTCCAGAATCGCGCCCTGGGCCAAAGGCAGGCGCCAAACCGCTGCGCCACCCAGGGATCCCCTGTCCCTTGCTTTTTAAGTTAATTTCACCACCTACCTAAGTACCTCTCAATGATGTATTGTATTTATGTTTTCAATAAACAGGTTAAGTCATACTTTTGAATACTCTGGGGTCTGCTTTTTCACACATGACTTGAATTAACAAAACTAAAAGGCAACCAACAGAATGGGAGAAGATATCTGCGAATCTGATAATGGGCTAGTATCCAAAGTTTATGAAGAACTTATCAAACAACACCCAAAAAACCCCCAAATAATCCAGTTAAGAAATGGGCAGAAGACATGCATAGACACTTTTCCAAAGAAAACATCCAGGCAGCTAATAGACCCATGAAAAGATGCTCAACATCACTCATCATCAGGGAAATACAAATCAAAACCATGATGAGACACCACTTCACACTTGTCAGAATGTCCAAAGCTAACAACACTGGGAACAACCGATGTTGGCAAGGATGTGGAGAAAGGGGAACCCTTTTGTACTGGTTGGTGGGAATGTGAGCGGGTGCAGCCACTCTGGAAAACAGTATGGAGTTTTCTCAAAGTTTTGTAATGATGTGGATGGAACTCATGGTGTTATGCTAAAGTGAAAAAAGTCAGAGATAAATACCATGTGATTTCATTCATATGTAGAACTTAAGAAACTAAACAGATAAACATATGGGGGAGGGAGGAGAGGGAAACAAACCATAAAAGACTCTTAATGGAAAAAAAAAGGCTCTTAATGGTAGAGAAGAAACTGAGAAACTGAGAGGTGATGGAGGGAGGTGGGTGGGGGATGTGCTAGATGGGAGATGGGTACTCATCATGATGAGCACTGTTTTGTACTTAAGTGATGAACCACTAAATTCTACTCCTGAAACCAATATTGTACTAGAATTTAAATAAAGCTTTGAAAACAACAAAAAACACCAGACACTCCCAAAGCATCTTTTCTCATTTACTGGATACAACATCTACTTTCTTTCAAAATATTAATTACCTTTGGGGTGGATATTTTTCTGATGCCTGGATTGTATTTCTTTGCCTCCCCTCAGCCCTAACAGTGTCTTTTTTTTTTTTTTAAGATTTTTTTTTTTTATTCTTGAGAGATAGAAGGAGAGAGAGAGCCAGAGACACAGGCAGAGACAGAGCCAGAGACACAGGCAGAGGGAGAAGCAGGCTCCATGCACCGGGAGCCCGACGTGGGATTCGATCCCGGGTCTCCAGGATCACGCCCTGGGCCAAAGGCAGGCGCCAAACCGCTGCGCCACCCAGGGATCCCAGTGTGTCTGACTTCTTAATGTACTGGAGATTTTCTGCAATTATCCTGGCTCTAAGTTCATATTTAATGGTAGTGAATAAAGTGTCTACCCCATGTATACATGTGACTCAAAATTAGTGGGCTTCACTGAAGAATGATGAAGTGGCAAGCAGGCTTTTCACCAAGATACAACCAAAAGTTGAGTATCTGCAATCTTTTCTCTAAGGCCAATTAATTTCTCTGAAGAAAACAACTCTGATAGAGGTTATACCCATGGCCAGCATTGTGGGAACATGATTAGGGAGCCCACATTCAGAATACGTATTTTCACTTAATCCATATTTTTAAGCCTATATATATTTAACCCAGGCTTTCTGTTATTCCTGGTACCCTGTTAAATCTGATCTTCCACTTGAGTGGCTCAAGAGAATTAACCTCTGGCCTCCTGCTCAAAAAGATGGAAGGAAAAAAAATGGTCACCTGACTTAAGTACTTAAGTAAGGGCAGAAAAAAGATAATTCAATGATTTTGTACACAGACTTGCAACCAATCTTTTTAATGTCCCAAGTATCGTTTCTGAATAAGAGCACCAATCTCTCTAGGTAAAGAGCATCTTTTCTGGATACCAGCCTATCTCATTGAACTGCCTTTTGCAGGCACTCAGATTAGAGCTTCCTTGGTCCTGGCTCTGCTAATAAGTCAGTCTTTCTCTACTTGCATTTTGTTTCCCAAGAATTTATTGAATTCTCTTATGCTTTGATATCTTGCTTCCTGTTTTATCATGTGTGGCTACACTTTACTGTTATTTTACTAAAATTTCAGGAGAGAGACAAAATAATAGTCTGCAGTTTTAGTGGAAAGTCTTCAAAGGGAATTGTAAATAATCCTGAAATATTTGATATGGAAATGTTTTCCATGCATTTCCCTTCCTAGAAGATTTTATTATTTTATTAGATTTTATTTATTTATTCATGAGAGACACAGAGGGGAGAGGCAGAGACATAGGCAGAGGGAAAAGCAGGCTCCCTGTGGAGAGCCCCATGCAGGACTGATCCCAGAACCCTGGGATCATATCCGGAGTCAAAGGCAGACACTCAACCACTGAGCCACCCAGGTGCCCCCCTAGAAGTATTAATAAATCCTGTTAGAGACTTCTTAACAAAACAAATGGATGACCAAACACTGAACAAATAGGACTCTGAAATCAAATAAATGGACATTTTTAATGAAGGTCACATTTTAATATAGTTTTAAAACACTTCCAAATATAACTACAAATTTAATCAGGAAAAATACCTGAAAGGAACATGTATCTTAATTAACCACTGGTACATTATTTTAAAGAATTATTTTCCTGAATCCTTGGCTTACTTCATTGGGTTTATAAAGATATAAACCTCCTGATTTTTTTCATTTGAATTATTTTGTACTAAATGTAGTTTTTCCCATTTGATAATTATAAATAAACCTGTTGACAAAAAAAATCACATTTTAAATAGGGAAAAAAGTTTCCTTAATAAGTTGGTAAAGACTGTAAGTTGATACTTTTAAAATTCTGATTTACTATAAAGTAGCAATTAGTAAAATCCACACCCTCCCTTAAATTCAGCTTTCTATTGCAAAAATCTTTGTTAAAAAATGTACTCTGAGTGCAATAAAATCTCCACCTTTTTTTTTTTTTTAAATCAACAAATAGACATACTAAAATAATTCATCATGACAATCAGCAGATTTAACAGCATCAGGTTTGCTAAGGAAAACATTACTGTGGAAGGCATCTAAGGAGTCTAAAATGGTTTTGTCGTGGCAACAGGCTTCAAGCTGATGCTCATACTATTGTTAAAAAACAGCTTTCCCCCCCCTTTATGGTGAAACATCAGTGCATATTCCTTTACATATTAAAAAACTTAAATTTTTAAAATTATCAATTTGCTTTAAAATAGTTTAACTCACCTTGAAAACACAGATTGGCTATGATAAATCCATTATTTAATAAGTTGGGTATTTCTAATGACCTAAAAGAAAAGGACTAAAACTCATGGAAAAGTCAGGAAGTTCTAATGTAGGTCAGAAAAGAGGGAGAGGAGTCTGATGCTTTTTGTGGAATGGAAGAACAACAATTTTAATATCTATTTTAAAATACTGAAACATTTTAGGGGTCAGTCTCTACTACTTTTAAAACACAGCAGTAAACCAAAAATATTAAAACATGAACCCTATCTCATTCTCAAAAACAATTTTCTGCTACATACATAAATAAAAAGTGCTTGCAACTAATAATATACAACACTAAAAAATAAGTCTTGAAATTTCATGTAGGCCTATGTCTCATTGCCAGCAATGAGTGTTATATGCTAATGGTGTCATATATTCACAAAAGACAAAAAATATATATCCAATTATTATTTCCTATGGTTCTAATGTTATTATACCACTGAGCATAAAATAATCTTTTACATAGTAATTAAAACAAACAGATTATATTATGGAAAAGTAAAAATGCAAGGAAATCCTCCTTAGGGATTTCTGAAGATTAAGTGTTTATACTAGTTCATAATGAAAAACATGAATAGAACACAATTCTGGAAAAAAAAACTAATTTATTTGTTTATAAGATAAAATGTAATGAGTGATCTTAGTTTAGATGCCAAGAAGTGATAGCTTAAGGTGTCATCTTAACCAAGAATAAATTCATAGTATTTCTTACTCACTTAAATAAGACAGGAAGGGAAATTCTAATTCCTGTTACCTGTCAGTCACTTAAAAAAATTCTTAAGAAGTTAAAATTAAAAAAAAAAAACACCTTGGGTTTTTGGTTACTCTTTAAAGTCAAAATTTCCTGATACCCTGGAAGCAATGAGTTCAATTTGGTATCTTCTTGTGTTCTGGGGAACAACAGTAAGGTTTGTAGTGCTATTTCAGCCTTCAAATGCTGTGACCAATTATCTGTGAGTTATAATCTGCAGGCTCCATTTTTAAAATATGTGGGATGACACTGTCAATTCGTACGTTGCCGATGAGACCTTTGAAAAACAATTCTTCAGTGATGGTAGCATTCATCAGTCTCAATGCTGGCAATCTGAGTAGTAATCTGGATAACCTAAAAGTAAAAGAAGGGAAAGGAAAAAACAAGAGTGTAAATCAAAAAGAAACTCAGTAGAAAAATATGAATAATTTTTGTATGTATATTGGTTGTGGTGTAATTTAACAAAGATCTGTCAAGAGTTAAAATAACTTAAGTATTTTCAAGCCTTAGAGGGTATGACAATCATCTGGATATAAATGCAGTGGATAAGACTTTGTAGGAAAGCCTTGCTCTTAGCTGCTACACTGTGTTGCCTCTGCCTGGCCATATGGGCCATGGAACTAAGTTACTTATTTATTTTTAAAAAGATATGTTTATTTGAGAGAGAGAGAGAAAATCTCAAGCAGACTCCCCAATGAGTGCAGAGCCTGACAGAGGGCTGATCTCATGACCCTGAGATCATGACCTGAGCTGAAATTAAGAGTTGGACACAATCGGCTGAGCCACCCAAGTGCTCCACCATGGAACTAAGTTATTAAAGCAGAGATCAAATTATATACTTAAGAATGGCTTAGAGGGGATCCCTGGGTGGCGCAGCGGTTTGGCGCATGCCTTTGGCCCGGGGCACGATCCTGGAGACCCGGGATCGGATCCCACATCGGGCTCCCGGTGCATGGAGCCTGCTTCTCCCTCTGCCTGTCTCTGCCTCTCTCTCTCTCTCTCTCTCTCTGTGTGTGACTGTCATGAATAAATAAATAAAATCTTTAAAAAAAAAAAAAAAGAATGGCTTAGAGACTCAGTTGAGGTTGTAAGAAGAGCAATGTTTTGTGTTATCAAGACACATGGGGCTCAATGGTTATCAAAAAACAAATGGAAATGGTAAAACAGGCAGTAGTTATTACTGGGAAGAGCACAGAATACAAAATCAAGACCATTGGTTCCAATCTTGATTCAACGACCTCTCTACTTATGTGAATGAGTGTTAGCCACTTACTCCTGGTTTCTCTGTGTTGTGGTAAAGATCAATGAAATGATTCCTACTAGTTTCTATGCTACTGAGGATTTTAAAGGCAAAACCATACACTGCATAAGGTATAAGTTGAAAACTGCTATCCAAAGATAATTTATTATTTTTAAACAAATCAGAATATAAGAAACTGAGAGAATTCCAGAGATTAGTCGAAGTATGTGGATCCTAATGGAACTGAGGTCAGCAAACCAGCTGTATGTCAAGGAGGAAAAATTTAAATACTACATTTGTACATTGAGATATAAAACAACTTTCAAACTTTAAAAACTGAGAACAATCATAACAAAACCAACAATAAAAAATCTAACTTTCCAAAAAGCTTGGGTATGTGTAACCCTCCTGTATTCTAAGGCCTTGCACTCTAACATCTGAGACCAACTGAAAAGAGGATTAAGTTACTTTCTTGTAGCCACTACTCTCCTCAAACTACCCAATTCTTGTCTGTTCTACCACCTGAGTTGCAGCAATAAGACTGGTAGGAAAACTGGTTAGGTAAACTAAGGATGGTTTTCATGATGGAACTGGCTTATAAACCTACTATGTAGTATCTGTAAAAAATTATTTTACCTTATTTTATTAATATGAAGCATGTTAAATTAATAATAGTAAACACATTTATATAGCCCTTATTATATCATACATATATGTTACATGATATGCAATATAATACACTATACAATAGGCACTGTCCCAAGCTATTTACATGCATTAACTGATTTAATCATTACACGAATTGTGGGTACTATTATCTACATTTTACAGATAAAGAAACTGAAACACAGAAGTTGAATAACTTGTCTAAGGTCATACATATAGTGAGTGAGTGACTGGGTCAGGAGTCAAGCCCTGGTCTTCTGGCTGTGACAGCCATGTGCTTAACTACTCTCCAATACCATCCCTCTTCAAAAATTAAGTTTGATCTTATAAAAAAATTTCTTTTCAAGGGAATACCTTAGTATTCAAGAAATACCTTGATAGAAATACCATAAACCAAATTCCTAAATTATTTATACAATAGTCAAATGGTGTTTTTATTCATTTATTCCTGTTTTTTTCCCTTTCACTAACATCCTTTACTTCATCTGAAGAAAACAGAGTTTGGGCACTAGAGTCAGGTAACCTGAGTTCCCAGGTAGGCCTGCTACGGGTGTGCAACCTTGAGCAAGCTAGGCTTTCTCTGCTCAAGTCTCCTATAAATTGTAAGAAATGCCAAGAAATACTACCTGTAAATCACCTACAACAATGCACTTCTGCTTTTAGTAGCATTAACTATTTCAAAGGTCTGCTGACTAAAAACACTGATTTACACTTAGAATGGAAAATAATGAAGTAATAGATTCACAAAAAGTTTTAAGATGGATTTAATTAGATAGTATTTAACTTTTAGATACCTGTAGGTGTCATCAGGATATGTTTTCGTTATATAATCTTGGAATTCCACATATGCCTTTTCTTGAAATTTCTCAATTTGTTCCATGTTCTCTAGACCTGGATGATCTGAAACATTAAAGAATGTATGTTACCCTAGTTCTGAATCTCATTTAATATGGACAGGTGAGATAGAGGGGGTGGGAAGTATGTTTAAAAAAAAAAAAAAAAAGCACTATCCTATGCATGGTTCTCTCACTCCACAAACATATTTAGTAATTCACCTACTAAATGCCAGACACTGTATATTAAACCCTTTTTTTTAAGTTAAAGATTTTATTTATTCATGAGAGACAGAGAGAGAGAGAGAACGAGAGACAGAGAGAGAAAGAGGCAGAGACACAGGCAGAGAGAGAAGCAGGCTCCATGCAGGGAGCCTGACACGGGACTCAATCCTGGGTCTCCAGGAAACCTGATCCTGGAGACCTGTGATCAGGCCCCGGGGTGAAGGTGGCACTAAACCGCTGAGCCACCCGGGCTGCCCTTTAAACCCTTTTTAAAAAAGTTATTTATTTTTAAAGATTTTATTTATTTGAGAGAGAGAGAGAGGGAGAATAATCAAGGGGAGGGGCATAGGGAGAGGGTGAAGCAGACTCCCCGCTGAGCAGGGAGCTCAGCTATGGGCCTCTATTCCAGGAACTTGGGATCGTGACCTGAGCAGAAGGCAGAGGCTTAACTGATTGAGCCACCCAGGTGCCCCTGTACTTTAAACCCTTAAAACTATTTTGTTTCATATACATATTCTAAAACATAAATGACATCACTGGTTTCTACTAAAATAGTTTTCTCTATTCCAAAAGCCATGGAAGGGAGTTTGATCATTTTGCTTCAACAGGAACAAAAAAATAAAATGAGCTTCATTAAAGAAGCACTTTAATCCAATGAAATATTTGCAGATTATATTCTATGCTATTTTTTTTTTCATTAGAACCCCCTCATCATTGTTAGGATCATTGCTAGGTAAAAATATACGTCTGAAATTATCAAACTATGGACAGTATCTCTATCAGAAAAACTATAATGCAGAAAGAGGAAACTATATAAACATTTCAATAGTCACTATAAAATTTCACAAAAATG
The DNA here is from genome assembly GCF_018345385.1 of Vulpes lagopus. Classification (NCBI taxonomy): domain Eukaryota; kingdom Metazoa; phylum Chordata; class Mammalia; order Carnivora; family Canidae; genus Vulpes; species Vulpes lagopus. The sequence goes on along the minus strand of NC_054846.1, from coordinate 29,252,107 downwards.
GGAATAGTAAGAGAACTTAGGCAATACTGAAAAACATGGGAAACTGCTCTAACGAGAATAAAAATTAAATAGAAAATATTGGTAATATCTAATAAAATAAAATTGCATTAAATCAAATTTATGTTCTTTCAATTTTAAAGAAAATGAAGGTGGCAAATTGGCTGTGATTAAAATGGAAGTACATGTCATTAATTTACATGAAATACTGTAAGAAACAGGAAAAAAAGCTTTGTCATACTGGTATCACTGAGTTTAAGATGCAAGTTTCCTTAGGTAATTTTATTATCATGTACAGAATAGAAATATATACCAAAATAAAAAATATAGGATCTGAAAGAATAAATTTTTCTTATTCATAAATTGATCATTGAACTGTCATTTTACAATGTGAATGCTAGAAACTGGCAGGAAATGGCAAGAAAATAAGAGACATTTTTCTATCCTTTGGTAACTCTAATAAGAGGTTCTAAGTTTAACCCATTAACAAACCAATACTCACCTTTGCCTTCTAATGATGCCTACCAAAATATGCCTAAGAACTCAAATGTTGTTGTGGACAAAATTATGTCATTTCAATGATTTCTTTCCTTTTCGTACTTAGATAAATGCCTACCATCCATAAAATCCACTAATTTAAAGTGTGTGATTCAATAGTTTTTAGTATATCCAGAGTTGTGCAGCAATTGTCATTATGACTGAATTTTATAACATGTTTGTCACCCCAAGAGAAACTCTCTGTCCACTAGGAGTCACTTTCTATGCACCCGCCCCCCTTAATCCCTGGTAGCTATGAATCTATTTTATGTCTCTACAGATTTACCCATTCTAGACATTTCATATAAATGGAATCATATAAAATGTGGTCTTTTGTGACTCACTTCTTCCACTTACTGTACTGTTTTCAACCATGGTGTAGCATGTATCAGAATTTTATTCCTTTTAATGGCTGACTGATTCTCCCCTGTATGTGGATACTACATCTGGTTTATTCATTTGTTGATGGACACTTGGGCTGTTTCCACTTTAACTGCATCATTTCACATCCCCACCAGCAATGTATGATATTTTGATTTCTCCATACCCTCAAATACTATGTGTTACAAGACTGTATTTATTTATTTAAGAGAGCGAGCGAGCATTAGAGGGCACAGGAAGGAAAAGGGCAGAGGGAAAAGCAGATTCCCCACTAAGCAAGGAGCCCAATGTGGGGCTTGATCCCAGGACCTGAGATCATGACCTGAGCTGAGGGTAGACACTTAGCAGTGCCCCACAAATACTATATTTTAAAAAAGAAGTAAATATGTATGTACCTGGACTGAAGAGTACTATTGCCTTCAGGTAGGCATATTCATATCCATCAATGCAGAGTTTAACCATGCTGTTACAGAACTCCTGTAGCTTAAAGATGTGCTCCATCAATAATTTTCTTCTTTCTGTTGACATTTTATCTTTAAAAACAAATAAATAAATGACAACTTCTAGTTTTTGGCTAAAATTTTTTAACCAAGTAATTCCTTCTCATTAATTTCTAGCTTTGAATATAACCAATCTGTCAGTGTTTAAAATTAAATATCTCTGCAAGTAAAGATGAAACTAATTAGTGATCTTCAGCCGTTGCTCATTCAAGCAAAAACAAACAAACAAAAAACAAAAAAAACCCCAAGCTGTTAGCAAAACAAAACAAAATCCCAACAAATTTAGTGTTTCAAGATACACCTTTGAAAGATAAGCTGTAAAGATAACCTCCTGAAAAACTGGCCTACAAAAGACCCAAATTTCGATAACACGATTTTATTTAAGTTTATAATTGGTTGAAAAAAATGAGCAAAAGCACCTTGATGTTTTAAAGTTACTAATACTACTAAAATAAAAACAAATACTTGGTAAAAAACACTGCCAAGACCAAAGAAAAGTTGATATAATAAAGTTTCATAAAAAATTTTATTGTGTTTATGTTTAAAATACATCTGATTAGCCAACTATAGCTTTAGTGAAGTAGGCTATTTATAATCCTTTACAAATTCATGATAAATTAATCAAGACTAGGAGTCCATAAATAAGATGGAATAGTGTTAATTCTAGCATATCTACTGTTAATGATGCGGTTAATCAATCATCTTAATGACTTCTCTGCCCTCAAACAGGAAGTGGAAGCAGATGATTTAAAAATAATGTAAAACAATGAGAAATGAGACATGCTAAGGAAATAAAACATAATTCCCAATTTGTAAATTATTCCTAAATTCAAAAAGCAGTTCTTCTCATTTGAAGATGGGACATGCTCATGGTTAGTCACAAGCCAATTTAAAGTTAAACATTTATAAATCAATGATTCCCTGTTTCTTCAAATAAAGCTGTAATTACCATGGCATCAAGAAAAGATACAAGAGTAGACTATTCTGTGACTCTTCAGTACTATTTACATGAGAGAATACATCCCAATGAACGGATTTAAAAAAAAAAAAATCAGCCTATGTTGGGATTCAAAGGACTATAGTAAAAAAAAGTTTGAAAATTGGTGGGAAGTATGTATTTAAAAATATCTGATCACCTCTATGTAAGCTAACCCTGGATTCTTTGGTACCTATGTTCAAGTATGCAAAAAAATCAAAGGGCTTAGTCAGAAGCAGCCTGTCAGACTTAAAAATATAATTTTTTCAGTTTTGTTATGCTCTTTTGAAAATATTTTTAGGTGACTAATGGATGAATTCATCAAAATGTAAAAGTTACCACTAGTAAAAAGGCTGTTGGTATCTAAAACATTAATTAGCTATCTGATTTTAATGATAATATACTTTGTAGAACTGACACCCTGCCTCCTCTGATAGCCTGGAAAAAGAAAATATAAAATGTTCCTTACCCTGTTGAAGGCTACTGTGAAGACAATTGACAAATGTTGCTAATATAGTTGCCACATTCATCACTTGCCAGCACTGGGCAAGACCAAGAGTAAAAAGTTCATTCCAATAAGCTTTCACCAATGATATGCTATTTTCTTGCCTATTAGAACAAAACACAACAAACACGTATCAGATATTAACATGTATTTTATAAATTTTACAACTGACTCTTTTATTTAAAAATATTACTGAACTAAAATTATCCTAGAAAGATCACTGGACATGGACCTGATCAATTGCCTTTTGTATAACTGATAGCAATCGATGAAGAAGACTTAGAAATTTAATTGTTAGCTAGCTTATTATTTAATCAGCCAGTTTATAAGAACAGTTGCAGGTAGTTTTCAGGGGCACCTGGCTGGCACAGTCAGTTTAGTGTCTGACTCTTGGTGTAAGCTCAGGTTGTGATCTCAGGATTATAAGACTGAGCCCTTTGTTGGGCTCTGTGCTCAGTGTAGAGTGTGCTTGAGATTCTCTCCCTCTCCCTCTACCTCTCCCACTTGCGTGTACTCCCTAAAATAAATAAATAAACCTTCAAAAGCAAAACAAAAACAGTTGCAGGTAGAATTTGGGACTAAAAATTGGGGCTTTAATTCTACATTTCATGGAAACAGATGGAATAAAGATTATTTTAAACAATATTAAAAGCAAAAGCATACATTAAAAACTTTCCCAAGTTTTTTTCTGCTTTAAATGAAGGCTAATGTTTTTTAAAGAAAAGGTAATTGGAATGAATTGATGATAGGTAAGCAAATGATTTCCTGGGAGAAATGGTTTATTCTCTAAGTTATGTTTCAGATGTGATATTGGTATCCCTATACATGACATACTGAGGATTTTGCTAGGAGTAATGAAAATAAGAAAGGTCCCTCTCCTGAATTTCTGAATAAGAAATCTCAAGAGCATGAGAGAGTAGAAAAAATACTAGAATAGAAATCAACCAGGGTTTTAAAACCTAGATCATCCACTAATTATCCATTTGAAATCTGGCTAATAAGCTTCCCAGGTCTCAGCTGCTCAGCTGTATAAAATGAAGAGAAACCGTATGTCCTATACCCTGCTCAGAGTTATTATGAGATGTAAACATAAGAATTATGTGAATAGAGGATGACATAAAGTATATGCCAGGCATTATTCAAGGCACTGGAGAAATAGCAATAAACAGGAAGGATTAAGTCTGCCTCCATGACACAGAAGGTAAACATAAAAAATACCATTTCAAATATTTTATATAAATATTATACACACATGCAAATGGTTATATATACATTAAGTTACTTTCAGGTAATAAAATTCTACATTACTATGAAGTAGGGCGATGTATAAAAATGGGGGGGGGGAGTGTTCAGGTAAGGGGGCTAGAGAAGGCCTATCTGAGGGGCTGACATCTGAGTAGAGAAAGATGGGAAAAACTTAAAAAGATCTAGGGTACTGCTAATTTCTTATGGCAATCAAAATCTATTTGAAAGTGAAGTTTTAAATGAAAAAAAAAATCAGTATTTTCAAATCTCCAAATAAAAAATGATGTAAAATTTAAATCTTAAAATCAAAGAAAAGAGAACAAGATACTATTTTCATGTATCAGAAAAGACAGCTAAAATCAGAATTTTTTTTTTTTAAAGATTTATTTATTTATGATAGAGAGAGAGAGAGGCAGAGACACAGGAGGAGGGAGAAGCAGGCTCCACGCCAGGAGCCCGACGTGGGACTCAATCTTGGGACTTCAGGATCGCGCCCTGGGCCAAAGGCAGGCGCCAAACCGCTGAGCCACCCAGGGATCCCTTGAAATCAGAATTGAGGAAATATGCATTCATTCTCATATAAGCATTGCTGATGTTAACTGACTCAACATCTTTTTGGAAGACAATTTAATAGTCCCTATCTATCTAAAAACTAGAACATACACTCTGTTAGACTCAGCAATTCCACTTATAAGAATCTATTTTATAGAGATACACAAAGTAGGTAAATTATATTTACAAATATATATTATATTTACAGTAAGTACTGCAGCACTGGTTAGAGTAACAAAGAAAATTAACAAGAACCCAAATGTCTACTAATGAAGGATGAGTAAATCAATAGTAGATCCTGTAAAAGAGAATACTAGGTAACTGTTAAGAATAAATTTACATGTGCTGACATAAGAAGAAATCCAACTGTAAAGAGAAAGACAAAGAATAGGATATGCAACTGTATATTGGATTGCTAAAATAGGGAACTGAAAAGGCCTGGTAGGAGGACACCAAATTGTTAATTAGTGGGGTTAGTTACCCCCGGAGGATGAAGTTTTACTTTATACTTCTATACTACGACATTTATTTTTTAAAGATTTTATTTATTTATTTATTTGAGAGACAGTAAGTGAGAGATTCTTAAGTTTTAAGGAGGAATCAGCTAACCAAGGTAATTAGTGGACACAGGACAAGAAAAGGAACACAGCCAACTGATTAAACAACAACAACAACAACAACAAAGCTCTTTCTGGTCTGTGCTACTACTCGTAGTAAAGAAAGTACTCTGACTTTGTTGTAGAAAGCTCAGAGAAAAGGTTAAGGAGTAACGGTGCAGAGGAACACCAAAATTGTTATGAGTACCTCAAAAAAAAAAAAAGGTGAAAAGTGGCAAATGAGGAATAAGCCATCATACTATTGTGTTTCCAAAGGAACACTGAAAGAACTAAATATGGAGATTAATTACAGAAAGATAACTATATTTACATCTTCATCCAAAACAAAACCTCAAATATCCTTGTAGTACAGCTAGCTATGCTGTTCAAATGTCTGAACATTTGAAGGAAAGGAAAACAGCAAGTCCTTTTTAAAAAGAAGATTCCTAAGAGAGTGAAGGAAAACAAGCACTGATAATCTAGTCTGTAGCAGCACTAGATAAGGTGATATACACCCATCATCTCAGCTATGTAGCCTCACCAGCAAGAAAATTTCTGCTCTTAATTCATAAACGTAGAAACAGAGCTTAGTTAAGTAGCAAAGCTCACAGATGAATAAATCTGGAATTTGAATCCCGCTGTTCAAAATCTATGCTTTTGTATAAATCATTAAAATTTTAGCAAATAAAATGCTAAAGTCCAATTTCTTAGTAGAGAATCCCTATTTACAGCTAATATTCTGTGACAGTAAGAGCATGTTTGCTATCAACTTTTTTCTGTTAAAAACAAATAACTTGGACGCCTGGGTGGCTTAGTGGTTGAGCTGCTGCCTTTTGCTCCGGGAGTGATCCTGGGGTCCTGGGATCAAGTCCCGCCCATATTGGGCTCCCTGTGAGGAGTCTGCTTCTCCCTTTGCCTATGTCTCTGCCTCTCCCTGTGTCTTTCATGAATAAATAAATAAAATCTTTATAACAAAAATAAAAAAAATAACTATAGTAATTACATTATACTATCTAATTTCAAAACATCTTTCCTTTGAAAAGTAAAAGTTGCTAATAAATAGGGGTAATTTAAGTACCAGTTAGGTATGCTGAAAGGAATGCCAGTGTTATTTAATAAAGGCATTAGGTTGCATAACAGTAAATATGTCAACTTCTTTTACAAATAGCTATAGGTATTCTTCTCTATTCTTCTATATTGTTAAGTTCTTTAAAATATGTACATAATACTCATAATTAGGGATCAGATAATTGTTTATACTATTTATCTTGATAAAGTAATGTGACTTTAGAAGTCACTTATACCTGGGGATACCCTAACCATTTGTCTTCTACGCAAATAAACCCAAGGCATTATACTTTACCTAGCAGCATCTGTTTGAAAAGAAGGCATTGGAAAAGTAGTCAGTGATAAGGCAATAGAGCTTGTTTTCAACCCATGTCTATAGTAAACATTATTTTGTCTCAGTGGGATTTTAAAAGATATATCCTTCAGGTTTAGTATTTATGGAAAGTTTCTTAAATTACTCAAGAAATAAAGTTTTCTGTAGCAAATAGTGCTACTTTAGAACTTTGGTTATATTACAGGAATCTAGGTAGAGAGGACTGCTGACAAATCATGCCAAATACCCATAACTGAACCTACTACTGTGCAGTCACATAAATTATGCAGGTAGAAGTGAGAAACAACTGAATTCCTGTAAGTATTGAAATGACAAATCTTAAAAAGTAATATCCTTGTAGAACACAAAGGACTGTACAATACAAACAGTATTAACCATCCATTGTTTGAAAGGTTCTTAAAGGTACTGTTCCCCTCCATTCAAGTAAGTAATCAAACCAAACTTGACTTTTAGAAAATGATTAATGTTGCTTATCTGTTTCTCTCTGTAACATTAGGGCTTTGTTCTCAAGTTTTGTGTCTAGGGACAAAAATGCAACCAGTGTCAGTTTCTAGGAGATTCAGAATAGCTGTTATTACCACACAACAGAATTTCCCATCATCAATACTTAGTCTTCTTTCATCTGATTAATTCAAACTACAAATGATCTAGATGGGGACCATAAGAGTTTATGTATTGATTAATAGCCTCACATGCACCAATGGTTAATTCTAATTGCAAAGACTCCTGTAGCTGTTACATTAAAACCAATTTTCAGTACAGATCAGAGGGAAATGTGGCTGCCACTGTAAAACTATTATAACTGTAAACCTCAGGCTTTATTTTTGTTTTCTTTAACATTTGGAGAATGTTTCCATATAATAATTACACTTAATTTAATAGAAGTACTTAAGATCAATAGTGTTATATAATAAAGAGTTCAAAGCACTCCCTCTTGTTTTTTTAAATTGATACCCTGTTATAAAAAAATGGCTCCTGGCTACATTTCAACACAAAAGTACTCCAGTTACAAGTATAGGGAACTAATTAAACCTAATCTTAAAATAAATTGTGAATATGTAAATTTATATATTTTAATTTTTTTGTTAAAAAAAAGCAGCCTGGAGAAATTCTGAAAACTAAATGTTATTTTGAGAGAAAAGGCTAACAATAGTTCTAAAGGTTAACCATTCTAAATCAGGCTTTCAATCTATGCAATTATATTAGTTAAGTATGTGATTTAATGCATAGTACACCCAACACCAAATTATAAACCAGTGACAGTGGGGTTCTATGTGTGACTTTTTTTAAAAGTAGGCTAAAACCCAGCAAGAGCCCAGCAAGAGCCCAACGTGGAGCTCGAACTCATGACCCTGAGGATCAAGACCTGTGCGGAGATCAAGTCAGATGCTTAACAGACTGATCCACCCAGGTGCCCCCTATGTAGGCTTTTTAAGGTCATGATTGAGATTTATTTCTTATTCCTATTATAAAATATTCTGTGAGAATAAAGGATGGGCAGTTATCACTCTTATCTGGCAAACAGGAGAGCAGATGTACAGCATATGAAAGCATATTGAAATTTATGCTTATTTATGAAATCATATTGGTGAATAGGGCCCTCTGACTAGAAAAATACTTTTCTAACTATGGGCTTAACTTTTTCCATCACCTCTTTGCCTCTTCATACCAGTTACTTTAACACAATCTAAATAAATTTGGCAACCTTCAGGTAATACAGATGTAATACAGATTACTCATGTACTCCTTAGTGGTAGGTATTTCCAAATTATCACAGTGGTACTATGGGGTTGATAATTTTTCCCCCTTCTCCACTTCTTGTAACCATAGACCGGAAAACCATTGTTTCTATTTTGAAACATTCACTGTATGCCAGTTTCAGCTCCTTTAACCCCAGGACATACCTACAGCCTCCCTATCCTCAGATCAAAGATAGCCTACTATAAATGCTGGCCATGACTTATCAGCTCCACTGCATATATTCCATTTGAATTATTAACTCAAATTATGTAACATGGATACTCTTCCCACATAAAGATAATATAAGAAAATACTGCCATAATTTGTCAAATAAATAACAAAACTTAATAATGTCATACCATTTTTTCCTTTAATGCAAAACCATCCAAAATAAAAGTGCTTGCTTAGCGTACATTTGTGCTATAAAAAAATCACATTTATACTCAAGGACTTCAAAACACTTACCCTAGAGCCTGGAAGGAAGGAATCGAAAGTGCCCAGTGCATTGATAAGAACAGCAGCCTGGAGGCAGACTCCCCAATGTAGTGCACATTCAGGTACTCAGGCATAGGAGAAGGCATGGTGAGCTAGTATGAACAGGGACTGAGGTAAATTATCTTATGATAGTTCTAAATTAGAATTTCTTTGAAAAAGTTAAATGTAAACATATCAAATATGAGTTTGATATATTCACCAAAAGGCAAGTCTTGAAATAATCCAAGTGACTGGATTTTACAGCTAAAAATAGGATTTAGAAAGAGTAGGTCATAATTGCTAACAAACCAATATTCAGACAAGCAGAATCCCATTTAATAAATACTAATCATGATACTCTCTGGTTGTGTTTTTATAAAAGTTATTTCTGTCTTGGTCTAACAAGGGTATTTTTTTTTCCCTTTCTTCTCTTCCTTTATAAATAATGGTAAACAACAAATTGAGTTTAAGGAACAATCTTGTATGTTAAATGTTCCTTTCATGCAGGCTATGGGGAATAACAAATTCCAATTGTACAGGGTCAGAAGAATAATGAGTGAAGTGGGCCTGCTGGTGCCATCTAAGGAAGGGCATATTCCCAGATAAAAAGCATAGCTATGGGGATCCCTGGGTGGCTCAGCGGTTTGGCACCTGCCTTTGGCCCAGGGCGCGATCCTGGAGTCCCGGGATTGAGTCCCACATTGGGCTCCCGGCATGGAGCCTGCTTATCCTTCTGCCTGTGTCTCTGCCTCTCTCTCTCTCTCTCTTTCTCTCTCTCTCTCCCTATGTCTATCATTAAAAAAACAAAAACAAAAAAGCATAGCTATGACTTGAATTCCATATATTGAAAACATGGTAATTTGGGCTCAGGACTGCCTACTCTGTTTTTCAAAGAGCAGGTTCTGTGTGAAATCTACAGGTAAAACAAAATATGTCTATGGCTATTATACTCACAGGCTGTCAGTTTGTACTGCTGACCTTAGGCAGTTATGTTAAGTGTGTGTCAACTGTTGAAAATAAATATCCCACATCAAAACACTTCTAAAAGCATTTTTGAAAATCTTGTTAAATGAAATATAATTTCATCCATAAGAAACACTAACCTAAATTTCTATCACTAAGGAAAATAATGTATGCTATAAAGTACTTTGTAGGCATTAAAATTAGTGAGATACAACGGCTTAGAAAAAAAATACCTCACAGACATCTATGTGGAAAAACTATGAAACAATATGTAGATGACCCAATTTATGTTAAAGAGAAAGGGACAGTGTGTGTGTGTGTGTACACATAAATATATATAAAAAGAACAGAAGATGTACCACAGAGTTAACAGTGGCTACCTCAGAGGTGGAGTAGGTGGATGTACCCATATGTATTCTTC